>NC_056729.1:1666670722-1666833222 GCF_019279795.1 Protopterus annectens
ATGTGAGGCAGAGCACCTCGCTGGCCTTGTTCAAGAGAAATCTTGACCAATGGATGGGAGATTGCAGATATACCCCAGGGATTACCTCAGTGTCACTGCTCGACAGAGGCACAGCAAAATAATGGGTATAGTTCCCCATACTAAAGGGGTGGCGTAAGCCACAAAACGATGGGCTAGGCTTGTAAATGCCCTCGGGCAGATAGCCTAGTATGAACCTATGAACCTATGAACAAGCCAGAAAATGCTCAAGCTAGGCAGCTATGCAGAAAAACTTAGCAAATAAACAGAGAAAAAATACTTAAAATCTCAAAAGTGGCTCCCTTCTTCTCTCAGCGTTTTTTCCTCTTGGAGGGTGCTTCACCAACAGCCAACAAGCCTGAAAAGACAGTACATAGTACACATCAGCAAAGCTCAGACTGCTTTATGGTGTTGGAGTTGCATGCAATAAAGTTCTTGTGTACATCTGACTCTACTATTTCTGAGTTATTTATAATGCATCCATGTAGTTATTTACAGCTACTTCCTACAGACAAAAACTACAATGCATTAAGCTGCATTCTTATAAGCCAGCTAAGTATAATCTTAAAGTACATAATCTCCTATTTAGAGGCTGCACAAAATTAATTTCTGTGTACCTCTACCCTCCCTCACACAATGAGTAACTTAAACATTAGAGATTGATTATGAAAGATATATAGATGATGCCTGATATAACCCTAAACTCTACAAGACCTTCCTTTTGATGAATATTTGAGCACTGTATAAACTATCTGATGCCTATGACGACTGAACTGCTGCTCAGTGTTGAAATGTTTGGAATCTGTGAATGATGTAAAGAACTGAAAGATCTGGTTGATGCTCATCAAGGCTACATTTCCCAGAGCTTACCAGGCACACAAATAATTCGTTTTCCTGCACAAATGAAATATCACATACACAGTCACCACAACACGGTAACATCAAAGACGCTGCAAACCATAAATACACTTGAGTTAAACCAGAAGGACTTGATGCAATTATTGAGGTCTGTGAGAAATACGGACCAGGTCTACAGGCCCATAAAGCTACGTAACATCATTACTGCCATGATGCACTACTCACAGGGCTTTTCAATAGTCAGTGTAGCCTATCTAGCAGAGTGGCAGAATTATGACCTATCCCTCTTTATGCAATACAGTCCTTAACTCAGGCAGGTATGTACTGAATAAAAAAGAGAAAAAAAAATGCAAATATCCTAATATTTTAGGCAAACATTCTTCTAATTTCCCATAATATTTGTGTAAAACAATTACTCTATATCTGAAATAGCGTAATACACAAAATAACAGAAACAACTCAAATTGTAAAGCGTACACTTTTAATTTGACAGAACATTGAATTTTCATCCTTTGCAGTCATTGGAGTATGGTTTGTCTTCAAAATTTCACATTTCTATAAAAAAAAAAATTCCATTCTGGGGTTTTGAAATGGTGGACACCCTAAACAGGGATTAAGAGCATACTAACTAAGCTAAAAAAAAAAAACTGCAGGACAACTTCAGCTGATATGACATGGTCATCGTTGATGCTGGTATAAACAATCTAAGGCAAGCTACACTGTGGTATATGCAAAAGGACGTGGTGGGACATGTTAACTGCACTCACAAGTACAGAACCCCCCCCCCCAAAAGGCCATGACCTCACATGGCACCACAATGAAATGTGAAGTACTGACTTACAGTTTGTACTTAAGATGCACCACAGGAATTCAGCATTTGCCAACCAAGAGAGAGAGAGGAGAGAGAGCTCAATTATGCAGACAGTGTGAATCATCATTTCCAGTTACTGTGATGATGTTTCATATCCTATATCAGTTTTATTTTTGCCATTCTCAGATTCAACACATTTGACAAACAAAAGTAAAACTAAAAGAGGTGAAAGTGACATTTCTAAATGCATCGCTCCAAGTAACAGATAGGGAGATCTTAAAGCTTTCTTCAACTTGGAAGATACGGACATATGTAAGATCACTGACACACAAAGACTCAACATGCATCCTGTAAATATTGGGGTTTTCTGCCTTCCACTTTGGAGACCTAACAGATTAGGTTGTTCTCACACTGATAGCATTAAAGATCAGCGCCAGGTATAGGATACTCATACGAATTTGCTTATATACTCAGTAATTAACATAGATCACAATACAATCATCATTGAGCTGAGAAAAATAAAACTCACTAATAATGGACGGTACAGTGGTTGTGTTGTCACCTCAGAGCAAGAGGTTCTCCAGTTTGATTCTCGGCCGGGGTGCCTTCTGTGTGGAGTCTGCATTTCCTCTGTGGGTTTCCTCCCATGTTACAAAGACATGCATCTCGAGCGTTTCTCCCCGGGACTCCAGTGAAAATTGGTTTCGTTCCAAGTTGGACTTTCATGGTAAACAACATTTTAAATAAATAATGCACCATCCTTCCTAGACTTTGCCAATGGAAACTATAAAGCAGTATATGCCATACTTATAAAAACATACTGGAATGCTGTCCTAATTAATTCAACAGGAGACTGCTTAGCATATTATCAATGAACACTGTGGAATCAGACTTCTGCATTAATGAACATGTACTAGTGACACAAATATACTCAAAGTCAACAAACGTCCATCAGTAGAATCACAAAATTAATAACATATACAACAGAAAAAAGCTACTGCTTAGCAATGAAAGATTACAATATTCATACAAGCCAGTCTTCTGAAAATAAAACAGAAAAACCTGTTTATTTTTCTTATCAAATCTTCCAGCGCTAACAATACACTCAGCGGGTCTCTATCCCTTCAGAGAAAAAGCAGTTCATCAAACGACATTTTCAGTGCAATTGCATCATAGGTTCATAGGTTCATACTAGGCTATCTGCCCTAGGGCATTTATAAGCCTAGCCAGAGTGTGTGTGGCTTTCACCACCCCTTAGGATGAGAATACTATACCCATTAGTTTGCTGTGCCTCTGTCCAGCAGTGATACAGAGATGATTCCCGGGGTAAACCTACGATCTCCCATCCACTCGTCAAGATTTCTCTTGAACAGAGTCAGTGAGGGGCTCTGCCTCACATGGACTGGGATTCTGTTCCATAGTGTAGGGAGTCTCTGGGTGATGAATCTGTCCCTCCAGCACGTCCTATTTATATCCGTGTTGAGGTTTAAGTCTCTTGCTCTTGTGGCTCTGGTGGATTTGGATTTTTTGAGGTGGAGCATGTCCATTAATTCCGGGTTGGACATGGCCTTGTATGTCAGGCACAGATCACCTCTGAGCAGACGGTATGCGACTGAATAGAGCTGGAGTTTCTTCAGTCGGGCATTGTATGACATATGTTTGAGCCCCTTTATCCTTTTGGTGAGGAACTTTTGGGGTCTTTCCAACTGCTGCAGGTGTCGGGTAAGGTACATTCCGAATGGGGTGTTGTACTCAATCATTGGTCTGATAAGTGAAGAGTACAGGGGTACAATGACCTCTCCTGATCTGGATGTGAATCCCTTCATGATAAGGTGGGCAACATGCCGTTCGTCAAACTGTTCACACTGAGATCATTGTACAATGAGGACTGGGAAATTTGCCCTTTCCCCACTGTAGTGCGATCTCAGAGTTGGTATATATAATTAGCGGGGTGTGTGCAGCCCACCACATAAGGGGAATTTGATAAACGGCATTTCCATTGAAAATGGAGTGATATAGACCTACACTCAGCGTGCTCTGTAAGTCAAAAGGAAAAATGAGTAATTCCTTATTTAGATCAGAAAAAAACAAAAATTAAAACCAGTAAATGTAACATGCTATCAATAATCAAGGACATGATAAGGCAACCAAAGGACACAGCAAACATACGTAAGAGAAAAGTTTTATACAAACTTTATAGGTTCATACATTCATTCTAAGCTTATGGCCAAGGGTCATCAAGAAGCTTAGTTGCAACACCCATTAGTATTGATACTAACCCCGGGATTCAAGAAGCTTGGCGCAAGGACAGTGTTAGCCATGCGCCAAGCGTCCTCACTACAGATGGAGCAGCAGCGCCATATGAATATGTATGAGGGCATGCCGCCGCAACCTCGACGTGCACAGGAAATGTGTGCAAGTGCAGGGGGCGTGTACAAGTGCTCAACGGAGGCGTAAACATTCCCTGACACTTGCAAAACCTACTATGCCTACTAGTAAAGCCTGCCCTTAATAGTAAGTCAGTAATTCAGTGTCCATGGATACCGAAATGTATGCTAAGCATACAAGAGTGTCCACGAACAGTGAAATAAACTCGAAGTAGTAAACACACAAGCACGTAGTGGAATGTTGAGCCCTGTCCCTAGAACTTTCACAATTAGATTCCCTGTCCCTGTGTCCCTATTATACATTCGAATGCTGCAATATCGAAGGTGTAAGCAATGCGCAAAGTGTCTGCATGTCGCTGCCCTCCGCCAAACATAGCTTACACATCATATTCATTCAAATAGAGAAAAACATGTGGAATCAACGTGTCAATAGTGTAGTGTTTAGAGCATCCACGTAACAAACAGGCATTCACGGTTTGAGTCCAACAATAGCACATATCATTTTCCATGTGGAATGAATGCCGTTTTGCCGTAAAACCGACATAAGAGTAACACATGAGATATTTAACTTAAATATCATTCAAGCAAAGTGGCACTGTCATAATGAATAAGGTACTAGTAAGCAGGTGTAAGCACAAATAAGCACCAGTAAACACATATACGTACCAGTAAGCAAGTCTGATTGCACATGCACGGGTCTAAGCAGTGCCCAGCATAAGAAATGCATAGAAGTATATACAGGTATGTTATATATATATATATATATATATATATATATATATATATATATATATATATATATATATATATATATATATGAAGAAAGAATGACGTAACAATAAAGCATACAAAAGGAATGAGAAGGGAATCAATAGCAACCCCAGTATTATATAGCGCTGTCAGCATATGTCATATCCAGCTGGGCAGGAGTGAGCAAAGCACTGCTATTCACACCGCAGGCAGGATATTACCAGTGGGAGTAACATTGTTAATTTGCTAAGTCTACTTTACACACAGAGGGTAGTCCCTGGTGGGGCTACCCAAAAATTAGATAGACCATTTGGCCTTCCGACCATTACACAAGCAAGGGCAGGTATGTTCAAGTACTAAATGGTCAGAGAGCCTGAGAATCCATGAGGTGGGACAACATACGTGTAGGGCCCCTAACGCTCTGGAGAGGGCAATGTGTGGAGGTGTGTCATGGCTGCGATAACAAGTGGACAATGGAAGGTATGCATGCATTTGGAACACAGATGGGGTGGAGGAACTATGGGTATGAAATTATGGAGCCAGGCGTGCCAGGGACGGATAGGCTGGTTCTAACTGGACCGCCCCATGGAGGTCAGTGAGTTCGTTATAGGTATATATGCATACACACATGCAGACATCAATATGTAGAAGTACATTCTCTGTAACGCATTCATTCCATTTGCAGACATAAATAACATGAATGTGCACTTGCAAACCTCGACAGTAGATATAATAATAGGCTGTGCAGAAGAGGGACAGGACGAAACTTCTAAAATGCTGAAGTGTGTACAATGTCCAAAGTCAGTGCTGTGCTGACAATAATCAAATGTGAGGACTTCCCCACACATGGAATCATTCCTGTGATCTGCCTGCTATGGCAACGCCAATTACTAAACCGGTCTATTTGCAAAAGAAATACGCCGAACACATAGATAATTAGGCTCTCATGTGTAACATGCATTACCACATAGTCATACATATTAATTAATTGTAGTGTCATGTTAACGGGAGTAAGGATGTAATGAAGTATAGAGTCTAATCTTGACATAAACACATGCATGTCCCATGTGGGACAACCCAAAAATTGTGAACAGAATTATTTTGGTCGCTCACGTCACCAATGTTTGTGGACTAAACATTTAAGGAGTTCTGTGGATACATGGAGTGAGTCAACCAATGGGATGGGTCTATAGGAGTAGGGAGTGGCCAATGTGTAGTGGTGTGGATACACCGTGAATCCGACTGGAGAATGGTTGACAGCAGTATTAGGGAGGTGTTGGGGTGTGTGTTTGGGGAACCAGGAGTCATGGGTATATAGGTATATATGCAAATGAAGCAGCACAGCAATAGTGCATTGGTTAGAGCAACTCCCTAATGAACAGACATTCCCGTACCGAATCCCACTGTATCACATACCATTTACCATTGGTAATCCGTACATGAACATATTGCAACATCTGTCCACTGTATAACCTGCAAAATATCAATTAAAAGTTAACTGGAGTGAAGTGCCAGTGTCATAATGAATAAGGCACTAGTAAGCAGGTCAAGCATATATAAACACCAGTAAGCATGTGTAAGTGCGTTTGCGTGGGGTATGTATTGCTTTACAGACACACGCACATATATTTATATATATATATATATATATATATATATATATATATATATATATTTTATAGCTAAATTTATAGATACACAATTAAAAAACATCTTGTACAACTGTAATTAGATAGCAAAGGATTCCTGGGACCTTTTGAAGAAAATTAATAAGAGTATGTACAACCATAACTTAGTTTTTTTGACAACAGATGTCAGGGATTTGTTTTCTGTCATCCCCCACGACATTGGTATTGAATGGTCACTGAAATAAGTCATGATAGGACACTTATGATTAGGAGCCTCATGGAACTTATTTTAGACACCAACATCATTGTCTTTGAAGAACAACTATTTAAACAATGTAAAGGTGTAGCTATGGGGGCCACCTGTGCACCTATTTTCGCTAACTTAGTTCTAGCATTTTGGGAAAAGGAATATATTTTTACTAGTCCTTATGCAAAATTATGGAATTATTACAGTCGTTATCTGGATGATATTATAATTTTATGGAATGACAATGAAGACACACTCAATGATTTTCTTGCATTTATCAAAGAAACCACAGATTTTTTGGATTTTACATACACCATCTTTTATGACAAAATAGACTATTTAGACATTACCATCAGTAAAAATAGATTGAATAACTGTTTTGAGACCACCATTTTTTAGAAAACCTACCTATTCTAACACACTTTTGCATTTCACCAGTTTTCACCCCCTACAGCAGAAAAAATCACTAGTAAAGGGGCAGGGGGTAAGACTGGCAAGAATGGTGTCCGATTTCAATGATTTCTTAGATCAAATTCACATTCTTAAGGGAATGTTGGTAAATAGGGGTTATCCCCTAGAGTTTGTTAACAATATATTACAGGAAGTTGTTGTTAAGAGGGAAAATGGTTTATTTTTTCCGTTATTAGGAAAAGGATTTGACAGTTTTTCCGAAGTGGAACATAGAACTGAGAACAAAATATTTAACAGGGCTGCTATTTTTAAATATAATTTGCAGTTCACAAGTATTAGTAATATAATTCAACACAATTGGAATTTATTTAACACCAGCAAGGAATATTTGGACATAGTAGGAGGAGGGCCGAACATAATATATAAAAAGGACACCACCATTAAAAATATTAGAGTGAACACAGAAAGTGTGTTCTGGAACTAGGGGCATTACACATCCCAAGGCAGTCAGACTGCCCTTCTACAATTAAGCACAACAACAGGGAGACTGACAGTCACAAAGTACATAGCTGTAGACCTGTGTGTTTAAAGTAGGTGTCCATTACAACCTGTATGCACAAACAAGACATGCCATCCATAGGTAGGCCAGAGAGGTATAGTTGTAGCACAACAGGAACCTGAAATGGAGTATGGCCATTTGCGGAATGGACAACTACTATCACTATACAGGGTTACAGTGGGCATGCTCATACACTTAGTAGCACAGGGCCGTTTGGGATGCACTATGACTACAACTACACAAGGTTATACTGGGCATGCTCATACACTTAGTAACAAAGGGCTTGTTGGATGCACTGACTCAAATTACACAAGATAGCAGTGGGTACGCTCATACACTTAGTAGCACAGGGCTGTTTGGAATGCACTCTGATTCTAACCACTGAAGGCCACAGTGTGCATGCTCAAACACTTACATGTACAGAACATGTTGTAATGGACTCCTATTGTAAACACACAGGTTTACAGTTAGGTACATCTTACCTGTCAGTATATATGCACATCATACTGGTTTACTACCTGATACCTGTATGTGGCCTGTAAATGATATATCTGTTTCTGTGCTGTGTGATACACATGCATACATGTACATGAAGTACTGACACATATATGTTATGTATACACATTCATGCATGTGTGGACGTGACAGACAATAAGTTACCTGGGTCACACAGGCAGATGCTACCTACAGCATGTGTCACACACCTTGCTGCCCTGAAAGGCATACATTGATAGCAGGTTGTGGACAGTGGCATTATACGTGTAACAGTGGCATGTGCAAGCATAATGTGTGAGCCACCTTGTGTAATGGTACTGAGGTGCAGGTGACAAGATGACCTCTCCCAGCTGTGGTAGTAGTTGTCGTTATTAGCAGGACTAATACCCTAAGTATATCTCACATTGGTCATATACACAAGTTCTGCCGCTGTCCGTCACCTTACATGGGACATTTGCTACCAAGCACATTAATGCCACACTCAGTGATGTCATGGTATGGGTGGCAACTGTTAGACCAAAACAATGAGCCAATGTCCTGCTGTTATTATGAGGTTGTCCAGTGTCTGTCATTCCAGGCTGTCATGACCGAACGACGAGCCTTCAACACAGAGCAAATGCATCCATGTTACACGTGTGTGCGGATAATACCTAGGTCGCATTTACCCATATAGCCGCATTCCTAGGTAAATGTCCTACACACAGAAGTAACACCCTGACACCTACATGACTATTGCATTGGATGCCTATGCTAACCTGTGCTAGATGTGTGGCTTTAGTAATCCATTTGCTCAATGTAGAACCTACAATGGGGAATACTGACATCTGTGCAATGAGGAACACCTGGCTGAAGGCTCTGTAGTGCAGAGTTACACTACAACCATATAACTCAGATCCAGACATGTGGGCCATAACAGTGGTATCGATCATACCAGGTGGTGATGTACACATATTCATAAAGGCTACTCACATGTAAAGACCACTACTCTGACATAATGCATCACAAATGAGCTAGGTACAGGTGACAGTGGCAAATGCTGCATTCTAGGTTGTATCCTCATATACATCCACCACCTTGTTCCCAGACTACCAACACACATCCATATGTGGTATGACATAGTATGGTAGACCACCAGATAACCCTCGATTGGTGGACTGTACCTAGGCCTACATCAACTGTGCAATGTACCCACGTACAGACACAGCTGCATAATGTGTTATGCAATGCAATAATACCACTGTTTGTAACCTGCTCAGTTGTACACATACCAGGGTCCCTCGGATGTTGTCAGCATTAACACGGTCAACTGTTGCTGTACACCAGTAAACAACACCCTCATGGTTGGATATGACCTAACCGTACCTGCCCTGGATATGTACATCCCACACTCATACAACATATATTACATTACCATAGCTTTCATTTACCTTTCTACATACAGGTGGCTACAGTCATTACACACATGCACATGGCAGAGAGCATGCTAACAGTACATAAGGTTCGATATCTATGTTGACAGAGGTAATTTCCCCTCTCTACTGGTCACCCATGACACCTATCATATCATACAACACCCCATGTGTCATGTATGTCTTTAGACATGTCCACCTAATGCAATGCCTACAAACATACCCAAATAACAGGACCATAGAACCTACACAAGGCCTGTATTGACAGACTCAGGGAAATCCAGCTCTGCACTGTATGTTCCTGAGTAGTCACAGGTGATATGTTCATGACATGTACAGCCATGTGTGGCCACAGCTCCTACATTTACCTCATGTCAGCAATTGCAAGCCATGCATGCTTTGTGCTGTCAGGACATTAGCCTTAGTACCACAATAGCCAGTACATGCTGGGATGAGATGTTTACAAGCCACATACTTTGCACATGCGTGAATGAGTGTACTGCCTAGCTCTAACACAACACATTGCTGGCACTCTTCCAGTACACATGAGGTGTGTGTGGCAAATATGATGTGCTCACTGTTGACCATTACAGTGCCCTGGCTTCACCATGTCATCGTCAAGTAACAGTTTGTAGGAACATGACATGGAATAATGCTGTGTGTGTCATGCTATGTGTTGTTGTAATATATGTACACTTGGCTACTCAGTGAAAGTGGTGGTGTCCTACCAGTACATGAATACAACATCCATTATGCTGTAATGCTCGGCTATGTTTCACACATGGCGTGGGGAAGGTGTGGAATGTATCCTCTTGACCTGCTAGTGCACATACTGATGTAGACTGCATATGTGTACATGTATTGCTGTTTGTGTAGATTCCATGTGTGTGCAGTGTCTGATGTCTGAAGGTGATTGTTGTCTTAGTACATCATGCTGTTGCAATACAGCCTCAACATTGACAACTGTATATGGTGATATGCTCTAAGTACAGTAAGCCGTACATGAGGTATGGACAGATGTTTGAACATGACTACTAAGTGGTGGGGCTTCTTTGCAGATGAATGATTACTGAGGACAGATCACTGGTGTGTTACAACCAGTCCTACAATAACCTGTGTACCTGCTAAGGTCAGGTTTTGTTAACTGAAGTGGAAGACACACAATGTAGAATGCTGGAAGAGTGACACCGAAGGCAAACCCCATGACACCTGTAACAGTAATACCTCCCCTGTGCATATATTGTGCATATATCAGCACAGTTGTCAAAGGAAAGAGTCAGTAAGCATTGTACTGGATGTGATAGTGCTGTACTGCTGTAGTACCTATCATGAGATAGCCATGTGTTTGATTCACAGTACTGGCATGTGTGGGTGTGTGTCCATATATGTCACGTATGGTTGGGAATACATCTCACATGTTATCACTCTCCTGAACACTGTTAGTGACACCAGTACAGAGTGAAGTGTAGAAAGAAAGCCAAAGGCAGGTGATTAAACCTCACACATGTAAAGTGTCTGTATGTGTGTGACATAGGTGTATATCTTTGAGAATGTGTGTGTGTGTGTGTGTGTGTGTGTGTGTGTGTGTGTGTGTGTGTGTGTGTGTATATATGGCTGTCCGTGGGTATGGCTGTCTGGTTCCTGGAGTGAGGCTGTATTTTACAATAGTGAAATGTTAATGCCCCCTTCTGCCATCCACTCAAAGCAGTCTAGCATCCCTGTTGATATCATCAATCATAGATGGGCATGCTAACTCCCTGTTAACATGCATGCTCTGGGGTGTGACCTGTTGTTACATAGCCTACTGATGGACCCCCCTCCCCACATACACTCACTGCACTGTAGTATCCCTGCCAATGTCCTCGATCTTAGGCCATTCCAACTACCTGTACATGTGTAATCTCTGTGGCGCATCTTGTAATTGCGTAGTACTATAATGATGATATGCGCATAGGCAGGGGTTCTCATCTGAACATTGGCAACTGTGTGTGTTGCTGTGTCTGGAATCCCTGAGTGTGTGGGTGTGTCTGTGTTTGCATGCTGTCATGGCAGTGGGTATTACTGCTTCCCAATGAGAAGCCAATATTTCCACTGGCCTTTACCCTTATCATCCAGCATACCACTCTTTTACCCACTTCGCGCTCCAGGTAACTATACCTGTGATGTCACCTACTATGGATGTGATGACTCTGAACACAGTAGCTTACTACACAGCTATCATGTTCTGGGATTATTAGAACAGTAAACATAATTGAAACATGGGAGAATATAACTGTGATGTGGAAGCTACAAAGTGCATGCAGGTATTGTCATATTGACCTGTGGGTAGTCAACATGTACATATGGGACTCCCGCAAACACCAACATCCCCCGGCACATGCAACTACACCTGAAAGAGGAAGGCAGAAAGTACAGTTGTGTATACTTACCATAAATGTAGATGTTCGAGTGTATTCACTGTTGCAGTCATTACATTTGGGTAATCCTGCTGGCAGGTTGCCCTCAGTCGGCCTGAATTCCAAAGTCCTGGGTCCTGGGTCCTGTGTTGACTGCTGTCGCCCCTTCCCTGATGTCAGATCGTCAGGGGTATAAAAGTTGTGGCCGATGGCATTTTCTTTAGTTTTTCTTGCCCCAGATGTCAGGTGCCCCCTAAAAGGGTAGCCAAAATTTTTATATATATATATATATATATAAATACATGCACCAATATAAACTTTACCTTCCTCTACAAGCAAATACACCACATAGGTTTTATGAATCAAAGAAGGAAAGATAGGTTCCATCAGAAGAAAGGGGGATGGCGGGTGGGTAACCTGGACTGCAACAGTGAATACACTCGAACATCTACATTTATGGTAAGTGTACACAACTGTTCTATGTTCTTCATGCTTCACTGTTGCAGTCATTACATTTGGGTAGAATCCCAAAGCTATGGTTGGGAGGCTGGAGCTAAACAGCGTTAGGAGCGGCTATGAGGCCCTGCAGAACTGCAGTGGCAAAGCCTGCCCTGGATTTAGAGTAGAGTGGCAGATGATAGTGCTTTGTAAAGGTGTGCACTGAACTCTAAGTAGCAGCCTCTAAAATGTCCTTGGTTGGTACTCCCCTGAAAAAGGCTGCTGAAGTGGCTGCAGCTCTGGTTGAATGTGGCCTAATGTCCTTGGGCACTGGCTTGCCACGGTGTAAGTAGCAGAAACAAATGCAATGGCCTATCCACTTTGAAATAGTCTGCTTTGAGATAGCCTTTCCTTGTGATCCTGCAGCATATGCCACTAGTAATTGCTCTGTCTTTCTGAAAACTTTGGTTCTGTTCAATTAGAATCTAAGCTGTCTGTGTACATCCAAAGAATGCAGAATTCTCTCCCCCTTGTTCTGTGGATTTGGATAAAAAGTTGGCAGATAAATTGGTTATGAGCCACACTGGACACCACCTTAGGCATAAATGTTGGGTTTGTCCTCAGAAATACCCTGTCTGGATAAAAAATGATAAAAGGTTCCACAGCCATGAGTGTCTGCAGCTCTGAAACTCATCTTGCAGAAGTTATTGCTAGGAGCAGAGCTGTTTTCCAAGATAAAAACTTTATATCAACAGTAGAAGCTGGCTCAAAAGGAGGCAGGGTAAGTTTTCCAAGACATAGTTGAGGTCCCATGCAGGCATTGGTGATCTCCTAGGGGGGCCTTAAATTTTTGGCTCCTCTGAGGTACTGCTTTAATAAGGAATGAGAAAAGATTGGTGGCTCTGTATTGTAATGAGCCAAAATGGCAGAGGCATGAATTTTAATAGATGAAAAAGATAGGCCTATGTCCAGCATCTCAGTTACGTATTGCAAAATCTGAGGAATGTTTGGCACAGCTGTAACAGTTCCTTGTGCCTGGTTCCAAGCACAGAATCTCTTCCATTTTTCAGCATAAGATTTTCTAGTACTAGGCATTCTTGCTTCCAAAATGACATCCATCACAGCTTTACTGAGAGGTGTGTTTTGTATGACTATATTATCTGCCATGCTGCCAGGTTTAAAGTCCTGAGTTGGCTGTGCAGGATCTGATAGTTTTGCTGGGGCAGTAGATGAGGTATTTGAGGTAAGGTCCAAGCTGGGCATTGAGACAAGTTCCTTAGTATTGGATACCAGTACTGGTGGGGCCAGTCTGGGGCAATCAATATCATCTTTGGCTTCTCCTGTCTGACCTTTAGGAGTACCTTGAGGAGGAGAGGCAGTGGGGGAAAGGCATATACTGATAGGTTTTTCCAGCTGAACGATAGGGCATCCAATTTCCATGCTTGTCTGTGATAAATCCTTGTGAAGAATCTTTTTAGTGGGTAGCTGTGAGGGGAGGCAAATAGATCTATGTCCGGGCATCCCCATTTCCTTGTTATCATGCTGAAGACTTGTGGATCCAGCTGCCACTCGTGGGGATCCATGAGGGTTCTGCTTAGTTCATCTGCCAGAGTATTTTTCCTTCCTGGCAGGAATTTTGCCTGCAGATGTACTTGGTAAGTCAATGCTGTGTCCCAGAAAGTCATGGCTAGTCTGCAAAGGGGGTAAGAATGTGTGCCCCCCTGATTGTTTATATACCACATGACCATGGTGTTGTCTGTCTTTATCAGTAGTTGTCCCGGATGAAGTAGGTCCTTGAAGGCTGTCAGGGCATTTTAAACAGCTAGCACCTCTTTTTGATTGATATGTAGATGCATTTGGTTTGAGGTCCATGTGCCCTGAATGCATCTTCCTGCCATGTGGGCCCCCCCAGGCATAATCTGATGCATCTGTTGTTAGTGTCTGCCTGGCTGGGGGTAATGCGAATGGCTGTCCCTTGTTTTGGTGACAAGCCTTTGCCCACCATCGAAACTCCTGTTGCAAGCAGGGAATGAGAGTAATCATAGTTTCCAGGCTGTGGCAATGTTGAGTCCAAACACTTTTTAGGTACCATTGAAGTTTCTTCATATGCAGTCTTGCATATGGAATTAGTAGGATGTAGGATGCAGGATGCCATGAAGCCCAAAGCCTGCAGAATTTTTCTTGCAGATAACTGGGCCTTTGTTGCCAACATTTTGAAATAGGTAGGCAGCTGCCTTTGTTTGTCTGGCATGAGATAAGCCATCTGGGCAGTTGTATTTAAGCTTGCACCCAGGAATATTATCTCTTAAAAAGTAACTAGTTTTGATTTATTTTTGTTGACTGTGTACCCTAGGCATGTTTGAAGTCTTTTTACAAACGCCAGATGTTGTAGAAGAATGTCCTTGTTCTCTGCTTCAATTAGACAGTTGTCCAAGTAAGGATATATTTGTATTCCTCTGTCTGCAGAATGCAATTACTGGTGCCAGGCACTGTAAAGACCCTGGGTGCAGTAGATAAGCCAAAGGGCAGTGCAGAGAATTGGTAATGCATTGAACCAGCCTTGAATCTGAGGTATCTTCTGCATATTTGTCTGATTGGGACATGCACGTATGCCTCTTAGGTCTAAAATCACAAGCCAAGCGTTCTTGCCCAGCATGGGCAAAAGCTGCTGCAAAGTCAAAATCTTGAATTTTGGCATATCCAGGAATGTGTTCAGAATAAATAGGTCCAGTATTGGCCTCCAGGCCTTGTCCTTTCTGGGTACCAAGAACAGTCTTGAGTAAAATCCTTGTCTCTGCTCTTGCTCTGGTACTTGTTGAATGGCCCCCATGTCCATGAGGGATGAGACTTGTTTTGTGCCTCTGCCCATTGGTTTTTTGGCAGATCAGGCCAGCCATTTGCCTTTGGCAGGGTATGGAAATGGAACTTGTAGCCTTGTGACACAATATTTAGAACCCACTTGTCCTGGGTTATGATGTGCCAGTTTTGAGAAAAAAGTGCTAATATTCCCCCTAAAGGTGCTGCCAGGAGATAACTGCTTGGAGCAGGCAGGGGGAAGTCATTGGGACTGTTTCCTGTATGGTTGTGATTTGTCTTCTCCAACTTTGGAGGTAGAAGCACCCCATTGCTTTGACCTGTATGAACCTTGTGCCTGAGATCTGCCTCTAGGGTGTCTGAATCTGCCCCTTTGAGGTCTGTCTGACACAGGAAAGGACCAATTCTTTGTTGGCCAGTGTCTACTAAACCTAGGTGGCTGCACTTGTAAAAAATCTTTGACACTTAGCATAGATTTAGCTTTGTCCTCCATTTATTTTAACACCTCTTCTGCCTTAACACCAAACAAAGTATCATGCTGTAAAGGTGCATCTAATAATTTAACTTTGACATGATCAGGCAGATTTTGTTCCTTTTACCAAGCATGCCTCTTAATTACAGAACCCAGTCTCTTGCCTAGGCCTCTTATCAGGAGGGGGATGGGAACCCCTGATCAAGGTAATCAAGTCTTCGGCCATTTTGAGCATCTGTTTTTTGGGCATAGAGGCCTGACCACGTGGCTCTTGAGTTTGTTTCTTTGCTTTAGAAGGTGCTTTAGTCTTTGCCTTTGAAGCTGAAGTCGGTTTAATGTAAAGATGTTTAGGTCTGAATACACCCTCAGAAGCCGGTGCCTGCTCAGTGGCTCCGGACCCATCTGAAGGGATAGTATTCGAGGCTCCAATACCTTGAGTTTCCTGCGGCATGGCCGACTCCACGTGGGAGTCAGTAGCAGCCTGTGACTCTAAAGTAGTGGGCGTCAGGGGCTGCGAAAGTGCCTCACTGAGAACCGGTGAACTGGTGACTGGCTTAGGAGAAGCTTCGTAATCGGTTTTGGGCCTCGGTTGTCTATCTCTCTCCTTTTCTTTGCGTTTTTTGTGAACTCTGGTAGTCAGATGGCTATCCAATGACATTTCTGGATAATTAAACCGGCGTCCAAAATAGTTTAAAACAAAATCATACCGACACTTAATAGTGCGTTGGTTAAATCTAGCACAAAACTGACAACCAGAAATGTTGTGATCAGGGCCTAGGCAAGGGCTACAGTAAGAATGAAAATCCTTATGAGGTATTTGCTTTCCACAAGAAATACAATTATTTACTTTTTCTGACATTGGTCTGGAGCAAGAAAAAAGTTTCCCCAGCGGGGTACTTAGCTTTATTGAGGACTTCGGATCTGAAACTCGAATACGAAAATCTCAGGAGTCGGCCGACCGGCACTTGCGAACTGCTTCTGCTTCGGGCACTCCGCGGCAAGAAAGACTAAAAAAAATGGCATCAGCCACATCTTTTATATCCCTGACGACCTGACATCAGAGAAGGGGTGACAGCAGCCGATGCAGGACCCAGGACTTTGGAATTCAGGCCAACTGATGGCAACCTGCCAGCAGGATTAACCAAATGTAATGACTGCAACAGTGAAACATGAAAAACATCATCACGATCACCATGCTGTTAGTGTTGTTACACATGATACATGCAGTCAAACATACAAAATGCATTCTAAAACTGCAATACATGATATGTCTGCTGCCTGTCCACACTACTCAACAATATTAATCTACAATTTTCTACCTAGTATGTTCACCCTGTGTATCAGACCATATGAACATGTCCCTGCACCGATGGTGTGGATGACAGGGATGTGGCACAGGCTTCATCATATGCACAGGGTGATAATGTTTGCCAGAGGCCTAGGCTGTGCCATGGACGACATCATGCGTGTGTGTGCTAGGACCTGTGATATCATTGGGCATGTGTGGATGTTATGTGTGTGTGTGTGTTGAGGTGCCCTACACTTGCTTCCAGTGTGTGTATGCATGCACACAGTTCTGGCATGAGGCTGGCCTACACAGGGGTAATATTGACAGCTGCAGACTGTACAAGGCAGGTGTCACAGTTCATGGTGTCCGGCCATGGCAACGTGACCTGCACCTTCCAGGGGTTGCACGAGCACTACCAGGCAGTGGTCCAGATTGGGTACCGTCTGATGACACATGTCCACTGGAATCATGTCCCTGTTGGGACCATCCAGGACCACATGCACGTGGCCTGCTGTGTTCTGGTGTGGACTGCACAGCACCAGCAGCACTGCTGCTGCTACCGCCACTATGGGAGTGGGCATGTGCAGTAGCATGTTCACGTAGACCTTCAACAGGTGATGTAGCTGGCCTACGTCCACGTGCCCGACACCTCACTCCCACCAGATGTTCCAGCACAGACATTCCATGCTCGAGGATTGACATGCCACGGTCAAGGACTCCCACCATGTCACCCAATCGTCTATCCAAAACATCTACAAGATGATGGTAAGCATTTGCAAGTGCCTGAATGTTGTCAGTTAATGAACGGACAGCAGCCCTCTGAAGCCTCAGACCATCTCTGTTGTGCTGTTCAGCACATGTCTGTGCCTTCATTACAGCCCAAAACATGCGTCTGGTGACTCCAGCTGATGTGCTTGGTCCCACATGGACATGTTGGCCAGTGGTCCTCCTACAAGCAGCGCTGGGCACATACCTGTGTGGGACATCACCAGTCTGTTGACTGGGAGCATGGTGTGCAGGCATGCCTTCCATAGTCACCACACTTCCCTGTTCCATGCTACCACCCAACAACTGTCCTTCCTCTAGGGCCAGTGGTAATGGGGTATGTGCAGGCAGGGGAACTGTGTGCAAGTATGAGGGGGAGACATGTGGAATGGCAACCAATGGCACAGATTCAGCCCCTGACAACCCTGCCTGTGCCTCAATCATACTATCATCATCACTGCTAGAGTATGTGGTGACACTAACATCAGGTGGACCACAGGAGGGCAATGCACCTACATGAACACCTGTGAGGGGAAGACAAGAACTCTATATTACAAGTTATACCAGACACACACAGACAGAGACACACACAGACAGAAACACACACAGACAGAGGCACATACAGACATAGCCACACAGAGAGGCAGACAGAGACACAGACAGACAGAGACACACAAAGACACACATGCTACATGCAGGTGATATGGCAGATGGCATTCAGCTTAGACAATTATAGTTTCAGCTTAGGCAATTATAGTGGTAGTTAATCATACATCCCTGAATTGCACACAACAGCATGCATGTGGTATAGCAGACGGCAAGCACCTTACATAATTGTAGTGGTGGTTAGCATACATACCTGTATTGCACCATTTGTGTTAGTAGCCTATGCCCCATACCTGCAACACAATGCATGCACTTTGCAACATTGCACTGTACTGTCATGGTGTGTGCAACATTCACTACATGTTAACAGACCATCACTGACCTTTTTACATCTCCCACTGATGCATTGTGTTGGCCACCACCCCTATGTGTGAGGACATGAGCAGTAGGGTATGCTGACTGCATACTATCTTTGCCTGAGCCCTAGCTTGCATATCTTCCCCAAAGCAGTGCATGTCTGTTCAACATTATTCCGCCTACCCCTGAGCTGAGTGTAGACATTGTGCATGTGGCTGTACACACATTTGACATGGCTGTCCCTACTTTGCAATGGTGCCACAGACCAGCACAGGTTTACAGTACACTGGCCTGCTGTGTGGCGTATGACCTTGCCAATCACATTAGTATGAGATGTCTTCTGCTGACGTGTTGAATGACATGCATACATGTGTAACACAATGGTGTCCTTTCCAATCTACAGTACAATAATGGTGTCCCAATGCAGGGACGTGTTATACTAACATGGGCCTTCAGCTGATGCAATGTTGTCTGTCCACCCTACAAATATGCAGGGACATACTGCACATTGAGCTGATGTGCATAGCTATGGCAGGGCATCATGTGGCATCACAACTGCTATATAGTGTGAGCTACTGACACAATTCATAGCCATGAATATGTTCACATACAATACATATCTAATGTGGAATGTGGCCCAAGTCACCCAGGTGTATACACAATAAACCCCTTGTGACACAGGTCACACAAGGGTATACAGATGACACCCCTGCACATCTGCAGCCATATTACTGATACCTAACAACTATGCCCACACATGGCTAACTTATAAGTTATCTATGTCCCACATGCCATCTGTGTACCTCACACACATGAGGAGCAGGCATGACAGTGATGTCTGATACCAGCAAAGTGAATCTACTGTATCTGTAGCTTGATGTGTATGTATGTATATGTTGTGCAACACATGTATATATTTGAATACTGTATAGGTGAATGTTTCCATGTCGTGACACATTCCAGATGTTCAAGACATGTTATGTGGTGGATTCATGTTATGCCTACACAAGCTGTGCACAGGCCTGTATGATGTTTTGTGTTTCACATCTGCAATATCACCATTACACAAAGGCCATAGTTGTATTTTGTTGATCCAATGTACAATAGGGTATACACACATGTACATCACTTCTACTTTGTGTTTTGCTTCATGTCTCTGGCCATCCTCCATGGCCATGTGTACACATGTTCAGTCCAATGGTTGTGATGGCCATCTTATTTCACATGTCAGTGTTATCCCATATGACATACACCCATAGATGTCATATGCTCCACTGAGGACATGGTTATGCAGACAAAGGGTGGTATGTATGGGATGTGAGACATGTTTTGCAGGATAGTTCAGCAGTGTTGCAGTCAGCCCACTACATGTCATGGACATGTCTGATAGCACATGACATTGTGTGACATTCATAGCAAGGCTATACTCCACAAGGGTGTATCCTGTGGGCCGGGCATACTCCAGCTCCAACACATTTAATGTGAGTGCACACATATGCTCTCTGTACAGTACTGTTCGTATTCCCAACATGTGAAATGTCGATATGTAGTACCTGTCCCTACAGTGGAACACACCTCCACCATTGTATTCACTGTTGTCCACACATCTGGCAATGACAGTTTGGAAGGTTTAGTGTAGGTGTTTCATATAATCTTCAATTGTTTCACATAGGTAAACAGTGTGATGCATTGCAGGTCTGACTAGTGTCCATTACCAGGACCACCATACATTATGTGTGCGTGTGTTATGGCAGATAGCATGCAATTAATATGTTCTGTGAATTATCAAGCCTGGTAAATAATAACAATCTCACCTGACACAGGCTGCTGTTGCTGCAAAATGCCAGAGATACCTAAACAGGGGTGTCACAGCAGTAAGATCATTATCCACACCTGTGTGGTAGCTACAGGGTGCAATGTCTATGTTAGCACATAAGCCAGTACACTACACTACACTACACTATACTATGGAGTATGCACATCTGTGCATACATAGAGTAGCAGACTGTAATATGTGGCATGTGTGCATACATGCCTTGCATATGATGTTATATTACATATTGTACAGTAACACATGTAACTGTGTGATATATGGTTGTGTTTTATGTGCAGTAGTGACTTACCATGCAACTGCAGGCTCAGTGGTTGAGAGACATCCACCTCCACAATACCAGCTAAAGCTTGTGGATGGAGGTCTGCAGGTGTCCCCAGGTTGGTCAGTAGCTCCTTAGTGTGTGTCAGTGGGAGCTGGGTGAGTGGCCCCCCACCTGTTGCACCTTATTCCCTGGTGATTGCATTAGCACTCTGTTTTGCCTATCTTATCTGGTCAGTGCAGTGTCGGCGCACCTGCTGATAGGTGCGATTGTGACCGCCAACATCTTTACCCTCCTGCAGAGTTTCTCCCACAGGGCAACCTGCTGCTGTGCAGCCTGTGGCACATGGCTGAAGAGTGTTGTGTAGTTGTCGAGGAGGTATGGGATGAGGACCTCATCCTCCAAGTGGCTGTATGGTGGCAGTCTGCTACATGGCATACCTGGAAGACATAACAATGGAGACAGGTCACAGTAACTCACAGAGAAGTACAGCAGTACAGCTGAACATACATGTGTATCACATTTATTAAGATTACAAATACGTCTTTGTAGATCTGCATGACACTAACACCACTGACATGTATAAGTCACATACATTTGACACCTACTGGTGATGTGATGTTATCACCATATATGTGTGTGTCATGTGATGACATTGCTCATACACCATGTGGATGTTGTCTTATGTTGTCTTGATGTGGGCATGTCTGTTTGCCTGTAGTGGTGTCTTTACCTATCAGCACATGCCTGGATGTGTTCACATTAATGCAATTGACATTAATGCTCTGTATATGCCACATGTGGATATAGTCATACATAGCCATTAGGGACATGACCTGTGACCCTGCAGACTTGCAAGCATGTATGTGTTTTGCCATATACATCTACATGGCACTGTACAGCTGTGTAACATCCTGCCATGTATTGTCTGTGTTGCACATGTGTAACACATGGGACAATAGCTAGCCTGATGGTATTTGCAGGGTTGGATATCAACTATGGCATGTATGGACATAGTGATCTAGTAGGCTATATGCCCTGGGCCATTTATGAGCCTAGGCAGACAGGTTACCTAGCTGTAGGCAACAGACAGGTACTTTTCAGTGGCCAGTTCAAGCAGTACCACAGAATTGATACATTTGGCATGCGGTCATCACACCATGTCACAGAGAGGGGCGATGTGCAGCGTTGCTGGACAGGGATGAATAGTATGGCAAAAGTATGTTAAGTGTATAGGACAGGGATCTGGCAGGCATGTTGTGATCCTTGTACTAGAAAGTTGTATGTCCATGACATATGTGTTTATTTGGGATCAGGATGTGTTAAGTGTAGCATGTCCAACACCTCTGGGTTGCACATGGCTTTATATAGGGTAGGCTGCATGCTACATAGTGCAGCTAGGGATTGTGAAGGGCAGTGTAGGCCATCTACACATGGGCAATAACCCTTAAAGGAAATATGTGATCTATTATGGGTCACATGGGTGTTGAGTATGGCTGAGCAATTATCTCTATATTCCTGGATGGCATCCTGTCATGATTAGGAGTGCCACATATGACTACCTGTCTTTTGTGGTGATGTAACTATCAAAGGGAAGCACTGTCCAGCTGCATCCCATACACACAGTTGCTATTATGTTGATTGCTGCCTAGGTGGTAGTTAATGGGTACAGGGTTTGTAACATAGGGGATGACAATGCAATACTTAGCTGTCAGATTGTGGCCATACATCACACACCACACATCTGACACACTAAGGCCCTTCTGTATGTTGAACACAGCACACAATGAGTTGACTATTGCTCCTAGTTCATAGTCATTTGCAGAAATCAATAGGCTGATGCCTTCTGTGTTAGTCTATGTGGTATAGATAACAAAGAGGGGTAGTACCAGGAATGACCCCTGTATTACTGTGGCTGGCACTGGTTTGATGTGCGTGTATTCATCAGACACCTTTGTTGTGGGTTCTGTCAGCAGTCCAGTTGCCAACCATTCCTGTGACATAGGAATATACACCTAGTTTACTGAGTGTAGCTGGAACACAGTATGGGTGATGGTGTCCTACGACCTGGCAAGGTCATGATATGCAGTGTGAATCAACCCTACTGTCATCTACATCTGTACCGAGTACATCAATTACACTGACCATGGTTCATGGCCATACAGACCAGACTCAGCAGGGTAGTTGTGCACTATGTCCCATTATCAATGGTGTCTTCCCACTTTGTGGGGTGTGATAACTGTTGCTGTGCACCATTCGGTGTGTACACAGCCTGACATGGAGTTATGATTGAACATGATGTGTATGTGGATAGCTGAATGTTCTTACATTTGTGTAGGATACACCCTGGGATGTTGACAGGCCCCATGAAAGCAGTATGCATGGCATTAGAGAGTGCAGCTTGCACCTGCATAGTCCTTAGTACAGGGTCCCTGTACTGTACATGGATATATTACTAAGTGTACCTGTTGGGGGTGGGGGAGGTGGGAGTGGGTTTAGGTTCTATCTGGATGAGCGGGTGCTATTTCTGAAGGTGCAGTACTTCCCATGCCATAGTGCTGTGCAGCACGGCAGGTCTTGTTGTTGCCATTAAGATTAATGATTGTGCTTGGCCTCATAATATGTGGCTGATTGGTTTCACAGTAGCTTTGCATGGTTTTATATGGTGTATCTGCATCTTACTGAGGCTGACCAGGGATCACCTACACTCATGTGTGTTCACTCTTGAAACAGTTACTACCTTCTGTGGTACAGTTTAAAGCATGGTACCACAAGTTTGCTACTTGTTTGTGTTGAGTTGACTCCTGGTTCTGTTTCAATGGCACAATCACTGCACATATGTGACTGCTTAAGGTTAATTTGTGTAGGATTCAGCATTTGCACATGCATTGTCCATCTGCATGGGTGCCATGGCACTCACCACTCTGCTCTTAGGGAACATAACATTGGCATTGGAGACTAACTATGTGTAGCATACTGTTAGCCCTGTTTGTGTGACTACTGCGATTCAGGTCAGTGGGGTCGATGGAATCCAACATGCATTGAGCGCAGGTGTTGGTACATGAGGAGTCTTCACAGTTCATAATGGAATAATTGAGAGTAGCCAATATTATGGTTCTGTCTCAGACCTAATCTTCCCCATTACAGCACATTATGACAGTTGGGAAGTCCGCGGCCTGGTGGGTGATCTGTCTCAAGGTGCATTTTGAATTCCACTGTGGCACAAAGGTAGTTGCCCAGCATAATTCATCTGATGTTATGCAACTGCAATTAGTGTGGGGGTGTACATATCCTTCAGGAATATGGACACACCTGTGGCCTGTGTGTTCCAATAAAGGATAATGGGTAAAAGGTGAGGTATGTGTTATAACATGGTCATGCAGGTGTGCTCTCTGGAGCATTGAAACATGTCTCAGCCACTGCACAGATATGTTCTCCATGTTAGGGATTGACATATGTGTGTCCATATAGTGTTTTTGACATGTATCATTGTGTAGTGAGACCTGCAGTTTATTGCTTGGCTGTCCCTGTAATAGCAGTGGACCCTCACCTGAACCATGCATGATGAAGCCACTATAGGGGAAGCATGAGCCCTAGGCTATATCCAGATTCCCTGGGGTGACAGGTGCAGATCCTGTCTGGCAAAGCATCATGGTCTGTCAACTATGTTATCCCAGGATGACAGATACTGGATACCCTGCGACATGCATCACTACACTAGACAATTGTGGAATACAATCCTTTTGTCCCTGTACTGCAGTATCATTCTGGCCAATGGCAGAATGCTACCCAGGCCTTGAGACATACCTGCATGGGCTACAAGACCTGACAGTTTCTACATGTGTTTCCATGCTGTCCAGGCTAATGCATCACAGGTCCTGCACAACAACATGGAATATGCCAGAGCCATGTGTATAGTTCAAAAGGTGGTCTGAGTGTATGAGGCTAATCATGGCAGACAGGCAGCTGACAGTATGTATTCCCTTGTATAGTTCAGTGTGTAACATAGTGCTAGAGTTTGCATTCACAATGAGTAATGTTGGACATGTTTCCGGTCATGTGTTCAGAGGTGTGGCACAATTATGCAAACTATGTCATACAGTTTGTGTATTTTGGTGTCTGTCTCTTCCTGCTTGGAGGGGGTCACTTGTTTGGCCAGATACTTAGACGCATCTGTGAATGTGTGTGATTTCCGGTAGTGTGTGTGGGTTTCCTTCCTGTGTTCTGGTAAGGGTATGTGTTGGTTGTGATGATGAGCTGCATGTGTTAACCTACACCTCATGACTGTCCAGTCCAGTCATGGCTGTAGACTGGGCTGCCTTCCAGGTTACCCCTGTAGCTACATCCCAGACAATGTGTGGGGCATGGTGTTAGGTGGGTCTGGCAGTGTACATGGCATAGAGATTACATTCCCCCAGGATGGCCACATGCACAAAGCTGACATTAGTAAACACCAGTAGCTGACTAGTGGACATGCCTGTATGAGCATTCAGTACTACAAGTACCAAGTACTGTATTTAGTTTATGTATTGCCTATGAAGATGTTTTAGACAGTGATGCTCACATGTAAATATTTGTGTTATGGACGTGACAACACTGGCTATTACGGAAACATTGTAGCTACCTTTAGCAGCAAACCTCCTCTGAGGAGCACATTATATCCTGTTAGTTGATTACAGATGATGCAAGTGTCTACAGGTCTGTTTCCTTCTCTGGGTATATACTCACATATCCACCAGGACCATGAGCTCTGTTGGGCACAGACACCCACTCCCCAAACAGAGTCATGTATCAATAGGCTCTGATGCCACTATCAACATGATCAGGATACAATCATATAGTGTGAGCCATCACCTATGATGCAGCTATTACACATGGGCAGCTGTCTCCTACATCTTACACTCCTACTGCAGATGTTACACTGGAATTAAAGATGATGTGCAACCTGTTTCATTACCACTGCTGTGCAGTACCTTACATACAGTATGTGCAGGTGGCTGTTAGGTTGGGCTACACAAACCTGGTAGTTCAACCAGCGTGTCTGTACTCTCAATATCCACTGTATGTAGGTGTGCACATAGTCATTTGGCCCAGCCCTGTAACAAAGGTCACTGCACATTTGCATAACATGTACACATGCACAGCTGTTATTGCTTGCAAACAATAGTAGAGAGGTGGATATTACATGTGTTATGTGCATGGATAGTTACCTGGCTCTTCCAATTATCTTTGCTATCATGCTGCTAACTTGTCAGATGAATACTAATGATATGTATCCTGTCATTGAGTACTGTAATTGCCAACAGACATAACTACTGTTTGCATAACATAACAGAACTGCTATGTAGAATAGAATACAGATCTGCCTAGAATACTATACATTACACAGTTATTGGCACAATATCCCACAATGCACACCATATTTGCACAGTAAGCCCACCTTTATCATGTTCATCTTACTTATACACCCATACATATGTCGACTGTTACAATATTTCGATATATACTATCCCCTGTTATAGCACATACTTGTTGGACCAATCCTGGCACTGACAGTGGCTGGAACTGAATTGGTGGGTTCCAACCCCATAGCATCCCTTGTGGTGTATGTGGAGTGTGCCGTGTGACCTACAGCAGTACACACATAGAATACTACAAGCATTACTACTGCTCAACAATACATCGCTACAAGATAGCTATTTCCACTATATGCATTGATTACACTGTCATTCTTACAGTACAGATACTACATACACAGACATACTACGTTATACATACCATCTTAGTAATCAGAGGTGTTATTAACTAGTGTACTACTCATTTTTGGTTCATCTTTCAGTGTTTTGTACTGTCCTACAGGTAAATACAGATGGTTTGAATGTGTGGCACGGCAACCTTTTATAGTTACAGATCAGTAACGTGCTATCCTGATGGCCAATTGGTGTTCCTAGGTAGCTAATTACATGCACATCAGCTGCGCTGCTACTGCCTTAGCCAATACCATGGCTACAGTGGAGTATAACTGAGTACTCCACTTGGGCATTGTCCCTTTGCCTTACTTGTGAGGAAGACAGCATGGAGGTTTTGTTTGGAATCTATTGCAACAGCTGTATTGAGATGAACAGTAATATATTGTGTGCAATGCCTAGAGGAGATGGTCTAAATGTAATTACTGCTGTTACATTTTTGAAAATTGCTACTTGTGCAGGGTTTGTCTGTACCTAATATGTCTGCATATGTGTCAGTCTGGCCAGGTTGTTTGACCAGCTCAAGGCTGCATAGCTATGCATATAATGTTAGGGGGTTTGCAGTGTGCTTACCAGACATATTTAGTTTGGTGTTACTGTGTATCATATTGTGCTAATAATCAGTACTCTGTAAAACTTCCTGGTGTACGAACCTTTCACCCCTCTGAAACGGGATTAGTTCATACAAACCCTATTACATCAGCAGCTGCTCAATTATATAATGGCAACTATTTCACATAGGACCATGTTAGTGTGTCTGTGCCCATATATGTTAAGGTTTCAGCAGATGTTGTACAGCAGTTGCATAATTGGTTATGGTATGACAGTATGTATTGATGTAATTATTTCAGTTGTGGGGTAGATGTTGGTGGGTGTACATAGCACATGCAGGTGTGTAGGAACCCCTTTTATACATCTATATGTGTGTGGGTGTTCTTTCCCTGTGTGAAACCTATCCCTTAGTGGACTAATACTATGGTAATTGCAGGCTGATTCAATAAGGCACTATTAAATGCTTCCTGTATAGCATACAGTTACTGTTAATCCTTGAATCCTTTTGGCAATACATCGGAATGTAATAAAGATTTGCAAAATGAAAGCTGTCTGTGTAATTCTGTCATGGATATTTGCAGTCAGTGCAGTTGTGTTGGTGACTGTGTCCATAGAACATATTTGTAATAGTGTATTGGCATATACTCTTCATATGTTATGTTCATATTGTTTGGGGGGGGGCAGAATGTGTGATTGCTATGGTCCATGTTATACTCAGATATGACCACTTCGGATGCTGTCTACAGACATGTATGTATGTATGTATGTATGTATATATATATATATATATATATGTGTGTGTGTGTGTGTGTGTGTGTGTGTATGTATATAGATATATACATTATTGCATATGTTTAGCTGTACCTCCATAGATGTTTTTAACCTATCTATATATTTACATAAATATGTAGACCTGTATATATCGACATGTCTCTATGTATCTCTCTCTCTCTCTATATATAAGCATACACCTTTAATTGGGTACATGGCAGGTTGTCCTATTTCAACACATTCCTCCCTTTTGTGTTTTAACCTATCTGCATACACAACTTGGATAGGTACATCCCAGGTAGCTTAGTGTTAGGTTAATCTGAGGATGGAGTACATGGTTGTGGGTTCTACTCCTGGAAGGTGTTATTATTTTACCTCTCAGAGTAGGCACTGGTAGGGAAAGTGTGAATAATGCACATTTACGCAGTTGTGAGCAGGTTTGCCTGTGGTCTGTGTGACGTTAAGCAAAGGTCAAACGTGTGAAGCGCTTCTCTGTTTACCGTTTTGTAGTGCCTTTTACTGTCGCGCAAACATGTGGAAACCCGCATACAACAGCTTAAAAGTGCTTTAATCCATCTGCATCCAAAAGCCCTTATTCTGGCACTCAGAATAGCCTAACAGCCCTTACAGTTCTTGAACCCAGGACCATGAACACCACAGTCACTGACTTTACCACTAAGGCATCTGAGATATGCACGAATGTCATGGTGTTTAGAATATACATTGCACTACAGACATTCCTCACTACTGAAAACATATGTGACAATCAGTTGGTGTACATATGTCTGATACATGTTAATGTTCATATGTTTGTGAAAGTAGGTGTTGCAATGTGACATGACAGGGTGTATTATGAATGAGTAAGGTTCTTGCTTTGTGTCCTTTTTATATTGCCCCCATACTCCATGCATGCCCCTTCAGTTCACTTATTGGACATCTGACCAAGGCCCTCCTTGATGCACGATTGCATTACCCATCATTCCTCCCCCACCCTAATCTTCATACGCACAACAACCACCCCTTCTATGGTGACTTAGGTTAATATTAATTGTTATAATACCAGAGATGCATGTGTTTTGTG
The DNA here is from genome assembly GCF_019279795.1 of Protopterus annectens. Lineage (NCBI taxonomy): Eukaryota > Metazoa > Chordata > Ceratodontiformes > Protopteridae > Protopterus > Protopterus annectens. The sequence continues at coordinate 1,666,699,676 of NC_056729.1, forward strand.
TACACTCCAATTCCTTTGGAGTGCTTCTGTGTCACGAAGTGTGTTCATAGATGCTTATATATATGGCTATTGCTGTAACTGTATAATATATATATATATATATATATATATATATATATATATATATATATATATATATATATATATATATATATATATGTATGTGTGTGTGTGTGTGCAGACATTACTGACAGATATATATATATATATATATATATTTCATATTAGTTTGTAACAGTAATACATTTGTAGACTGGAATGTGTTGGTTCACAAACTACAGTACATTACAATGTACTGTACATATGTACACAAGGCCACTGTCCCATTTGTGATCATTACAGTGAAATGCATATGGTATGAGGTGTAGTCTCAGGACCATGAAACATGTGTACACCTCGGATGGCTTAGTGGTATGTCCCATGACTATAGTGTGCATGGTCCAGGGTTCGACACCTGTGATGCTTTACAAATGTTTTTTACTGCAGAGTAAGGCTCATTTAAGCAGTTGTAAGCATGTTTAAAAGTGTTTGTGTGACATTATAGCAGCAGTTAAACACAGTTAAACAAACATTGTAATGTGTAACCTGTGCGCCCAAACACAGCCACATCGGCTAACAGCTCCGGATATATACCTGTCTGTGATGTAACATCTCACTATGTGCTGACATGACATTACATTTTCTGTTGACTGTACTCTCCTGCACACATGGGTTTATATGGGTGATTCGAATGTTTATTATACAGACGATTACTACCTATATATGCAAGCTGTGGTTAAGGTATACTTTTGCACATGATACACATCCTTGCCTTTATCGGGATTGTAACCTCGAATGCACAGATACTATGTGGATGCTGTACTCATTACACTGTTGACATTAACGTTGCTTGCACCTACTTCCTATTTAGATGATTTCTATGTGTAAGCTAGGCTAAGCAAAGTGCGGGAGACCCCAAACTCACTGAGCTTCACGTAATCTTGACATAACAACATATAACAAATGTACTGGGAGACAATACATTACATTCCTAACTACATTAGGCATAGCCCCTCACTGACACACTTCAAGGGAAACTTTGTTGTGTGAATGGGCAACAGACTATACACTCCTGGGATCATGTGTCCCAAAACCATACAGCCAGGGGGTGGGGGAGCCTGTCCAGTTTGATACCTGCAAGACCTGTCGGGAGAATTGAATGGTGTTGAATTGCCACATTAACATGCCCTCTGTAGATCACTAAGTGCCCCTATCACCCTCCACAACCCCAGTCTTCAACTGCTTCCAGCAACTCTGCCTGGAATTGCTTTATTGGCTATGCTTGACAGAGTCTCAGTTACTTCATCAATGGTGTGGGGAAGGCCAACACACTGTTGCTATGCTTCTAACTGCCCTTGAGCAGATAGATAGTAGGCTATCTGTGAACCTCTAATGTGCAGGCCATCACAGCCATAATATGTGAATAAACAGACCTTCAAATCACAATATACAGTGTGAACTCACCATGTAGACAGGAAACAGTTGAGTACAGCAAGAACATACAGAACACTGATACTTAGTCACTCCAAATGCCTATCTTGGAAGCTAGAAGACTTGTATAAGTTTAAGGCTTTCTATTGCTTACCACTAGGTTACCTCCAGGGGAGATGAAAAACAAGCACAGATGGGGAACATGCATGCAACGATACCATACCGGCCTATGTGTCAGCTTTACACTTTGGAATACTGGCCAAGGCTATTGGTGCCCCCATGGTGCCTTATTTAAGAGAGTCCTGAAGGTGAAAAACAGCTCCGTAAACAGCACAACAGCAGATTCAATGAGGTTTATGCTACTCAACATCAGGGGTTGTGATTACAACATGCATGCACTCACAGCACTCCTCAGGATGGACATCAACATCTGTGCATTAACTGCAATAGCTCATTACATCCAAGTGACGTCTCCAGGTGCATCTGCAGTTACCTCCTACTGCGCCTCTAGGCGTCAAATAATGCTTGTTCATATTTGCATTAATAATTCCAAAACCATGCTACATACAAGGTATCAGAATATTTTATCTTGAAGCATACATGATGGCAAACACAATTGTATTGATATTTGACCTCTGTCAATGACTATTTGTTAGAACTGTAAGGTGATAACTTCATTTTTTAAAGGCTGAAGCCACGCCCACTGGGAGTTAAAGGTACACACTCAAAAGAGCTGTTCTGGAGGGAATGAGTTGGCTCCTGACAGCACACCAGCACTACCAGACTACAACCCATACCACACATTTCAGCCACAGAACATGGACTGACAGATATGGAGGGGTTGTATCCATATTCATCAGGGATACCTACACCTCCAGGTTAGTGGGGCAGCATGATACCTCTGTGATCATCCATGTGCAGCTAACATCAGCCACAACAGCAATGTGGAATGTGGCCTGCTACGGATCACCTTCCATGACCCAGGACCTCCATTCCACCTACCTCGAGACAGTGGAGAACACGACAGTCCTAATGCACACCCTGGCATTGGTCAATTTCAACTACCATACCATTAACTGGGAAACGTACTCCGGTACTTACTTCCAGGACCAGCGTTTCCTGGAATGCATCACCTCTGTTGCCCTGTATCAGGTGGTAACCTCCCTAACATGGGGTGGAAACTACTAGATGTAGTCATCACCAACATGGGAAACAGGTGCACCACAGTGGGAGTTAACTGGTTAGATCTGACCATGAACTATTCACTGCTTCCACACCCTAGCATCTCCCCCACCCATGGATACCACAGTTTATACCTTTCCTACAGCTAAATTTACACTACTAGTGACAGGGATGGGGGGTTTCACAGCCCCCACGCTAAGGGGAAACACTGCTCAAGATACAGACAGATTTTCAAATGCAGTCTATAAGCACCTACATGGATGTATGGATCGTGCCATCGCTGGTAAACCAAGACTCACTCCTCCTAGACAAGGACACCAGTCTGGTGGACCTCTGCAATAAACAGGCTATACTACAGATGTAGGACAGTGTTCCAGACACACAGCAAATCCCACGAAGGGCAGACATCCATGATCACTATTAGTATGATACGTAGGTCCCTCATGACATCATCCAAGCCTAACATCAGCAGGAGAATATGCAAGGATTCGAAAGATAACCACATAGCCTTCTTTGGCTATGTCAAGGTTCTATGTGGTGACACACAGATTTGTACTGTGCCAGTGCAATATAGCGCAAAATATGCTGACCCTACTGATATCGGCAACATTCTTGCAGATACATTCAGTGCATACTTCACCCACTAAAGAGCCCACAACACTACCCAAAAGGTACAGTATCCCAACCATCAGAGACACACAGGTGGAAATGGCCCTCTCTAACAGCAGAACACAGCATCAATGGAGGCAGATGTTGACCCAGACTGCATCTTGCAAACTGTACAAGACAACCTGTCCCTCACCTAATTAAGCATTCCTATCTCAGCCTCTCCACAGGCTACATGCCCATACAATGGTGCATGGCAATGGTTATTCCACTCCAAAAGCCTGACTAGCTTGGTCTGCAATGGTATGGTTCGCATCCTCATGGCACTCATTAATAATGACAATGGTAACTTTTGAACACATGACCCAGCCCAGGTCAGCTTGGTTGAATGCAGTTCATGTCTACTGAACCTGTTTGACGTCTTACATACAGTCACCAAGATGTTAGATGACAGGGAAGGTGGTTCACACATACTACCTGGACCTCACCAAGGGTTTTGACACCATGTCCCACTCAGGTATTATTGATAAACACACCAGCCTGTACATTCACCCATACATCACAGGTTGGGTTGCCAATGGGCTTACACACAGAACCCACATGGTATGAATAGCAGTCTCCAGGTCCAACTGTTGAACAGTCATGACTGGTGTCCCACAGGGCTCAGTCCTGGGAGCCCTTCTGTTTGGCATATACATCTCAGATATACAGGCAAACACAGGTGGACTATGGCGGACCATGTTTGTCAATGACTGCAAACTGGGAGCCATGATTGATAGTCCAGCTGACACGGACATCCCTCAGGGGGCGTCACAGAGAACATAACAGGGTGCCAATGACATGGCCTCCAGCCAAATGTCAGTAACTGCATGGACATTCCATTGTGGAATTGGCTGGCACCCACATATTAACACATGAGTGGCAGCCACTTTAATACAGACGAGGTAATGGGGTATCTGGGGAATAAGGTAGATAGTGATCTCCCCTGTGACAATCATATCTCCACAGTAGTTAGGACATCTTTCTATGTAGGCCATCTGACTCCTAAAGGATTCCTATCTAGACATACTGGGGTTATAGTGCCCCTTTACTCATCACTCATTGGTCCCATCATAGGGTATAATAATCCATGTGGGATGTACCTCAGAGGACACGTCCAACAGCTGGGGGGTCCACGAATGTAGCTCACCAAGAGGAATAATGGCCTCTGACATATGGCCTATGCAGCTGGACTGAATAAACTCCTGCTTTACTCAGTGGCATCCCATTTTCCCAGAGATGATCTCCACAGACCAACACAGCCATGTCAAACTCTGGCTTGATGGATATTCTCCACCTATGGGAATCCATGTCACAGTGAGCCACACACTGTAGTGAGCTGACCTTGCCACAACAATAACCGGAAGATGCTGGAGGGACAACTTCCTGTCACAGACACTCCCCATACTTTGGAACAACATCCCTAACTACATTATATAGAGCTCCTCACTAACACTCTGCAAGAGAAACCTTGAAGCGTGGATGGGAAACAGTAGATGGACCCCAGGGATCTCACCATTGGCTCTGCTCCACAGAGGGATGGTTAATGATTCAACGGGATGGCAAATGCTGACACATTTTGGCTGGCCTTATGAATGGCCTCTGGCAGTTGGCCAAGTACCTACCTAAGAATCTATGCATACAGTATCTGCATATGCTGATAGCTTAATGTACTGTTCTGGTGTTGACTTACCTTGTGCCAATGGCTGTTGTGTGTGCAATAGTTGAGGGATGCCTATGTTGGATGCACACAGTAGACTGCCTATACATGACAATTTACAGGTAGTCTTGTGTGTGTGCCATCCATTTTTACTGTGTGTGCAGGTGGAGAAAGGTGTCATTCCCTAGGTGCCTACACTGTCAGTGTGTGTGCTATATGTTGTTCTTTGCCAAGCCATGGGCATACTGGGCACGTCTCCATCTGCCTACTGGGGCTGGCTCAGGGTGTTCATGGTCTGAGTACTTCTGTGCCTGTGGGGCCCTTGGCAATGGTGGTGGGCTGTAAGAGCCTTCACCATTCTGTCCCTGCTGCAGCTGTTTCCACAGGACCATATTGTGTAGCATGGCACACACTATGAATATGTGGGCACATGTGCCTGGAGAGTACTGCAAGGGTCCACCAGATATGTCCAAGCAATAGAACCATGATTTCAGCATCCCAAACACATGCTCTATGATAATTCTGGTTTGTGCGTGTGCCTCATTATGGCGTTCCTGCATGGGTGTGTGTGTATTTCTGATGGGAGTCATCATCCACGGTTCCAGTGCATAGCCAGCATCCCCCACCAGGTGGCCATTTGGGATGTCCCACCTGGCAAATAACCGATACAGCTGTGAGGCATGCCAGATGTGGGAGTCGTGATAGCTTCCAGGGCTGCCAGCACACACATCCATGATAATGCCCTGGGCATTGCACATGACCTGGCAGTTGATGGAGGGGTATCCTTTGCGGTTTATGTAGTGCCTTCCCTGCTCACCAGGTGGTGACTTGATGTGTATGTGCATGCAGTCTATTGCACCCAGTACCTCCGGGTATTCTGCCACATGGTGGAAGAGATGCATATTGCTGGCCAACTCCTCCTGTGTTTGGTGGAAGTATATGTGCTCATTGGCATGTGGTAACATGGCATCCAGGAACTGGTGTAGTACCCTGAATGCTGATGCCTGTGAAATACCCATGATATCCCCAGTTGGTCTTTGAAAGGTACCTGTAGCTAGTATTCTCAGGCTTACACATAACTTTGTATCCACTGGGATGGGTTCCCCTCTGTTTGTTCTGACTCTAAGGCGTGACCGGCACAGCTCCACAAGTTGCTGTAGGGTGTCCCTGTCCACCCTGTAATGCTCTACTATCTCCAGATCATGTAGCCCCTGGTAGGTTATCCTGGGTCTGAACACTCTCCTCCTCCTCTGGTGCCTGCGGTGGTCATGTGCATCATCCTCCACACCACCTTCAGTCTCCAACACATGCTGGTGGATCAAAGCTATGGCAGCCCCTAACATGTACATAATATAAGTTCCCCGTCTGTATACACCACTGTTGCAGAGTGTTTGGGAATACACAAATGTATGTGAGGTGCTTTCACCCTTTATAATATTGTGCTATGGATGCTGCTGATGTAAGTAGGTGTGTATGAACTATTCCAACTGCTGCGTGTCTTAATTATGGGTTTTGCAATGAGTACTGCAAGTGTGCGGCCTTTACTGTGGAGATCTACTTGCCTGCCTTGATTACTCTGATGCCCTTTAATTCACTTTTAGACCTGGATCCCCCCCCCCCCATTATCAGGCATGCATCCACCTGCCGTCTTTCTTGTTTTGTACTTTCCCTACCCAGTCATGGTGAAATGTGCCTTGTAGCTGATATACTGCATATCAACTTTGTTCTGCTTTGACACTTTGCTGTTTTCTTTGCAGAACAGCCCCTCCCCTTCCCTGTTCTGCAGGTAGCTGCTTGCAGCCTTGTTAGCTGTTGTCAATGGCCTACTGTAGGCTCCTAGGAGTTAATTAGTCATTTGTACTCCAATTTCACTGCTGCAGCATTTCCTTATCTCTTTCCTATATCCTTCCTGTTTCAGCTGCAGTGCGCAATGCGCATACCCGTTTACCTGGTTTACAGGCGTTTTCATCTCCATTCACATGCATACTCATTTACCTTATGTACTCTCAGCTAAGCATAGCTATGGGCAATTCGACACACCCCTATCCTGCAGCTTTGCCTAGCTAGGGGCAGACCGGTTTAGCAATGCTCCAATGTGCTTACAGCAATGACGACACACCCCTCTCTTGATGTCATCTTTATCTCAAGGGCTCACCTCGGTGTTATAATGCTACGCTGTGATGTGCATCCTTACACCAGCGAGAAATCTGTGATTCACTATTACTCCTCTTATTTGCATGGCATTGCCTACTAATTCCTAGCTACTGTGCATAACACTGTCACTGCCCCTTGGCAACCCTTGCGCCATGCGTATGGTGTAGCATGCCTGCCATTGACTATTATGGGGAAATCATGTTATGTGTTTCATTGTGGTTTTATTCTATATTTTTATATATTCCTTGCGATCCCCTTTGCGCACTTGCTGCCCTGTGCTTCCACATCGCAATAGTGCAACTATATATATTAAATGTTAATTTTATATTTTGTACATTGTTTTATGCCAATGGCTATATATTTAGCCATTGGCATATATTAACATTATAATACATGTGTTTGGTCGGCTGTCATGGCTCCAATTTTATGTTTGCAAAAATGTAAACCGTTTTCTACGGTTTACATTTCTGCTTGCTCACACTATGCCTGCACCACTTCCTGAATCACTACATACCTTCATTTGCATGCTACACTGCTGCACATGGGGTAATTAGCATACAAGGCTCAGGAGTTGTGCGGGCGTAGTGTACGCTGGTAGTGCACGTGGAAACAGCTCGTACCTGAATCACTCGCCGGCCATATTTGGTGTTAGAATGCCGACGCTACACCTGTACCTGGTGCAAGCTTCATGAATCCCAGGGTATATCATTTATTCCTGGTAAGAAGGTTATTTCCACATACCCAAGTATGAATTTACATCTCTAATCCAATCTTCAAGTCTAACTTGAAAGCAGATAGTGTTATTCTTTGATGTGTAGCATGAGTTTATTTCAAAGGCAGGTAATGCAGTGGATTACAAATCTGTCATGTCAGCAGGTGTTGCTGATCTTGTAGTACAGGTAGATGTCTTTGACAAAAGTGTTAGACCAGTGGTTCTTCAAAGGCAGAGAAAGTAAAAAAATTAAGGACGTTTCTGTGCTGGTAAGGCTGAACAGAGACCATCCCTCAGGAGTCTATTTGAGACAGAGGAAAGTGGATAGGGTTTTTAATGTTTTGGGGCAGCTTACATTGTGTAGACCAAAAATGTTCTTGGTCAAAATCCTTCTGGATCTTTCCAGTTGGTCAAGGTACTTTGTGAAGTACATTCAAAAAGGTGAAGAGACATGTCCATACACTACATGGGCAAGTAAAGAAATCTCTTACATAGTTATAGATATTACAGGGGTTGCTTGCTGCACATAACAATAAAAAAGTCACATTCCCTAGCACCAGGCAGGCAACATGTTCTGATTTCCAATACAAAATCAAGGAAAACTTAGCAGCAGAACATTTTCCTGATCTATGTTGGCAGGTTATAGAGACAGCAATGCACTAAAAGGGAATCCTATCAAAACCAAACAATTGGCTTAACCAGCATTCTGTTTAAAATCATGGAGGATACCATAATATATCTTAGCAACATACCACAGGGACCTAACACTTTTAGCCACAGTTTGGATTTGTTAAGGGGAGCGCTTGCTTTTTTGAATCTTGTGGAATGCTTTGAAAAGGTAACAACAGTAATTGATGAAGGGTTGAGAGTGAATGCTGCTTACCTTGGCCTTCTGTATAAACAAATAACTGACAAAATAAAAGCATTACATTTCAATCCATATTTGATTCAACTGGTGAAGCACTGTTTAAAGAGAAAGGCACAGCAATGCAAGGTGATAGTTACCCATCTATCCCAACAGGCGTTATCAGTGGTTTCTCAACAGGGCTTTGTGTCACAGCTATTTCTATTTGGCTTGTCTTTTCAGATGTAAAAGTGAGAAATTGATAACCAATGTCCACAAATGGGTAACACAATTACTGCAATAAAACCGTATTCCAAGATAGTTTGAATAAATATATACCTAGAGCAGTAATTATGACTTCACCTTTAATTAATGTAACATCATGAGATTTAACAAAAAGGCAAACATTTTGATTAGGAAATAAAAAAAATAAATAAAAATATACCATAATTAAAGGTCAAGACGACAGTTTCAACTCTGACCAGAGTGTATCTACCAAAGTAAGAAAATTAATTTTCATGTAGTTATAAAAGGCACATGTAGTCACTCCACAAAGCCTGTACCACTTTATACTTCTATAATCAGACCCATTACAGAATGCAGTGCTGTGGGATGTAGACTTCAAACAAGCCATCTAAAGCAACTTGTGCCTTGTGCTGTCAGTACAATGCATCCAACACTCTCAAAGCCCTTCTCCATATCTTTGATTGTTCCCCTAGATTTAATTTATTCAGGCATTCTTTGTTGACCAGGTTATTCCCACTTGACTACTGTCATCTTTTTCAAGGGAAAATTTGGCCAGGGTATCAGGGAAAGTCCACTACTCTTTGCAGTAGTTGCTGTGGGATCTTTTACATCCATGTGACCAACAACCAACTCAAACAAAAGGGACCTCAGTTCAACTACTCATCCCAAGGGTGACACACTCCGGAGTGCAGCGCCCCCCAATCCTACACTGAAACAGCCTTAAAGAATTTCCAAAAATTCATGCCCATGTAAGTTCCATCACTTGTTTTCTTCAAAGGACCTTGCAAAGTGGAACTTCCTCTCTATTTCATGCAACTGTTGCCCTGGCATACTTTTCTAAAATCACAAAAAAAGAGACAAATGCCCTATCCAAATCTTAAAGCAGTTCCTCTTTTTGACATGCGCTTGTTACATTACTGTACCTAACCCTTTCACCCTCATGTTGTCTTCTGTCTCTCCTTGCTATCCTTTGTTTCTCTATATTAACTATTTCATTAAAGCCATCCTTGCTGTTTCTACATCATAATTTAGAACAAAGTGTCAATGCAATGATGAGCAATCTCTAATTCTCCCGTTTACATCACTGTTTCTGAAAATTCCATTCCCGTCGTAATGTATATTCTTCTGACATCAAAATCTGAGTGCATGGGTGGGCATTCAGGCTGAGTAGCTACATTTCCTCCGTCATGGTTTCAGGGTTTAGCATCTGGGGTTTGAAGGCTGGTTTGTCACGTTCTTCCTACTTCTGAGTGGGGTTTCTCTGGTTAGTCATTTCCTTCCTTTCATCCCACTGGTGCAAAAAAAAAAATGTCTTCAGGTTTATACTGTGAGGCTCATCTCCCCTGTGAATTAATCTTTGGATTAATGGGATTAATATATTTAAATAGCAAAGCAAAACTGAGTTGCATGGTAATTCTGAATTCCTGTCTTCTGTGAGCTACATATGCAGTACTGACTCCAGTTTTCTGCCCATTACTAGGCCTGGTTATCTTCCATTTTATTCATTTGATGTAATATCCTGAAATTGATACCAGTTATATTAAAAATGGCTATTACATAGTTGGCATTGTGGTGCACATGCACAGAGGCCTAACTACAACCTAGATGATCTAGAATCAACTTGGGGTCTTGGTACTAGAGCAGCTGACTGGAAGGGGACTGGAATGAAGAGGCAGAGCCTGCTCACCTTTCTCAGGATAAGAGGGAGGGGCAGATGCCCAAGAAAGCACCCTCCATTCAGTCTTGTCAGTGAAGACCACACAGCCAGGAAAGCTCAAAGAGACGAAGGCATCTTTTGCTTTACAACAATCACAGAAGTGACCATTCCATTCAGTGCCCTATCTGTGCCCAACTCCAGATGTAGGAACTGGGCATACAAGGAAAATGGCCAAAATTAAAACAGAAAATCTCGGACCATCTGTAGTTGAGATCACCGCTCCTAATATTTCACTGTCACTCCAAGGAGAACAAACAAGGGAAATGAGAAGCTGGGGAGGGGCTTAACAGTCAGACATCAGGGTCCAAGACTAAACAAGGTTATTCCGATGTTCAGCTTATCTGCGCTTATAATAAAAGAGTCTCTGCTTGCTAATGTTGTAGAAATGCTAACACACACTATATATTTATTTAATGACATTTTATTCCTAGGAAAGTCTGACTGGATAGGATACCGTTTTCAGCAGAAGCCCAGGCAGAAAAGCTGTAAAGTATAACAAACCATTTTAATAATAATACATTTTCAGTCTTTAAAAATAATACAAAAAAATAACTACAGTTTAAACTAATATGCCAAATTAGACATAGTATGAAAACATTGGTTAGGAATAGATACAAGTTATATGCCAATTATTTAATAGCTAGAGAAATTTTAGCCAGTTTACTGAGAGGTTACAGGTAAGTTAGTTAGCATAATATAAACAGGAATCGCAATATTAAGTGACAGAAAAACATGCTTATGGTATATTTAGAGAAAATGATAGAAGTAAGGGAGTGAAGAAGGGAGAGTAAGGAGATGTAGGTATGAACAGGTATTTGTTCACATTTAGGAATGTAGTTTACCTTGGTGAGCAAGAACAGAACCAGCTTTTGGCTAAAAAGTTTTTCAAAATGGTTTTAAAGGATGGGAGGGAGGGTATTGACCTGATGGATACAGATAAGGAGTTTTAGGACTTAGCAACATGGTATGAGTGCAGACAATGCCAAGCAGATTTAATAGATTTGTGGACAGACAGGCGTTTTTGGCCACTGGATTGTAATGACCGACTAGTAACATAGTTGTGTAGAATGTTATTTAGTGTTGAACAAGCAGATGTATTCTGAATAATTTTACAGATGGTAAGAAGCTGTGTATATGTTAGTTGATGGGGTAGGTCTAACCAATTTAGTTATTTTAGTGCTATAGTGCTGCGATATGAATGGGGTATTTGCTGCAAATTTATCAACTTTGTTATAGTACTGTTCACGTTTTAATCTGGTGATTCTGAAGGTTAGTGAAGATGGGAGCACCATAAAGAAATGTGGGGAGGAGATTAGGTTCATAGGTTCATAGGTTCATACTAGGCTATCTGCCCGAGGGCATTTACAAGCCTAGCCCATCGTTTTGTGGCTTACGCCACCCCTTTAGTATGGGGAACTATACCCATTATTTTGCTGTGCCTCTGTCGAGCAGTGACACTGAGGTAATCCCTGGGGTATATCTGCGATCTCCCATCCATTGGTCAAGATTTCTCTTGAACAAGGCCAGCGAGGTGCTCTGCCTCACATGTACCGGGATTTTGTTCCACAGCATAGGAGTCTTTGGGTGATGAATCTATCCCTCCAGCACATCCTATTAATAGCCGTGTCGAGGTTTAAGTCTCCGCCCTTGTGGCTCTGATGGATCTAGATTTTTGAAGTGAAGCATATTCATCAAATCTGGGTTTGACATGGCCTTGTATGTTAGGCAAAGGTCACCTCTGAGCAAGCGGTGTTTACTGAATAGAGCTGGAGTTCTTTCAGTCGGGCAGCATAGGACAGATTTTTGAGACCCTTTATCCTTTTGGTGAGGAACTTTTGTGGCCTCTCCAGCTGCTGCAAGTGTCGGGTCAGATACATTCCGAATGGGGCATTGTACTCAATCATTGGTCTGATGAGTGATGAGTAAAGGGAGACTATGACCTCCCTTGATCTAGATGAGAATCCCTTCATGATAAGGTGGGCAATGTAGAAGGTCTTCCTAACTACTTTAGCTACATGGGTGTCGAATGACAGACTACTATCAACCTGGGTCCCCAGGTCCCTGATAACTTCTTCTGTGCTCAGTGGATTGCCACCTATTTGGTAGCTAGGGGTAACCTTGTTTTTCCCGAAGGGTATGACTATGCATTTTTGGCATTTAACTTTAGGCCGTGGCTCTGGCACCAGTTATCCGTTTCTGTGAGACCCTTCTGAAGGATATCTGTGTCAGATGTGTTTTCTACTATGGCCCAGTTTGCAGTCATCTGCAAACTTTGTCAGCCATAACCCTCCTGTGTTTGCTTGTACTTCGGAAAAGTAGATGCCAAACAAGAGTGGGCCCAGGACTGAGCCCTGTGGGACACCACTTGTGACAGGCTTTGAGTCTGACATGGCGCCAGCAACTCTGACCCTGTGGGTTCTGTCACTCAGCCAGTTTGCAACCCATCTTGTGATGTATGGGTTAACATTTAAGCTGATGAGTTTTTCAATGATACCCAAGTGGGGTATTGTATCGAAGGCCTTAGCCAGATCGAGGTAGGCTGTATGGACTGCCTTTCCCTCATCAATGGCTTTGGTGACTGTTTCGAAAAAGTCAACCAAGTTTAAAAGGCATGATCTGCCTTTGACAAAGCCAAACTGGGTCGGATCCAAAGTCTGCAAGTTCCCTATGTCTTTATTTATGAGGTCCATTATGATCCTCTCCATGGCTTTGCAGATAAGGCTTGTCAAGCTAATGGGCCGGTAATTTCCAGGGTCGGTGGAGGCACCGCCTTTGTGAAGTGGGACCACAGTTGCAGTGCGCCACTCCTGGCATGTATCCAGAGGTAAGACTATGATTAAACAGCTGTCCTAGCTGTGGGTTTAATTCCTCATTGAGTTCGTGGAGCACACAGCCGGGGACACCATCAGGTCCCATGGATGCTGTGTTTTTTGCTTTGGAGAGAGCAGTTCTCACTTGGGCGCTGGAGATGTTTGGGGGCTGCAATCTTTTGGTATAGATATCTCTCCTGGGGGGGGGGGGGGGAGGGGGAGTTTGCACTGAACCTGTCAGCCAGTATGTTGGCAATGTCTGTAGGATCAGTAATCTTCACATCATTTTGAACTAGTTCTGAGCATATCTGGGAGTTTCCTCCTAGGTTTCTAACATAGCTAAAGAAGGCCTTATGATTGTCTTTTGAGTCTTTAGCTATTTTTCTCTCGAAATTTGCTTTGGATGATTTTATGAGAGCTCTTAGTTTTTACTTATAGTGATCAAGGGTGTCTTACCTTTTAAGGATTTTGCTCTATCTTGTAGTAGCTTCCTCCTTTTGTTGTAGAGTTTGTTTATGGCTGGGGTCCACCAGACTGGACGCTTGCCTTTGGTACAAAGAGTCTTTGTTTTGCTTGGGATTGCCTTATCCATGCAGTCCTGCAGGTGCTGGTAGAAGGCATTTGTAAGTGATTCAGCGGCTTGAGTACTGTTTTCCGCCGCTCGGGGCCTTAAAGGAGACCACACTAGTCTTTAGAAGTGTGAAGTCGGCTTTTGAGAAGTTCTTTACTGTGGTCTTTTTATTTCAGGTGGGGTGGGATGAGGACCTCCAGCGAGATTAGTTTGTGATCTGATCTCACCAGTGAGGGGTATACTTCGGTGTTGAACATTGTGCTCCCATGTTCGTGATGATGAGATCAAGTATGTTATCTCCTCTTGTGGGGATGGTGACTAGTTGTTCCATGGCATTTGAGTTTATGAATTCCAGGAACTTTTGGGCTAGGGTGTTTGGGCTTGAGTAGTTTTCCCAGTCTATATTAGGGTAATTGAAGTCACCTAGTATGATGGTGTTTGGTGATACATTTATCCCTCTAGTGTTTTCAGGAAGGCCATGTGAGGTTCCTGAGTTTGTGAGGGTGGCCTGTAACATGCTACAATTTGCAGAGCAGTCTTGCCTATGGTTAATTGCACCTGGATGGTCTCCGATGCATCGTGCGTTGCCACCAGTCTTGAGGTGTGGGTGTCCTTGATGAATATGGATACCCCCCCTTATTTCTTGGTATTGTCCGGATTTTGGGGCCGGAACACATGATATGAGGTAAAACCTGATAGCGCTGGGGTGCTCTCAGGAGCCTTGAACCAGGTTTCTGTCACAGCACAGACATCGATGTTCTCCATACTGAGAAGGGCCTCGAGTGCGTGCATTTTGAGATTTAGACTTCTGGCATTGAGCAGCATTACCCTTAGTTTTTTTCCTTTTTTGTGTTCTAGGGTGGTAGGTTTAGAATTTGAGCCTTGCCTAAAAAAGGCACTATGGGGGTGGCAAGAGCCTTTGCCAATATCCGAATCCCAGGGTGACAGGTGCAAGCCGCCCTTGAAGCAGCGTGGCTTGTCCAGCATGTCATCCCAGGCAGACAGATACTGGATCCCCTTTGAATGACACCAGTGTTTAAGCCAATTGTTAAAGCTGATAATCTTATCTCTGTATTGTGGCATCATTCTTGGTGAAGGTAGGATACTGCTCAAGGTCAGGGTCATACCTGCCTGGGCTACATAATCAGAGAGCTCCTCAATGTCTCTTTTCATGTAGTCCAAGGAGGTACGTCTCAGGTCGTTTACACCAGCGTGGAAAATGACTGAGTCATATTTGTACCTGCTGTTGAGAGACCTGAGTGCTTGCATTATGTGACGGATTCTAGCGCCCGACAGGCAGCTTACTGTGACCTTCTCCTTACTCAGTCTGGTGAGCGGGACGTCAGTGTGTCTGACTATGGAGTCACCAATGACTAGTGTGTCTGGCATTGTGTTTGGCCTTAAGGGCTGTGACTGTTTGACACTCTGACTGTGAGGTCTATGTGTTGCAGGTGTTGTGTTCTGAGGTGGTGGTTGGTTGGGTGTCTGCTTTGGTGGCCTCTGCTGTTTTGGTAAATTTTTGATCAGAGCCTCCGAGTATGTCTTTGTGTGTTTATGTGTATGATTTGAGGTTGTAATGGTACTATGTGAGACTGGGTCTATAGTGTGTGTGGTAACCTTCTCCTCCTGACTGGTCTTGCCAGTCCTATGTTGAGAGAGCTCAGCCTCCAGTTTGGCCGTATAGTTGCATCTCTCGCATGTATTTGTGTTTTGTGGGAGGAGGAGAGGGTTGTCTGTGTACATGAGGCAATTGTAACATTGCCTCAATATTCCCAGGTTCACCAGCTGATCAGGAGAGGACACTAGCAACTGATCCCTCGACATGCTAGAAGGATAGACAAAAAACTTTAAAAAAGATTCCGGGGGACGTGGGTGACCGAGAAATGGGGGTTGCCTTTTTTGGGGTACTATCTATGACAAGAGTGCCGTATCAAGGTAATAAGTACTGTAGGAGCAAGTGCTAGGTTTAACAGATAGAGAATAGTCTACCTGGAGTCAAGTAGAGATGATCTTTTTAGTTATAGGATACGCTGATTTGATCAGTAGTATAGTTCGAGGAAGGTAGTTTTAAGGGAAAATTTGAAGAGTGGACTTTAGGTAGCCCAAATAGTTTAAACCTGCTTAACCAGCGCTGCCCTAGTGTGCAACAGTGGCAACTCCGAGTAGTGGAAGGTGTAGCTTTAGTTGTGTCTTTTTGGATCTATAAACCATCCCTACTTTTGATGTTTTTCCTTATGCAATTTTATATATGCAGATCAAATTTAAGATCATGATGCACTATCATCCTTAATAATTTGCTATGAGAAATAACTTCATTGGTTGTATTATTGAGACAGAGGACTTTGAATTTTATTTTTTATTAAAGAGAGATTTGGGGAAAAAAGTAGAAGTTTGTTTTTTAGGTTTGAGCATGAGTCGTGAGTTACAAAGCCATGTTTCTGCTGCTGGTAAAGCTTCCTGAGTAACTTTTTGGAGGTGTGCCACATTGTCAGATGTGCAAATGACTGCAGTCATCTGCATACTGTATTAGGGAGGTCTTTTATATCAATGTGTGGAGGGTGTTGGTAAGAATTTTAAAGAGGAGGGGACCAAGGATAGAGCCTTGTGGTACAGCGGTGGTGACTGGGAGGAATGGACAGAGGGTGGAGTACCTTTTTACTGATACCTATTGGATATGTAGCTTTTGAATCACAGAAGGGTAGCTGAGAGAGATTTAATGAGAACATTTGAAGTAGAAGTTTGCTGTGACAAACTCTGTCTAAGGCTTTATACAAGTCTAGAAATAAGGAGGAGACCAGTTTGCCATTATCTCTAGCTTTATTGACAGTATCTATATGTTAGAAGTGCAGTGTTAGTACTATGGGAAGGATGGAAGCCATGTTGTGGGAGGGGATAGGAGTTCTTCCTGTAGAAGATAGTTTATCAATTGTTTCTGAATACATTTTTCAGGTATTTTGGAGAGGAGGGATAAGGTTGCAATAGGGCTAAATTTAGTAATATCTATTGAATTTAAAAAGAAAAAATGGAAACTTGAGGCAAAGATAATTTTTTAAGCTTTTGTTCCTTTAATCACTAGAACGTCAGCAGAAAAATTCTATTGAATTTCCTCCTTTGTGTAGGGGGATAATGTATGACTTTTTCCAGAGAGAGGACGTGTGGGATTCTTGGATTGACCTATTTAAAGGATTGAGACAGGGTAGGCAATGCTATCAGCTGCTATTTTAAGGTATTCACTTGGAAGGCAATCAGCTGAAGTGGAGCATGATTTGATTTTGTTTAAGTGTAGTTTATATAGGATGTGGGCACAGGTTTGAAGGTGAGAATGGATGTGGTGATACGTCGTTGCTGGGCAGGGTTAAGATTAGATGTTGAGGAATCCTTGGTTAGAGATGACATACTATCCATATAATCAGAGTTGAATTGTATTGCGATTTCAAGTGATGAGTTATTGGGAGAGGGGATAGGGTTGGATTTATGGCAGGGATGCAAGTTTTCTTTAACGGCTGTCCAGAAATTTTTAGGTTTGTGTTTGCTATTATTCTGAAAATTATTATAGTATAGTCTTTTGTCTTCATTAATTTGCTTTCTAGAAAGATTGCGAAACATTCTTAAATTTTCAAGATACTGTGGCGTTTCATATTTTTGCAATTCTTTCCATGCTTTTTCTCTATCCTGCATTAGCATCCTAGTCTTTTTGCATAGCCAAATTTCATTATTTGTTTTAGTCTATTTATTCTAGGAGGTGCAAGGTTATTTAGGACATTTTGGAAAGTTGCATTAAATTCATTTAGAGCATCATGTAGGGGAGGATTTTAGGAAGTTACACTTAATAGATGATATGTTAGTATTGAGTATCTAAGTTGGAAAGGTTGTGTATTGTTTTATAAATATGCTGTTTAACTGGATGTGTGAGATGGCTGGTCATATAGATTGGGAGATGATCACTGAAAGAGTCTGACATTGTACCTGTGAAGATCTATGTGCTAGGGTCTGATACTAAGATCCAGTTTAATAAGGAATTTGATGCCTTACTAGAATGCATGGAGCTATTAATTAGTTGTGTGTAACAAAGTAAGTTCACTCCAGATGTAGGGGAGTTACAGTTTATATCCAACAAACTGACATTCACATCACCTAGTAATGTTATTTCTTGTGGAATTGTTATGGATATCCAACGTAAGATATCTCCCAGTACAGCGGTATTGTGACCAGGAGAGATGCATAATTGTTTAATTTCAGGAAAATTCAGGTTTGTTGAGAAATATTAAAGCAATGCCACCCACCCTCCCTCTTTATATGGGCATTATGGATGATGATATAGCTGGGAGGTGTAATTTTCGAGTTGTGTATGCTGGGTTTAAACCAAATTTCAGTGACAGTGAGAATATCAGGCTTATGTTGCGTAATCCAGGCATGTTGTTCAGCAGTTTAATTTCTTAAGCTTCTAACATTTATGGCAGCAAAATTTAGATTACCATTAGATTCACTAGCAAATTAATTACCTAATGAACGTGAACATCTGCCACAAATTATGAAGGGAATTATAAAATGACTTTGGAAAGGCCGGATCTGAACTCACAAGAAGTCCGTATAGTATTGCAGAGAAAAAAGAAAAAAAAATAGAGGCTCATCAACCTGATCGATGGATGTAAAATCTATACAGATGTGTCTTTCTCAGGAGGTATTCTGTTCACAGCTGCACATTGACTTTATAATGGGCAAAGCCACTGCCAGAGAAATGTCCCTACTAGGGAATACGTGGGTTGTGCATCTGTGTTGCACGTCGATGTATTCTGCACTACTTATCTTTGATGTTACGCTATTCGATGATATGTGGTTTGATGTTATCATCAATCATGATTTTTATGTTTTGTATATTTCATCTCGATGTTTTAATCTCAGCAGTATCGACGTTTCAGTATTACAATACAAACTCATCTAAACATGACATGTTATCAAGGCCCCATAAGTATGGTCCCTGCTAAATCAATTCGTGCATGGGTACATAGCTGACCATTATAACCTCTGATTTATTTAATATCTCAAAAGACACAAACTGTTTCAAAATACTCCACAACACTGAAATACCCTCTTCTGCATTTATCGAGTATAGAATAAAATCACCTGTAAATAAAGCTAACTTTTATTTTTATTTTATTATTTTATTTTACATTTGTTGACCGGGATAGTCCGACTGGATGCATGTCCATTTTCAGCGGAGGCCCGGGAAGAAAAGCTCCAAGGGAAAGCAGATACAGCATTACATAATACCAGCATTACATATTAATATGTATATTATATAATTGCATTTGTTAATCCCTTATTCCCTTAGTCAATGTCGCTAAAGGTAAAGCAAATACAGTGTGGAAAGGGGACATCCCTGCCTGGTTCCTCAGTTCAAACATAGCTTGTTAGAGAGGAACCCACCTGCCTCCAGTCCTTCATATAGTCTCATTAATCCTGTTATTCTATCACGGCATACAAATGATACCTGCCATTACCCTATTCATAAAATCTGGCTCTACTGAATGCTTTCTTTGTTTCAATAACCACCAACAGCCACATTTTCTAAGATTCTCCTTCTCTCCAGATCATCATACTATTAATGTGAAATAGTTGCCTCCCCTCCAGAACAGCTCACTGATCCATGTTTATAATGTTAAAAAGTATTGACACAAACTCTTTATAATCACAGTTTAATATTCAAATAGGTTGATATGAAGTTGGACCTGAATGGTCTTTACCCTTTGTGGATAAAACAACACATGCTTCTTTCTTCCAAGATGCTGGCACTCCTCCCTTTTCAAATGTTGCTAAACAAAACCCTTCAGATCTTTAGAATTTTCTTCCTTCCAAACTTCCACAGGAATACTGTCTGTTCCTGGGGACTTCCCTGTTGATTATTCCCTACTGTTTTCATCTAATCTCTCACTATCTCACCTATAAAGTTATTGGCACTCATCTTCCTCTAACCTTGGCATACTTATGTCTTCTATAAATAATTCCATTTGTGTGTTTTATTGGTTTCCCCATCACCAGCTGCTTTATACAAAATGTCATACATTTTCCAAAATACCTTTAATACATCTACAGGATATGTGGTTATTTTGCTTGTCATATGCTCCATAAATCTGGGTACAACTCTTTTATTTTTCTTTTCTATTGGTTAAGTTACTGTGTTAAAAATGTTTACACAACTTAAAAAAATATCTGCTTAACAGCAATGATCAGACATATTATCCAAATAATCCCTTATTTATTTTCATTCTTCTGCAATTGCTTATCATTTATCAACCCTTTTAAATAATTCCAGTTACCCTTTTCCTAAATCCCTTATGTCTACCATGTTTTAAACCCCATATGCATTTTATCCCACACACACTAGCGGTCCCTTCTGAGGTAGTTGCTATTTTACTCAATAACTACTGAATCATGCCCACAACTCATTCCTTACGTTCCTCTCTTAATATATATGTAGTAAAGGGAAAGCACCAGTGTCTTATTTTGGGTCTACTTGAGTAGGCTGAATTCCATTTAATCAAATCTTACTGGACTGAGACAGCAACACCACAACCTTACTTTTAACAAATATTCAAATCACCGGAATTTTAATCCAGAAAAGGAGGGAGTTAGCCAACATGGGGAAATTTGCCCCTTTCTCCACTACAGTGCGATCTCGGAGTTGGTATAGTTGGGGGTGTGGGGGGACACAGCCCCCCACTTGGGTGGGTTTGACATGCTTCAGTGTATTTGTTTTTAAAGTTGGCAAACTACCTCCTTTCCCGGACTAAAATTCCGGTGATGTGAACGTTTGTTAAAGTATAGTTTCGGTGTTGTCATCTCGGTTAAGTAAGATTCGATTAAATGGAATTTCGGTCTACTCAAGTAGACCCCTCATTTTACACCATCACTCTACATCTTTATCTTAGGTTTTATTGATATATGATCCAGCACATTTATTGGATGGGTATTGTGGCTTTCGATTAACTATACATACTCCTATGAAATATAATATTTATCCAGTATATCCCAGATGTTCTTTGTGTTTCACTGTTGCAGTCATTACATTTGGGTAATCTGCTGGCAGGTTGCCCTCATTTGGCCTGAATAACAAAGTCTTGGGTCCTGCATCAGTTGCTGTCTCCTCTTCCATGACGTCAGGTTGTCAGGGGTATAAAACATACAGCCGACGGCATTTTAATCAGTCTTTCTTGCCACGCGGTGCCTGAAGCAGAAGCAGTTCGCAAGTGCCAGTCGGCCGACTCCTGAAATTTTCGTTTTCGAGTTTCAAAACCAAAGTCTTCCAACTAAAGCTAAGTATCCCATTGGAGAAACTTTTTCTTGCTCCTTACCAATGTCAGTAAAAGTTAATAATTGTATAACTTGTGGGAAGCAAATACTTCATAAGGATTTTCATTTGTACTGTATTCCTTGCCTAGGCCCTGATCATAACATGCCATGCTGTCAGTTTTGTGCAAAATTTAACCAATGCACTATTAAGCCTGGGTATATTTTTGCTTCTAAGTACTTTGGTTCAAGATTTAACTATCCTGAAATATCGTCGGTTAGCAATCCGACTACCGGAATTCACAAAAAACGCAAGGAAAAAGACAGAGACAGACCGTCGAGGTCCAAAACCGACTAAGAAGCAGCTCCTAAGCCAGTCGCCGGTTTGCCGGTACTGAGTGAGGCGCTTTTGCAGCCCCTGATGCCTGCTACTTTTGAGTCGCAGGCCTCTACCGAGACCCATTCGGAGTCTGGTATGCCGCGAGATTCTGCAAGTATTGAACCCACAGATGTCTCTCCCTTGGATGGGTCCGGAGTCGCTGAGCAGGCACCGGCTTCTGAGGGTATTTTCAGGCCTCAACATTTGTATATTAAACCGATGCCATCATCAAAAACAAGGCCAAAACCTACTTCTATGTCTAAAAAACCGAGGCATGAGCCACGTGCTCAGGCCCCATATGCCTAAAAAACAAATGATCAAAATGGCTGAGGATTTAATTACCTTGATCAGGGGTTCCCAACCCCCACCCCACTAAGAGGCCTAGGCAAGGCACTGATTATGAATCTTCAGCTCAGGTCTCCATTTCTTCTGATTCCTCTTCTGATCAGGAATTTTCTATCCCACCTTATGAGGACTCTGATGCAGAGGAATCCATCCCTTCTGCTTCTCCTCCAGAGGATCATTCTTTTGTAGAGCCTTTGCATACTTTAAGGGAACATTTTCACTGGGAGAGTCAGAAATTCTAAGAATCCAAAAAGAGGCTTAGGGATTTTCTTCTTCTTCTTCCTCAGCATAGGCCTTTGGCTATACCTCCTGTATTAGACATTGTGGATGATGTTTCTCAGAATCAAGCATGGCTCCTGATTCCCTGCCTCTGGCTCCTAGTAAGCCAGACAGATATTACAGGGTTCCTGACTCCCACAAATTTCTTTTCAAAAATCCTGCTGCTGACCCTGAAACTATTTCTCAGGGTCCCAATGGTGTTAAGGCTTCTACAGTCAAAAATCCTACCCCTTCAGATAGAGACTCCAGGGCGCTGGATAGAGGGGGTAAGAAGGTTTATACGTCTGCAACCTTGGCAATCAGGGCTTTAAACTGCCAGTTTCATATGCTTAAATATCAACAGCATGTTATGGGCCTACTGAAACAGAAAATTATGTTGATTTCTGATTGTGTGGAAAATAAGGAGTTACAGGATTTATTGCATTCAGCAGAACAGATTGGAAAGCATACTTTGCAATGTGGTTTTGATTCCTTGGAGGCCTCTTGCAGGGCCGCTGCAACTGGATCTGTGATAGGAAGGTATGCTTGGCTCAAGGAGCAAAATCTGCCTGATCATGTTAAAGCTAAATTGTTGGATGCTCCTTTACAGCAGGAGGTTCAGTAGACACTGGCCTACTAAGAATTGGTCCTTTCCAGTGTCCAACAGAGCCACTCAGGGCAAGCCCAGATGTTCCAAAGGCTCCAGGTTTCAGTCACAAGGATCTTACAGGTCAAAGCAATGGGGTGCCTCCACCTCCAAATCAGGAGGTAGCAAAGCACCACCCTACAGTAAACAGTCTCAATGACTTTCCTCTGCCATCTCCAAGCACTTATCTTTTTGCAGCCACTTTCGGGGGAAAACTGGCACTTCATGCTCAAAATTGGCATCTAATTACCCAGGACAAGTGGGTCTTAATTATAGTATCCCAGGGGTACATATTTAATTTCCACATGTTACCAATTCCAAACGGATGGCCAGATCTGTCACCAAATCAGTGGGCATAGGCCCAAAAACAAGTCATGTCCTTCTTGGATATGGGGGCTATTCAACCAGTTCCAGAAAAGAAAAAAAGACAAGGGTTTTATTCAAGACTTTTCCTGGTTCACAGAAAAGACAAATTATGGCGTCCAATTCTGGACTTATCCATTCTAAATACCTTCCTGGACATTCCAAAATTCAAAATGCTGACTTTACAACAGCTCCTACCTATGCTAAGCAAGAATGCCTGGTTGGTAACTCTAGACTTAAAAGAGGCATACCTGCATATCCCAATCAGGGAATCTTGCAGAAGATACCTCCATTTCAAAGCAGGCTATTTGCATTACCAGTTCTCTGCACTGCCTTTTGGCTTATCTACTGCGCCCAGGGTCTTCACAAAGTGCCTGGCACCAGTAATTGCATTTTGCAGACAAAGAAACATTCAAATTTATCCATATCTGGACGATTGTCTCATTCAGGCAGAGGACAAGGACACTCTTCTTTAGCATCTGGCATTTGTAAAAAGGCTTCTAGCATGCCTAGGGTACACCATAAATGAAAATAAATCACAACTGGTACCCTCTCAAATAATTACATTCCTGGGTGCAAGCTTGAGTACAACTGCCCAGATGGCTTACCTCATGCCAGACAAACAAATTCAATTGACAGCATATTTCAAACAAGTGGCAACAAAAACCCAGCTATTTGCAAGACAAATTCTGCAGGCTTTGGGGTTCATGACATCCTGCATTCTACTAATTCCATATGCAAGACTGCATATGAGGAAACTTCAATGGTAACTAAAAAGCTTATGGAGTCAACATTGTCACAGCCTGGAAACAATGATTCCTCTCATTCCCTGCCTGCAACAGGAGTTCCTTTGGTGGGCAGAGGCATGTCACCAAAACAAGGGACTGTCATTCATTCTTCCCCCTGCCACCCAAACCCTAACTACAGATGCATCAGACTATGCTTGGGGGACTCACCTGGCTGGGAGATGCATTCAGGACAAATGGAGCCCAAATCAAATGCATCTACATATCAACCAAAAAGAAATGCTAGCGGTACAGAATGCTCTAACAGCCTTCAAGGACTTCCTTCATCCAGGACAACTACTGATAAAGATGGACAACACCACAGTCATGTGGTACATAAACAAGCAAGGGGGTACCCATTCTACTCCCTTTGCAGACTAGCCACGGCCTTGTGGAACACAGCCTTGACTTAGCAAATACATCTTCAAGATCAATTCCTGCCAGGAAAGCAAAATACTCTGGCAGACGACCTAAGCAGAAATATTATGGACCACATGAATGGAAACTGGATCCACAAATATTCAGCATATTGACACGAAAATGGGGGAGCCCAGACATAGATCTATTTGCCTCTCCCCAAAACTATCAGTTGGACAAATTCTGCACAATAACTCATCACAAAAAAGCATGGAAAGTGGATGCTCTATCCTTCAGCTGGAAAAACCTATCAGTGTATGCCTTTCCCCCTCTGCCTCTACTCTCCAAGGTCTTACTAAAAGTCAGACAGGAAAAAACAAAAATGATTCTGATTGCTCTGGACTGGCCTCGCCAACACTGGTACCCACTTCTAAGGAATATGTCACACCTTCCTCCATGGTACTTGCCTCAAACACCTCATCTACTGTCTCAGCAGAACTATCAAATTCTGCATACTCAGCTCCAAACTCTGAATCTTGCAGCACGGCTAATCAATTAAATTCACCAATCACATCTCACAGTCAACCTGTGATGGATGTCATTTTGGAGGCTAAAAGGACTAGTACTAGAAAATCTTATGCTGGTAAATGGAAGAGATTCTGTGCTTGGAACAAAGCACAAGGAATAGACACAGCAAAGCCTGATATTCCACAGATTTTGCAATACTTAACTGAGATGCTTCACAAGGGCCTATCTTTTTCATCAATAAAAATCCATGCCTCTGCCATCTTGGCTCATTACAAAGTACAGTTGTGCACACCTACCATAAATGTAGATGTTCGAGTGTCTTCACTGTTGCAGTCATGACTGTAGGGTTCTCCCCTGCCGGCAGGCAGCCCCTAGTCGGCCAGAATCCCAAAGTCTGGGCCCGGCGTCGGCTGTTCAGCCATGCTCCCTGACGTCAGAGCGCCAGGAGTACAAAGCTGACAAACGACGCCATCTTCTCCAGTTTTTCTTGCCCCAGATGTCAGGAGTCCCAAAATGAAAAAGGTCCCAAAACCTTTGCAAATACACCTCAGAAGAATGGTGAAAAAGTAAAAATAAGAGGGGACAGGAGGGAGGGAAACCCAGACTGCAACAGTGAAGACACTCGAACATCTACATTTATGGTAGGTGTACACAACTGTTCTATGTTCATCGTGTTTCACTGTTGCAGTCATGACTGTAGGGTAGAATCCCAAAGCGGAAAGAAAGGGAGGTGGTCATGAAGAAGTGGGGGCTAAAAGGCCCTGCAAGACTGCAGAGGCAAAGCCTGCCCTAGACTTAGAGTAGAGAGGTAGATTGTAGTGCTTAGAAAAAGTATGCACTGAACTCCAAGTTGCAGCTTCCAAAATGTCTTTGGTAGGAACTCCCCTGAGGAAGGCCGCAGAAGTGGCAGCAGCTCTGGTGGAATGAATCCGTATACTCCCTGGGATTTGCTTTCCATGGTGTGAATAACAAAATCTGATTCCATGAGCAATCCATTTAGAAATGGTCTGTTTTGAAATGGCTTTACCTTGGGAACTTGAAGCATAAGAAACAAACAATTGTTCTGATTTTCTGATGTCCTTGGTTCTGTCCAGGTAAAACGTAGTTGTCTGTGTACATCCAAGGAATGTAAGATCCTTTCCCTTTATTTTGAGGAGTGGGGAAAAAGGTTGGCAAGTGAATAGTTTGATTTAAAGCCACTTTGGAAACCACCTTAGGCATGAAGGTAGGATTAGTCCTCAAAGATACCCTGTCTTGATGAAAAATAATATAAGGTTCCACAGCCATAAGAGCTTGTAACTCTGAAACTCTCCTGGCAGAGGTTAGGGCTAACAAGATTGCTGTTTTCCAAGATAAAAACTTGATGTCAGAAGAGGCAGCAGGCTCAAAAGGAGGCAAGGTTAGTTTTTCCAGAACATAGTTGAGATCCCAAGCAGGAATGGGAGGAGATCTAGGAGGTCTTAAGTTCTTAGCTCCTCTGAGAAACTGTCTCATGAGCTGGTGGGAAAAGATGGGAGGGTCTGTATTATAATGAGCAGAAATAGCAGAGGCATGTATCTTGATGGAAGAGAAAGACAGACCCTTATGTAAGAGATCTGTCAAGTAAAGTAAAATTAAGGTAATGTTAGGAAGAAGAGGATCATAATCCTGAGCCTGCATCCAGGAACAAAATCTTTTCCATTTTCCTGCATAAGATTTTCTAGTGATAGGACGTCTGGCTTCTAAAATGACATCCATAACCTGCTTGGGTAGGAAAGAAGAAATCAAAGGCCCTGGATTAATCAGGCCACTAGGCTGAGAGTTCTGACATGAGAGTGCAGAACCTGACCCTGATGTTGGGACAGAAGGTTCGGAGACTGAGGTAAAACCCAAGGGGGCTCCAGACATAGTTTTTTTAGAGTAGGATACCAAAACTGCTGAGGCCAATTTGGAGCCAGCAAGATTATCATCTTGGGCTTGTCCTGTTTTATCTTCAATAAGACCCATGGAAGAAGAGGAAGAGGCAGAAAGGCATATCCCGAGAGGTTCCTCCAACTGAATGACAGGGCATCCACTTTCCAAGCTTCTCTGTGGAAAGTCCTGGTGCAAAAATTCTGTAGTTGATGATTGAGATAGGATGCAAAGAGGTCTATGTGAAGACATCCCCAGACTGCTGTTATCATCCTGAATATTTTGGTGTCCAGCATCCACTCGTGTGGATCCGAAAGGTTTCTGCTCAGACTGTCTGCCAGGAAGTTTTGTTTCCCTGGTAGAAACTGAGCTTGAAGATCCAGATTGCAAGCTAGAGCTGTGTTCCATAGATCCATGGCTAGTCTGCAAAGGGGGTAGGAATGAGATCCCCCTTGCTTGTTCATGTACCACATAACTGTGGTGTTGTCTGTCCATATTAGTAGTTGTCCTGGTTGTAAAAGATTCCTGAAGGCCAATAGAGCTTTCTGAACGGCTAACATTTCCTTCAAATTGATATGCAGGTGCTTCTGATCCTTTGTCCAAAGGCCCTGCAGACAGTTGCCCTGAAAATGGGCTCCCCAAGCATAATCCGAGGCGTCCGTGGTTAGAATCTGAGTGGCAAGAGGCAGACGGAAGGGTTTTCCTTTGTTTAGAACACATGCCCTGGACCACCAAAGAAATTCCTTTTGAAGGCAAGGAAGGACGGAGATCAGTATGTCTAAACTGTGGCAATGCTGAGACCATACACTTTTTAGGTACCACTGTATTTTCCTCATGTGTAGTCTTGCATATGGTACGAGAAGGATGCAGGAGGCCATGTAACCCAAAGCCTGCAGGAATTTCCTTGCAGATAGCTGAGTTAAAGTTGCCAAGGTTTTGAAAGTTGAAGCCAGCTGTAATTGTTTTTTGGATGTCAGGAATGCCATCTGGGTTGTGGTGTTTAGAAGAGCACCCAGAAAAGTTATCTGTTGTGATGGTGTCAAATTGGACTTTTTTATGTTTACAGAGAATCCCAGGAACTTGAGGAGGTTCTGTACAAATTCTAGATGCTGGAGTAAGACATCCTTGCTGTCTGCCTGAATAAGACAATCGTCCAGATAAGGGTAAATTTGAATTCCCTTGAGTCTGCAGTAAGCTACTACTGGAGCCAGGCATTTGGTGAAGACCCTGGGCGCAGTAGATAATCCAAAGGGCAGTGCAGAGAACTGAAAGTGCCTCGATCCGGCTATGAACCTGAGGTATTTTCTGCGATCCTGCCTGATGGGAATGTGTAAATATGCCTCCTTTAAATCCAAAGTTACCATCCATGCATTTTTGGACAGCATTGGAAGTAGTTGCTGTAGAGTAAGCATCTTGAATTTTGGAATCTCTAGAAAGGTGTTCAAGACCGACAGATCCAGAATAGGTCTCCATGAGTTTTGCTTCCTTGGGACTAGAAAGAGCCTTGAATAAAACCCTTTTCCCCTCTCTGAAAGAGGAACCAGTTCTATGGAATTCATAGCCAAAAGAGCTTCCACCTGGTTTAAGGCCTCCGTCCATTGATGTTTTGGAAGGTCTGGCCATCCGCTTGGCCTTGGCAAGGAATGAAAATGGAATTTGTAACCTCTTAAAACCACATCCAAAACCCATTTGTATTGGGTTATTTGAGTCCAATTTTGATAAAAAAGAGAGAGTTTTCCTCCGAGAGGGGCTTCCAGGGAAGAAATCCCTGTAGCCCCACAGAGGGAGTCATTGAGTTTGTTTCCTTTGAGATTGTGACCTGTCCTCTCCTCCCCTAGGGGTGGAAGCAGTCCACTGTCTTGGTCTATAAGCAGCTTGTGATTGAGGCCTCCCTCTGGAACGTCTATATCTACCCCTCTGAGGCCTGTCTGAAGTGGGAAAGGACCAATTTTTCAAAGGCCAATTCCTGCTAAATCTAGGAGGCTGTACTTGTAAGAAATATTTAACTGTTTGCATTGATTTCGCCTTATCCTCCATCTTTTTAATCACCTCTTCAGCTTTTGATCCAAACAAAACATTAGGCTGAACAGGAGCATCCAATAATTTTGCCTTTACCTGTTCAGGTAAATTTTGTTCCTTTAGCCATGCATGTCTCCTAATGACTGTGCCAGAGGCCGCAGCCCTACAAGAAGCCTCCAAGGCATCAAATCCACAGTGTAAACCATGCTTCCCAACCTGTTCAGTGGCATGCAATAAATCATGTAATTCCTTATCCTCTGCACAGGCAGAAATGGAAGTAAGCTTTTGTTTTAAGACAGACAATAGAAATTGCTGGTATTTAAACATATGAAACTGACAGTTTAAAGCCCTAATGGACAAAGTAGCAGAAGTGTACACTTTCTTGCCCCATCTTTCTAAGGATCGAGAATCCTTTTCAGTAGGAGTAGGATTTTTGGCAGAAGCGGCCTTAGCTCCCTTAGGACCCTGGGAAATGGTTTCAGGGTCAGCAGAAGGGTTCTTGTATAAAAACTGATGGGAATCAGGAACCCTGTAATATCTATCAGGTTTCACAGGAGCAGGAGGAAAAGAGTCAGGGGTTAAGTTATCCTCCAAAAAGGCATCATCCACAATATCCAAAACAGGAGGGATAGCCAGGGGTCGATGTTGGGGAAGAAGAAGAAATTCCCTCAGCCTTTTCTTGGATTCCGAATATTCCTGTCCTTCCCAATGGAAATGTTCCCTCATTTCATGCAAAGTTTCCCCAAAAGAGAAATCCTCAGGGGGAGAAGCTGAAGGAATGGATTCTTCAGCATCAGAATCCTCATAAGGAGGGAAAGAATATTCCTGATCAGAAGAAGAAACTGAGGAAACAGAAGCCTGATCAGAGGAATCATAAGAAATATCCTGCCTTGGCCTTTTGTCTGGAGGGGGATGAGAACCCCTAATCATAGTAATCAAATCCTCCGCCATCTTGAGTAACTGCTTCTGTGACTTGGGAGCCGGTTCAGAAGAAGCCTGTGTAGAAGTCTTTGATTTTGAAGGAGTCTTTGCCTTTGTCTTTGGCTTTACCTTTATAAGTAGCTGAGTAGGCCTGAAAACCCCTTCGGAAGCCGGTACCTGCACAGCAGCTCCGGACCCATCCGAAGGAGCATTGTCCGAAGGTCCTGCAACAGAAATATTTAAAGGCCTAGTTGGCTCCTCATGAGAGTCCGTTTCGGCCATCGGTTCTGAAATGGCCGACGACAGGGGCTGCAAAAGCGCCTCACTGACGACGGCCGAACCTGAAGCTGGCTCCGCTTGTGCGTTATCATCAGATTTGGAACTCGGAGACCTGTCTTTACCCTTGCGACGTTTATGAACTCCGGTAGCCGGGACCGTATCCGACGACATTTTGTAGTTAAAGCGCCTACCGAAGTAATGAAAAGCAAAATCGTACCTTCGCTTAATTGTACGTTGATTGAATCTAGCACAAAACCGACAACTAGCTACGTCGTGGTCAGGGCCCAAGCAAGGAATACAGTAAGAATGAAAATCCTTATGAGGTATTTGCTTCCCACATGAAATACAATTATTAACTTTTTCTGACATCGGAGTGGAGCAAGAAAAAAGTTTCCCCAACGGGGTACTTAGCTTTGAGTGGAGATGAAAGTCTTCGGACCGAAGTATATCAGTAAAATTCGTCAGGAAAAATGCAAACTGCTATCACCGCACGGCAAGAAAGACTGGAGAAGATGGCGTCGGCTGTCAGCTTTGTACTCCTGGCACTCTGACGTCAGGGAGCATGGCTGAACAGCTGACGCCGGACCCAGACTTTGGGATTCTGGCCGACCAGGGGCTGCCTGCCGGCAGGGGAGAACCCTACAGTCATGACTGCAACAGTGAAACACGATGAACATCACACAGCCTCCTCTCTTCTCTCATCCCCTGCTAAAGCAGTACCTCAGAGGGGCCAAAAATGTAAGGCCTCCCAGTAGGGCACCGACTCCTGCATGGGACCTCAATTTTGCGCTGGAAAATCTCACCCTACCTCCTTTTGAACCAGCTGCTACTGCGGATATACAATTTCTTTCTTGGAAGACAGCCTTTCTTTTGGCAGTCACTTCAGCTAGAAAGGTTTCACAACTACAGGCTCTTATGGCAGTGAAGCCTTTCATTATCTTTTACCCAGACAGGGTGGCCCTCAGGACCAATCCTTCTTTTATGCCTAAGGTGGTATCCAGTGTGGCTCTTAACCAGACCATTGACCTGCCAACCTTCTTCCCAAATCTGCAGAACAAGGGTGAGTGGAATCTGCATTCATTGCATGTACACAGACAACTAAGATTCTACTTAAACAGGACAAAATATCTAAGAAAGTCTGAGCATCTACTGGTAGCATTTACTGCAGGAACAGTGGGGAAGGCTATATCAAAGCAGACTATTTCAAAATAGATAAGCCATTGTATTAGTTTCTGCTACTTGCACCATGGTAAACCTGTGCCCAAGGGTATCAGATCCCATTCCACCAGGGCTGCTTCTACTTCTACAGCCTTTCTCAGAGGGGTTCCTAACAGAGACATTCTAGAAGCTGCTACTTGGAGCTCAGTCCATACATTCACAAAGCATTATCATTTATCTCTCTTTTCTAAATCCAGGGCAGGCTTTGCCACTGCAGTCCTGTAGGGCCTTATAGCTGCTCCTAATGCTGTTTAGTTCCATCCTCCCATCCATAGCTTTGGGATTCTACCCAAATGTAATGACTGCAACAGTGAAATACGAAGAACATAGTACAGTTGTGTACACTTACCATAAATGTAGATGTTCCGAGTGTATTCACTGTTGCAGTCCAGGTTACCCACCCGCCAGCCCCCTTTCTTCTCTATTATTATTATACCTCTTCTTTCCTTCACTATGCTCAAAAGCCTTTGTGGTGTATTTGCTTTTAGCTGAAGGTAAAATCTTTGTGTTCTAAAGTACATGTATATTTATGTATATATATTTTTTGCTCCCCATTTGGGGGTCACCTGACATCTGGGGCAAGAAAAACTGATTAAAATGGCGTCGGCTGCATGTTTCATACCACTGATGACCTGACGTCATGAAAGAGGAGACAGCAACCGACGCAGGACCCAAGACTTTGTTATTCAGGCCGACTGAGGGCAACCTGCCAGCAGATTACCCAAATGTAATGACTGCAACAGTGAATACACTGGAACATCTACATTTATGGTAAGCGTACACAACTGTACTTTATTTCATCTTAGGGAACAGCATGTCTCAGTTGTTGCTACGGAATTCATATTTTTCATACCAAATAGTCTCATACGCTTATTCAGATATCTAGTCTCTTTTGTTAAATTCTTGCTTCATTCTCCCCTGACACATTCTTACTATTGCAAATCAGGTTCCAGTCCCTAATCATACAGAATATCCTCATTTGAAAATGCATCACTTCTGTCCAAACGTGCCTAAGCTCCATAATACTGCTTTTAGGTGGAATGTAAATGTGAGGTAGCATAATTTTCCTCCTATTTATGTTTATTGTCAATTTCCCCTGTTCTATCACTACTGGAGTACCTCTCAAAATCAGTATTATCACTCGTTTCCTCTAGTTCCTGTTATGCTGTGGAGTGACCATCCATAAATCCTTTCTTTATCAAATCCACATGTTAATTTCTATATAGATGTGTTACTTGTAGCACTGTTATTTGCACCCTCCACTTCTTAATACAACTGAACACTCTCTGCTTTTATTTGCATACCTGTAAGGTCACTAACAGTATATGTTAATACTGACAAAACAGTCTGGTAAAAAAAAATATTTCTCCAACATATTGTACATTTTACTTGGTTACTTTTTCAGTCACTTTAATATAGTCTTCTAAACATTAATGATATAATGTGGAGTTTATGCTTTACAGTTCTCCCATCAGTTTAACTAAAATCAATAGTCTTTTTCAACCACTCATTCTTGCAAAACCACAGTTCTCAAGTCTAAACTACATCTAATGGGACTGATGCATTACAGTCCCTCATTTATTAACTCATCATCATCATCATCCCCTTTTTCCCATTTACATGGGGTCGGGGTATCGTATCAACTGTCGTCAACTCTCTCGATTCAGTGCCACTCTCCTGCCTTCTTCAACACTCATGCCTGACTGTCTTCTTTCACACAATCCATCCACCTCTTTGCTGGACACCCTCGCTTCCTCTTACCTTCTTCCTTTCTGTCCCAAATCTCCCTCACCAGATTGTCTTCTGCTTTTCTACACATGTGCCCATACCATCGTAATCTGTTTTCTTTGATCTTTTCTGCAATCGGAGCTACTTTGGCTTCTGCTCTTATGTCCTCATTTCTTCGCCTGTCCCACAGTGTGCATCCTACCACCTTTCTCAGGCACTTCATTTCCATCACCTCTAGCTTCTTCAACTGTTCTGCCTTTACTGCCCAGGTTTCTGTACCATACAGTAGTACTGGCCGCACCACTGTCTTGTACACCTTACTTTTCAGCTTCTTTGGCATTCTTCTGTCATATACTACACCTGATAATCTATGCCGGTTGGCTGCAGCCCCTCTGATTCTAGCTTTGACCTCTTCATTCAGACTACCCTTCTCCTCAACCACCCCTCCCAGATACTTGAAGCTGTTTACCTGTTCCACTATCTTCCCATCTATCTCTATTCTCAGCTTCTTCTGATTTCCCCAATCTGCTGCCATTACCACTGTCTTATCTGTGCTTAGTTTCATCCCATGTGCCTTCAGATTTGCATTCCATTCTCCTATCCTTTGCTGAAGTTCTAGATCAGAGTCTGCCTGTACTGCCACATTGTCTGCATACAGCAGCTCTGTTGCTCTGACCCCTCCAACCTGTTTGCTGATGTAGTCCATTACCAGTATGAACAGCAGTGGGCTCAGAGCTGAACCCTGGTGTACACCCACTCCCACTGGGAACCCCTCAGTGAGGCCAAACACTGTTCGTACTTGAGTCACTGGGTCCTTGTACATGGCCTGTACTAATTCTACCAATGTTTCTGGGACTTCAAACCACCGCAGTACTGCCCAGATCAGCTTTCCCTCATTTATTAACTAACTTCACATTATTGCTGGTTGTCTTCACAATCATTTTCATTTCCCAGTGCCAGTTTCTGGTTCAAATCCAAGGTACTCCCAATTCCTTTCTGAATATCCTGGCCTTTTTCTGGTTAGTCAAGTATTTTACTTTGGAACAATATAAAATGTTTTGCTGGATAATTCCCTCTCTAAAGGCTTAGTTACTATCAGAAGATTGGGAATTAGAGTATTCTCCAGCTTGATGTCTCTCTCTCTTTGTTGGCTAAACTGTTATTTCTTCATTTCCCCGTTCTGCATCAAGACTTTGAACTTTCAGGAAAACAATTATGAAGATAGGTGGATACATAGCAGGTTAAATGCTTATGCTACATGTGCTTAAATGTTTATAAATATTAACTTCACTCCCACCATACCCCACACAAAGTAACAATCCCAACTGCTACTATAAAAAAAAACTCAAGCCAACTACTTTGGCCGCAGACAACCTACCAGCAGAATATCTGAAATTAGCCGCAGATGCCATCGCAGTCTCCATGACCATCTTAATTAATCACTCTATCACTGAAAATAAAACACCTACACAGAAAAATAGCACATATAATTCCAGTTCACAAAGGAGGTAACTCTAAAGACCTATCTAACTATCGTCCCATAGCCATACTGTCCCCCCTTTAAAAAATCTTGGAAAAATGCATTCATACACAACTGCTAGAATACCTATTAACAAACAATCTCTTAACTCCCACCCAACACGGTTTCTGACCTAATCATAATACCACTACAGCACTAATGAGTTTTACCAATGCCATTAACCAATTTTGTGCTGAAGGACATCTAGTCTCTTCAACTTTTCTGGATCTGTCAAAGGCATTTGACACTGTATACAATTCCAAACTTTT
The DNA here is from genome assembly GCF_019279795.1 of Protopterus annectens. Lineage (NCBI taxonomy): Eukaryota > Metazoa > Chordata > Ceratodontiformes > Protopteridae > Protopterus > Protopterus annectens. The sequence goes on from NC_056729.1 coordinate 1,666,734,478, forward strand.
AAACGCCATAGCTGATTTAAGCCTCAGCCAGACAGCACTAGCTGGTTTAAAGGCTGTCTGGATGGCCCTCAACAAGCAGTAAGTATTATGGCAACAAACCCTCTCCCCTCTTCTTCCTGTAACCTTTGGAATCCCACAAGGTTCTAGCCTTGGCCCACTCCTCTTCACAATCTTCACCAACAAACTTCATACAGCTACAAAAGGTTCCACACTCATACAATATGCAGAAGATTCAACCCTTATATGTACTGCTTCTACCCTCCAACAACTTGAACAAATCACCCAACAGTCATTTGCAGCTATTGAAGCTTGGCTAACTAATACCAAACTAATTTTGAATCTCAAAAAATACAACTAATCCTATTTCACCCTACTAGAGCCCCTGACACCACCCAGCATTCAAAATGATCTCAGCCAATAATACCATTATAACTCCAGTTCCCAGTATTAAGCTATTAGGGATTACAATTGACCAGAATTTGCTATTTGATGCTCATATCTCACAGTCTATTAAAAAAGTACATAAAAACTAGGGTGCCTCTACAGGAGTAAACACCATTTCACAGCCGACACCAGAGTTACTATTGCTAGAACTCACCTTACCTCAACCTTACTTTACACATCCCCAATCCTTACCAACATTAGAAAGGCTGATATGACAAAACTAGAAACCTGTTAAAATAAAATAGCAAAATTCACAACAGGTGCCAACTATAGATCCCACCACTGCCACTCTCTTAGAAAACTTTCATGGTTTGAATTCCCCTCTCTGCTACAATACAATCAGCTCAAAATGGCCCACCATATTATAAGCCAGCCTGAAAAAACTCCAGCCCTAAAGAACATACTAAGAAACGACTCCAATAAATGTCTTCTTTGCTCTAGCAATAAGGCACTATTAGAAATAACAAAAAGCAAAAACCATGTTGGAGATTCCCTATGCTCGTGTTACGCCACCAAGACTGGAATAGTCTTCCATTACACATCAAAACAAATACTAATATACAGCAATTCAAAAAACTACTAAAAGCTCAGCTATCTACTTCATGGATATCCCCAAGTACTGAGCCAGGATAAAAAAAAATATTAAATTAAAAATAACCATAACACCATCTAACTCAAACCATACTAGACAAATATTTCAAACAAGTTAATGCTTCTAGCCTCTTCTACTGTCATCCTATGTAGTTTAACTAAAATCCCTTCTAGCTCCATCCCAGGAACCTCACTAAATACTTATTTATTTTTTTTTTATTTATTTAACATTTGTTGACCGGGAATGTCCGACTAGGTTCCACAGAGCCTGTTTTCAGCGGAGGCCCGGGGAGAAATGCTCCAGATGCATGTCTTTGGAATGTAGGAGGAAACCGGAGTACCCGGAGGAAACCCACGCGAACACAGGGAGAACATGCAAACTCCACACAGAAGGCACCCCAGCCGAGAATCGAACCGGAGAACCGCTTGCTGTGAGGCGACAATGTTAACCGCTGCACCACTGTGCCGCCCTTATCAAACATATTTACTTCTAGTTTCCTCTTTTCTCTCTCTCCACATCTGTTACCTGACAACGGCATAGCCTACGCACACAGCTATTAATTAACCTGGCAAAGCCTGCACTAAAGTAACCAGCTAGAACAGAACTACCTATACAACTTTTTCTTCTCCTCAATAGTAACCTTAGCTACTACTCTGTCTTTTTTCTATCCAGTCTAATATTCCACCAACTGTAACATGTTTTTCTTCACAAAATGAAATGCAACTTTTTCATTGTTCCTCTTACAAAATATTATGTAATGTGTTAAACTTGTTAACTTCTCTTTTGTAAAATTAAGTTTTAATTCTTTATATGTCTTGGAGCATTTCTCCCTGGGCCTCCGCTGAAAATGGACATGTTGTCCAGTCGGACTTTCCCAGTAAACAAATGTAAAACAAATAAATAAATCACACACCTGCCTGTTTACGTTCCCTGATTGCCAAGAAAACCAATGTAATGTTATCCACTCACCTTACTGGTTTATGTACTATTATATTCTTAGCATAGTATATTTTATTCATTGTCACTTCAAGTTTTTTTTTTGTTTTGTTTTTTTTTTGATATTGTGTACCCTGTATGAGTAGTCACATTCTTGACATTCAGCTAAGAAAGAAAAGTACAGATGTGTACACTTACCATAAATGTAGATGTTCAAGTGTATTCACTGCTGCAGTCATTACATTTGGGTAATCTGCTGGCAGGTTGCCCTCAGTCGGCCTGATTAACAAAGTCTTGGGTCCTGCGTCTGTTGCTGTCTCTTCTTCCATGATGTCAGGTCGTCAGGGGTATAAAACATGCAGCCGATGCCATTACATCAGTTTTTCTTGCCCCAGATGTCAGGTGCCCCCCAAAAGGGGAGCTATATATATATATATATATATATATATATATATATATATATATATATATAAAATTAAAAATAAACACAAAAAATATACCTCCAAACAAAAGCAAATACACCAAAAAGGCTTTTAAGCATAGTAAAAGAAAGTAGAGGTATAGTAAGAGGAAAACAGGGGGCTGGAGGGAGGGTAACTAGGACTGCAACAGTGAATACACTCGAACATCTACATTTATGGTAAGTGTACACAACTGTACTATGTTCTTCATGTTTCACTGTTGCAGTCATTACATTTGGGTAGATTCCCAAAGCTATGGTTGGGAGGATGGATTTATATAGCATTAGGACCAGCTATAAGGCCCTGCAGGACAGCAGTGGCAAAGCCAGCTCTATATTTAAAGAAAAAAGGTAAATGGTAATGTTTGGTGAACGTATGAACTGAGCTCTAGGTAGCAGCTTCTAGAATGTCTCTGGTAGGAACACCTCTGAGAAAGGCTGTAGAAGTAGATGCAGCCCTTGTGGAATTAGATCTGATCCCCTGGGGGATAGTTTTACCATGGTGCATATAGCAGAAATTAATGCAATGGCTTATCCATTTGGAAATAGTCTGCTTTGAAATAGCCTTTCCTCTGCCCCTGCAGCAAATGCCACCAGTAGTTGTTCTGATTTTCTTAGAGATTTTGTCCTGTTTAAGTAAAATCTAAGTTGTCTGTGTACACCCAATGAATGCAGAATCCACTCCACCTTGTTCTGTGGATTGGGAAAGAAAGTTGGCAAATGAATGGTCTGATTAAGAGCCACACTGGATACCACCTTAGGCATGAAGGATGGAATGGTCCTGAGAGACACCCTATCCGTATGAAAAATAATGAAAGGCTTTACTGCCATAAGAGCCTGTAATTCAGAAATCCCTCTAGCTGAAGTGACTGCTAAAAGGAAAGCTGTTTTCCAGGAGAGAAATTTTATGTCTGCAGTAGCAGCTGGCTCGAAAGGAGGGAGAGAAAGTTTTTCCAATACAAAACTGAGGTCCCAGGCAGGGGATGGAGCTCTCCTGGGTGGTCTTAAGTTGTTGGCCCCTCCAAGATACTGCTTTAGCAGAGGATGAGAGAAGAGGAGGTTCTGTGTTGTAATGAGCTGAAATGGCTGAGGCATGGATTTTTATGGAAGAAAAGGGCAGGCCCTTGTGAATCATCTCAGTTAAGTATTGTAAAATCTGAGGAATATTGGGCACTGCTGTGCTTATTCCTTGTGATTAATTCTAGGTACAGAATCTTTTCCATTTGTCAGCATAAGATTTTCTAGTACTAGGCCTTCTCGCCTCCAAAATGACATCCATCACAGGTTAGCTGAGGGATGCTAAGGGTGAATTTAGGTGATTAGCCACACTGCAAGATTCAAAGTTTGGAGCTGAGTGTGCAAAATTTGGTTGTTCTGCTGAGACAGTAAGTAAGGTGTCTGAGGCAGGTGCCATGGTGGAAGGTGTGACACATTGCACAGGAGTGGGTACCAGTGTTGGCGAGGCTAGTCTGGAGCAATCAGAATCATTTTTGGTTTGTCCTTTTAGTAGAACTTTGGAGAGCAGAGGCAGAGGGGGAAAAGCATAAACTGATAGGTTTTTCCAGCTGAATGACAGAGCATCCACTTTCCAGGCTTTTTTGTGATGTGTTCTTGTGCAGAATTTGTCTGATAGTTCTGGGGTAAGGCAAAAAGATCTATGTCTGGATTCATCCATTTGCATGTCAACATGTTGAAAATCCATGGTTCCAGTTTCCATTCGTGTGGGTCCATGAGATGTCTGCTTAGTTTGTCTGCCAGAGTATTCAGCTTTTCTGGCAGGAATTGAGCTTGTAGTTGTATTTGCTAAGTCAAGGCTGTGTTCCACAATGCCATGGCTAGTCTGCAAAGGGGGTAGAAGTGTGTACACCCCTGCTTGTTTATGTACCACATAACTGTGGTGTTGTCTGTCTATCATTAATTGTCCTGGATGAAGGTAGTCCTTGAAGGCTGTCAGTGCATTCTGTACAGCTAGCATCTCTTTCTGATTAATATGAAGGTGCATTTGATTTGGGCTCCATTTGCCTTGAATGCACTTCCCTGCCAGATGAGCCCCCGAAGCATAGTTTGATGCGTCTGTTGTTGGGGTTTGGGTGGCAGGGGGTGGAGTGAATGGCAGTCCCTTGTTTTGGTGGCAGGCCTCCGCCCACCATAGGAACTCTAGTTGCAGGCAAGGTATGATAGGAATCATTGTTTCCAGGCTGTGCCAATGTTGACTCCATAAACTTTTTAAGTACCACTGATGTTTCCTCATATGCAGTCTTGCATATGGAATTAGAAGAATGCAGGAGGCCAGGAACCCCAAGGCTTGCAGAATTTGTCTTGCAGATAGCAGGGTTTTTGTGGCCACCTGTTTGAAGTAAGTTACCAAATGAATTTGCTTTTCTGGCGTAAAGGTAAGCCATCTGGGCAGTTGTATTCAAGCTTGCACCCAGTAATGTAATTTTTTGAGAGGGTACCAGTTGTGATTTCTTTTCATTTATGGTGTACCCTAGACAAGTTATAACCCTTTTTACAAATGCCAGATGCTTTAGAAGAATGTCCTTGTTTTCTGCCCGATTTAGACAATCGTCCAGATATGGCTATATTTGGATATTTCTTTGCCTGCAAAATGCAATTACTGGAGCCAGGCACTTTGTGAAGACCCTGAGTGCATCAGATAAGCCAAAAGGCAGTGCAGAGAACTGGTAATGCAAGTAGCCTGCTTTGAAGCGGAGGTATCTTCTGCAAGATTCCCTGATTGGGATATGCAGGTAAGCCTTTTTAAGTGTAGAGTTACCAACCAGGCATCTTTGTCTAGCATAGGAAATAACTGTTGAAGAGTCAGCATCTGGAATTTTGGAATGTCCAGAAATGTGTTTAGAATAGATAAGTCCAGAATTGGATGCCACGATTTGAATTTTCTGGGTACCAGGAAAAGTCTTGAATAGAAACATTGTCCCTTTTCATCTTCTGGTACTGGTTGAATAGCCCCCATGCTCATGAGGGACAGTACTTGTTTCAGGGCCTCTGCCCACTGATTTGGGGGCAGGTCTGGCCATCCGTTTAGGATTGGCAACATGTGGAAATGAAATCTGTATCCCTGGGATACTATATTTAAAACCCATTTGTCCTGGGTTATAAGTTGCCAGTTTCTTACATGAAGTGCCAGTTTTCCCCCCAAAGGGGCGGCTAAGAGGTAAGTGCTTGGTAATTGTAGAGGGAAGTCATTGAGACTGTTTACCATAGGGAGGTGCCTTGTTGTTTCCAGATTTGGAGGTGGAGGCACTCCATTGCCTTGTTCTAAAAGTCCCTTGTGACTAAAACCTGGAGCCTTTGGAATGTCTGGGTTTGACTTGAGTGGCTCTTGAAGGAACTGGAAAGGACCAGTTCTTAGTAGGCCAGTGCCTACTAAATCATGGAGGTTGCACTTGTAAGAAATCGTTCACAGTTTGCATAGATTTAGCTTTATCTTTCATCTTTTTTAAACTTCCTCAGCCTTATTACCAAAGAGACGGTCCTGTTGTAAAAGAGCATCCAACAATTTTGCTTTGACATGATCAGGCAGAGTTTGCTCTTTGAGCCAAGCATGCCTTCTTAACACAGACCCAGTTACAGCAGCCCTGCAAGAGGCCTCCAAAGAATCAAAACCACATTGCAAAGTATGTTTTCCAACTTGTTCAGCTGAATGCAATAAATCCTGTAAATCTTTATTTTCCACACAATCAGAAATTAACATCATTTTCTGTTTAAGCAGTCCCATGATATGCTGTTGATATTTAAGCATATGAAATTGACAGTTTAAAGCCCTGATTGCCAAGGTTGCAGAAGTGTAAGCCTTCTTACCCCATCTATCCAGAGCCCTGGAATCTCTATCAGAAGGGGTAGGATTTTTAGCAGTAGAAGCCTTAATGCCCTTGGGACCCTGAGAAATGGTTTCAGGATCTGCAATAGGATTTTTGAAAATAAATTTGTGGGAGTCAGGAACCCTGTAGTATCTGTCTGGCTTACAAGGAGCCGGAGGCAGAGAATCAGGAGCCATACTAGGTTCTGAAAAAACATCAACAATGTCTAGTCTAGAACAGGAGGTATAGCCAAAGGCCTACGATGAGGAAGAAGAAGAAAATCCCTAAGTCTCTTTTTAGATTCAGAGAAATCCTGACTTTCCCAGTGGAAATGTTCCCTTAAGGTATGTAAAGTTTCCCCAAAAGAAAAATCCTCAGGGGGAGAAGCAGAAGGAATGAAATCTTCTGCATCAGAGACCTCATAAGTAGGTACAGACAAATCCTGTTCATTAGAAGAGTCAGAAGAAATAGAATCCTGTTCAGAAGATTCATAATCAATGTCTTGCCTAGGCCTCTTAGAAGAAAGAGGTTTGGCTACTCCTGATCAGAGTAATTAAATCTTCAGCCATTTTGATCATTTGTTTTTTAGGCATAGGGGCCTGCACATGTGGCCCAGGTGTCAGTTTTTTAGACATAGATTTCGATTTTGGCCTTAGTTTTGAAGATGGCGTCGGTCTAATATACAAATCTGTAGGTCTGAAAACACCCTCAGAAGCTGGTGCCTGCACAGCGGATCTGGACCCATCTAAGGTAGAGACATCAGCGGGTTCCATAACTGAAGCATCTCGTGGCATACCGGACTCTGAATGGGTCTCAGTAGAGGCCTGCAAATCGGAAGTGGCAGGTATCAGAGGCTGTGAAAGCACCTCACTGAGTACCGGTGAACTGGCGACTAGCTTAGGTGAAGCGTTGTCATCAGTTTTGGACTGCGACAGTCTTTTTTAGGTATCCCGGTAGTTGTATTGCTAACCAATGACATTTCTGGATAATTAAATCATGAGCCAAAATATTTAGAGGCAAAAATATACCGACGTTTAATAGCGCGTTGATTAAATTTAGCACAAAACCGACAGCAAGGTACATTGTGGTCAGGGCCCAATCAAGGAATACAGTACAAATGAAAATCCTTATGAGGCATTTGCTTCCCACAAGTAATGTAATTATTAACTTTTACTGACATCGGTAAGGAGCAAGAAAAAGTTTCCCCAACGGGGTACTTAGCTTTTAGTTGAAGACTTTGGTTCTGAAACTCAAAAACGAAAATTTCAGGAGTCGGCCGACTGGCACTTGCGAACTGCTTCTGCTTCGGGCACCATGTGGCAAGAAAGACTGATGTAACGGCGTTGGCTGCATGTTTTATACCCCTGACGACCTGACATCATGGAAGAAGGGACAGCAACCGACACAGGACCCAAGACTTTGTTAATCAGGCCGACTGAGGGCAACCTGCCAGCAGATTACTCAAATGTAATGACTGCAACAGTGAAATACGAAGAACATCTGGTCAGTGCTCTACCCCAGGTAACAAAAACTCAATAAATAAACTTCCTTCTCTTCTGCCTGACAGCAAATAATCAGAGACTAGTGCCAGGGAATTGCAGTGATTACGAAGAAGACTATTAAAGTGAATTTAGTGAATAAGTGGAAATACTAAAATATTAATCATGTGTCAAGAAGAACTGGATGAAAAAGACAGGAATGTGTTAAACTGGTGGGAGAAGGTACAATTATGTACACTTACCATACATGTAGATGTTCAAGTGTATTCACTATTGCAGTCATGACATTTGGGTTATCTGCTTGCAGTAGACCTCAGTCAACCTGATTAACAAAGTCTTGGGTCCTGCGTCGGTTGCTGTCCCTACTTCCATGACGTCAGGTCGTCAGGGGTATAAAACATGCAGCCAATGCCATTACATCAGTTTTTCTTGCCCCAGATGTCAGGCGCCCCCCTAATGGGAAGCAATTAAATCTATAAATACAAGGATATACCTCCAACATAAAAGTAAATACACCAAAAAGCTTTTATAGCATAGTAAGTGAGAGTAGAGGTATAGCCAAAAGAAGAAAGGGGGCTGGAGAGAGGGTAACCAGGACTGCAACAGTGAATACACTCAAACATCTACATTAATGGCAAGTGTACACAACTGTACTATGTTCTTCGTGTTTCACTGTTGCAGTCATTACATTTGGGTAGATTCCCAAAGCTAAGGTTGGGAGTAGGAATTTAAATAGAATTAGGACCAGCTATAAGGCCCTGCAAGACTGCAGTGGCAAAACCAGCTCTGGATTTAGAGAAAATTGGTAAATGATAATGCTTGGTGAAAGTATGTACAGAACTCCAGGTAGCAGCTTCTAGGATGTCCCTAGTAGAGACGCTCCTGAGAAAGACTGTAGAGGTAGATGCATCCCTGGTTAAATGGGGTCTGATGCCCTGTGGGATAGGTTTTCCATGGTGCTTATAGCACAAATGAATGCAGTGGCCTATCCATTTTGAAATGGTTTGTTATGAAATAGCTTTCCCCTCTGTCCCTGCAGCAAATGTCACCAGTAGTTGTTCAGATTTCCTTTGAGGTTTAATACTGTCCAACTAGAATCTAAGCTGTCTGTGCACATCTAAAGAGTGCAGTATTTGCTCCCCTTTGTTCTGTGGGTTAGGAAAGAAGGTAGGCAAATGAATGGACTGATTAAGAGCCATACTGGATACCACCTTGGGCATGAAGGAGGGATTGGTTCTGAGGGATACCCTGTCTGCATGAAAGATGATGAAAGGTTCCACTGCCATAAGGGCCTGTAATTCAGATACCCTTCTTGCAAAAGCGATTGCTAAAAGGAAAGCTGTTTTTCAAGAAAGAAATTTTAAATCTGCAGTAGCAGCTGGCTTGAAAGGAGGAAGAGTGAGTTTCTCCAAGACAAAGTTAAGATCGCAGGCTGAAGTTGGAGCTCTCCTGGGTGGCCTTAAATTTTTGGCCCTCTGAGGAACTGCTTGAGCAGTGGCTGAGAGAAGAGGGGAGGCTCTGTGCTATAATGATCTGAAATGGCTGAGGCATGAATTTTGATGGAGGAAAAAGACAAGCCCTTATGAAGCATTTCAGTCAAGTATTGTAGAATCTGAGGTAAATTGGGCACTGTTGCATTCATTCCTTGAGACTGGTTCCAGGCACAGAATCTTTTCCATTTTGCAGCATAACATCTTCTAGTACTAGGCCTCCTTGCCTCTAAAATATCCATCACTGATTTACTGAGGGATGGTGAAGGAGAGATTAGGTAATTAGCCAGGCTGCTAGGTTCAGGGTTTGCATCTGAGGGTGAAGAATCTGGTTCTCCTGCTGAGACAACAGGGAAGGAATCTGAGGCAGGTGCCATGGAGCCAATTACGACACATTGCGCAAGAGTGGGTACCAGTGTTGGCGTGGCCAGTCTGGTGCAATTAAAATCATCCTTGGCCTGTCTTGTTTGATCTTTAGTAGTACCTTGGAGAGCAGAGGCAGAGGAGGAACGACATAAACTGATACATTTTGCCAGCTGAAGGTTAGTGCATCCACTTTTCAAGCTAGCTTGTGGGGAATCCTTGTGCAAAATTTGTCCAGTTGATGGTTCGGGGGGGCGGCAAACAGGTCTATATCTGGGCTCCCCCATTTGCTTGTCAACATGTTGGAAATCCTTGGTTCCAGTTTCCACTTGTGTGGGTCCATGAGGTTTCTGCTTAGTCCGTCTGCCAGTGTATTTAATTTTCCTGGCAGGAATTGAGCTTGTAGATTCACTTGGTAGCTCTAGGCTGTGATACACAATGCCATGGCTAGTCTGCAGAGGGGGTAAGAATGTGTATCCCCCTGCTTGTTTATGTACCACATGACAGTGGTGTTGTCCGTCTTTACCATTAGTTGCCCTAGAAGAATGTGGTCCTTGAAGGTTGTCAGAGTTTTCTGTACAGCTAACATTTCCTTTTGATTTATGTGCAGGTGCATTTGACTTGGGTTCCATTTGCCCTGAATGCACTTCCCTGCCAGGTGAGCCCCCCATGCATAGTCTGATGCGTCTGTTGTTAAGATTTGGGCGGCTGGGGTAATGTGAATGGTAGTCCTCTGTTTTGATGGCAGGCCTCTGCCCACCAAAGGAACTCTAGGTGAAGGCAAGGTATGATAGGAATCCTTGGTTCTCGATCCTGTGAATGTTGACACCATAGGCTTTTGAGATACCATTGTAGTTTCCTCATATGCATCCTTACATATGGAATTAGAAGAATGCAGGAGGCCATGAAGTCCAAGGCTTGCAGTATTTGCCTTGCAGATAGCTGAGCTTTTGTGGCCACTTGTTTGAAGTTGTCAAATTAATCCATTTCTCTGGTGTGAGGAAAGCCATCTGGGAAGTTGTATTCAAACTTGCTCCGAGGAATATAATTTGTTGGCAGGGTACCAGGTAGGATTTCTTTTCATTTATGGTGAACCCCAGGCAAGTCAGTACCCTTTGAACAAAGGCTAGATGACTAAAAAGAATGTCCTTGCTTTCTGCCTGAATTAGACAATCGTCCAGGTATGGGTATATTTGAATATTTCTTTGCCTGCAAAATGCAATGACTGGAGCTAGGCACTTTGTGAATACCCTGGGCACAGTAGATAAGCCAAAGGGCAGTGCAGAGAACTGATAGTGCATGTAGCCTGCTTTGAAGTGTAGGTATCTTCTGCAAGACTCCCTGATAGGTATGTGCAGGTATGCTTCTTTTAAGTCTGGTGTTGCCAACCATGCATCCTTCCCTATTATAGGAAGCAGCTGGTGAAGAGTCAGCATTTTGAATTTTGGAATCACCAGACAGGTGTTTAGAATAGAAAAGTCCAGGATAGGACGCCATGTATTGCCTTTTCTGGGTACCAGGAAAAGTCTTGAATAGAAACCTTGTCCCTTTTCCTCTTCTGGTACCAACTGAATAGCTCCCATGTTTAAGAGAGAGAGTACTTGATTTTGGGCCTCTGCCCACTGATTTGGGGGTAGATCTGGCCACCCACTTGGTGTTGGTAATGTGTGGAAATGAAATCTGTATCCTTGGGACACTATATTTAAAACCCATTTGTCCTGGGTTATAAGTTCCCAGTTTTTGGCCTGCAGACCAATCTTTCAGCCTAAAGGAGCATTCGGTTGGGAAGTGCTTGAAAGTTTTAAAAGCAAGTCATTGAGACAGTTTTCCATAGGGGGGAGTCTTACTACTCCCAGGTTAGGGTGCGGAAACCCCCCACTGCCTAGTATAGTGTGTCCCTTGGGACTGAAACCTGGGGTTTCTGCTGTGTCTGGGTTTGGCTTGAGAAGATCTGGGAGGGGCTGGAAAGGGCCAATTTTTAGAGGGCCAATGCCTACTAAATCTAGGAGGCTGAACTTGTAAGAAATCTTTAACAGTTTGCATAGATTTAGCTTTATCTTCCATCTTTTTAAGAACTTCCTCAGCCTTGTTGCCAAACAGGCAGTCCTGATTTAAGGAAGCATCCAACAATTTAGCTTTAACATGATTAGGCAAACCTTGCTCCTTAAGCTAAGCATGCCTTCTGAGCACAGACCCACTAACAGCAGCCTTATAAGAGGCCTCTAATGAATCAAATTCACATTGCAAACTATGTTTTCCAACCTGTTCAGCAGAATGCATTAAATCCTGTAATTCTTTATTTTCAGCACAGTCAGGAATTAACATCATTATCTCTTTAAGCAATCCAATAACATGTTGATACTTTAACATATGAAAGTGGCAGTTTAAAGCCCTAATGGCCAAGGTTGCAGAAGTGTAAACTTTCTTACCTCATCTATCCAGCACCCTGGAGTCTCTATCAAGAGGGGGTAGGATTTTTAGCAGTAGAAGCCTTAATGTCCTTGGGTCCCTGTGAAATAGTCTCTGGATCCGCAATAGGATTTTTAAAAAGGAACTTGTGAGAATCAGGAACCCTGTAATATCTATCAGGTTTTCTGGGAGCAGGAGGCAAAGAATCAGGGGCCAAACTAGATTCTGAAAAGGCATCACCAACAATGTCTAGTACAGGAAGTATAGCTACAGGCTATGCTGAGGCAGGAGTAAGAAATCCCTAAGCCACTTTTTTGAATCAGAAAAATCCTGGCTTTCCCAGCGGAAATGTTCCCTTAGAGTATGTAAGGTCTCACCAAATGAAAAATCCTCTGGAGGGGAAGCAGAGGGAATAGAGTCCTCTGCATCAGAATCCTCATAAGTAGATAAGGGCAAATCCAGATAATCAGAAGAATCAGAACAATCAGAATCCTGTTCAGAAGATTCATAATCAACTTCAGTCCTAGGTCTCTTAGAAGGGGGAGGTTGGCTTCCCCTGATTAGAGTTATAAGATCTTCAGCCATTCTTATGTGTTCTTTAGGCATAGAGGCTTGAGCATGCGGCCTGGGTGTCAGTTTCTTAGGCATGGTTCGAGATTTTGGCCTAAATGAAGAAGGAGGCATTGGTTTAATATGCAAGCCCGTAGGCCTGAATACACCCTCAGAAGCCGGTGCCTGCAAAGCGGCTCCAGATCCATCCAAGGTAGAGACATCCGCATGTGCCACAGTTGAAGCATCTCGCGGCATACCAGACTCCGAATGGGTCTCAGTAGAGGCCTGTGAGTCAGATGTAGCAGGTATCAGGGGCTGCGAAAGCGCCTCAATGAGTACCGGTGAACTGGCGACTGGCTTAGGAGAAGCGTCATCAGCAGCTTTGGCCCTCGGCGGCCTGTCTCTGTCTTTATCTTTGCATTTTTTTAAGAATCCCGGTAGTCGGATGGCTAACCAATGACATTTCTGGATAATTAAACCGAGAACCGAAATATTTAGAAGCGAAAATATACCGACAACGGATAGTGCGCTGATAAAATAAAGCACAAAACCGACAGCAAGGTACGTCGTGGTCAGGGCCTAGGCAAGGAATACAGTATGAATGAAAATCTTTGTGAAGTATTTGCTTTCCACGAGTAATGTAATTATTAACTTTTACTGACATCGGTAAGGAGCAAGAAAAAGTTTCCCCAACGGGGTACTTAGCTTTAGTTGAAGACTTTGGTTCTGAAACTCAAAAACGAAAATTTCAGGAGTCGGCCGACCAGCACTTGTGAACTGCTTCTGCTTCGGGCACCGCACAGCAAGAAAGACTGATGTAATGGCGTCGGCTGCATGTTTTTTACCCCTGATGACCTGACGTCATAGAAGAAGGGACAGCAACTGATGCAGGACCCAAGACTTTGTTAATCAGGCCGAATGAGGGCTACTACAAGCAGATAACCCAAATGTAATGACTGCAACAGTGAAACATGAAGAACATCTGTAAAATACAAACCCCACTTTATGCCATGAATGTTTAGAAGGACACAAAATGGACTGAAGAACTAAATAGTTTTTGGTCTTAAAAACTTGCTGTAGGTGGATTAACACTCTAAATTGGCCTAGGTGTGAGTGAGTACGTGTGGCTTCTGTGGAAGGTTGGGTGCCGGGCTGGCAACTCTACACTGTAAAACTCCACTGCCAGTCATGAGCAGACAGGTGATCCACTGTGGCGACCCCTAACTGGGAAAAGATGAAAGAAGAAGGTGGTCTTAATTGTATAAAGGTTTCTTGATGTAAATTGCATCTTGGTTTGTAAAGTAGTTCTGGATAGTATGCAGTCAGTGGTATTTTAAATGTGAGGTTGAGCGATGTTATCAGTGACTGATGTATACACTACTGATATAAAAGTACGAACATACTCTTTCTTGATTATAATGTATCCAGGCTTTACACTGCAACAGATAAGAAAGGCTAAAAAAAGCAAGATAACCTTAACAAAATGTTGGGATCTTTAGCTGTTGGGGGTATAAAAGTGCATTGACTATATTATATACATAACAAAAAGATAACCCAATTGATTTATAGAGGGGGCTACCTGGAATGATGTTCTTAGATTGAGCTACTGATAATTTTGTTTAAGCAAAAAGATTTAGAGAAAATGATGAAAGGCATGAAAAAAATGGCAGTTCAGCAGTATATCAGGGACAAGGAAAAAGGACAGTAATATCACTGACTATGAGAGGGGCCAGAGTAAAAGGACAATAATGGTACATTTGTCACAGCAAGGAGTAATAGCAGGGAAGGAGGGTTACGCAATGACATGCATTTACTGTCCACCTAAAACTGCTGTTGTTGAACTTGGGAGAATTTTGTAAGAAATAAGCTTTCAGCAAGAAATGCTATTTATGGACGGAGACAGGAACCCAGTTTGCAAAATAGTCTGAAGTCTGGTTTAGATAACCACTATTTACATATAACTTGGCATACAGCTTTTTCTTTTTTATTTTTAAGCTGTCATTATTTTGCTATTAATTTGAATTCAATAGTGAGGATGTATCAGGGGACTATATAGCACGAAGATTCTTCAATAAATCTATGAGAATATTTGGTATGGAAGATGGGATTTCAGTAGCTGGAACTCAGAATTTACATATTCTTCCACAATATACAATAACCGAGCTAGACTGGACAGAAATTATAATTCATAGCAGCATGTGTACTTAACTGAAAGCTTTGACAGCTAAACATAAGGCACCCATACCAAGAAAAGTAACCATGGAGCCTATAGAAATATTAGATATACTTCAAATACTTGTGTAAAACATAAAATGGGGAAACCAGAAGTCACAAATGGAAATATTTATGAATGACTTTCTTATGCCAAGGTTATAGGAAAACAAGGTTTGGCATTTAACAGCTAAGATACGGGATTTCATGTATAACCAGTCAACACAGAAATTTTTAGGCAAAGAATGGGATTCTTGTAGAACTATGAAAGTTAGGAGAGGTGACAGTGACAAAAATCTGGAAGGCTTTATTCAAAGGAAGGGAATCATCGGTATCATTGAAGAAAGCGGTTGTGGAGTTATTACTTAATGACAGTAAAGACCCTTGAAATCCAGCTTTATATAGTCCAGTTTTAAAACCTGACTATAACTTGTTGGTGTCTATATTATCTAAGAGAATAACAAAAAAGTCACCATAATTAATAGATTTGTATCAATGTGGTTTTGTAAAGAAGCAAATATTCGACATTAATAAAATGATGATCTAGAGGAAAGAGTATAAAAATGCTGCTATTGCTAGTGAGTCATGACGCGGTGGAAGCATTCAAGGATTAGTGCAGTGGTAGCATTTGCATTCCCTAATGGATTCAAATCATCAATAAGGAGGAGATATGAATGGTTGGAGGCAAGAATAAAGGTGGGAGGGCTCGTCTCTGATAATGTCACATGACCTATTATCTAACACATGTTAATACAAGGGGAGGAGATATAAGAACCAGAATGGAAGGGCTAGAAGCTGAATGGATTGTAAGGTTAAGGGCAGATACAGGCCATGGTCTTAATGGCCATGTCCCACTGAAACCCATCCTGAAAACTTGACCTTTAAAGAGATAAGTATGTTTAAAGATTACATACATATGTATTTATGATTTAATTGTATTTTATAGATAGGAATTCATATATATAGAAATATGCATTGTGTTCTTATGAATACATATTTATGATTTTACCTGTTTTTATGATGTTAGTATAACTTTCATTGAAATGGGTTGGATAATAGGTCATGTGACACTGATTAATAATATAAAAACTGGTGCTTTTACTAATGATTTACACCTGAAGAAGCAGTCAGTGAAAGTGCATGTGCTTGGTACCATTAAACTTTGCTGAGAACCTGTGGAGAACTGGAGCCTTGCCTCTGCTTATGTGTTTTTATAATCAGTTTTATTTATTTCTTGTGTGGAGGCACCTGGTTATTGCTGGTTTTATTTTTACTAAAAAGAAGTCATGTACTCACCATAATGTTCCATCTGAGTAGTTATACTTCATTTTTCTGCAACCTGTGGGTATTCGGATCCGTATCGGATCCGAGCCGGCAACTTTTTTCTATCATCTGCTCCAAGCTCCGAGCTCCTCCCCTTACCCATAATGCCCTACCATCTCCTGTCTTCCTTCAGATCGAGTTTGCTGCAACTAACAATATATATGCAACTCAACCCAATAACAAACCTGAAAACAGGATAAGGTTGGAGGATGGAGGGAGGGAATGTTGCAGAAAAATGAAGTATAACTACTCAGATGGAACGTTATGGTGAGTACATAACTTCTTTATCTGAAGTAGTTAACTTCATTTTATCAGCAACCTGTGGGACAGAGTCCCCAGCTACTCTGATCCTGGGAGGCCCTTATGGAAGGATATTCCTGAGCACCACTGAGCCATAGGATGCTCTACCCCCTCGAAATCAGATCCAATTTGTAATGGGAAATGAAGGTATGTCAATTGGCCCATGTCGCTGCTGCGCAAATATCGTCCAAATGTACCCTGGACCAAAAAGCAGCAGAAGTCACCATGGACCTGGTAGAGTGAGCCTTAACTATACCAGGAGGTGATAAACCTTTTGCTTTGTAAGCATGTGAAATGCAGAGTGATCCATCTGGCTAAAGAAACTTTAGAAATAGCTTTTCCCATAAATGCTTTGGAAAAGGAAACAAACAATTGGTCAGTCTTGCAGAAAGACTTTGTTCTATGAAGATAAAAATAAAGTTGTCTATGAACATCCAACAAATGGAATTTGTATTCACCTTTATTTTGAAAGTTGGGACAGAAAACAGGCAGATTAATGGACTGATTTATGTTTGCTTCAGATGCCACTTTAGGTAAGAAGGAAGGGTTAGTACGGAGGGAAACCTTATCCTTATGGAAGACGAAATATGGAGGCACGGCAGACAGAGCTTGAAGCTCAGAAACTCTCCTAGCCGAAGTGATGGCAACTAGGAAAACTGTCTTCCAGGACAAAAATTTTAAGTCCACTGAAGATGCGGGTTCAAAAGGAGGGACTACCAATGCCTGTAAAACAAAAGTAAGGTCCCAAGGAGGTACAGAATCCTTGACAGGGGGCGTAGCAGAACAGTACCTTTAAGAAAAGCCTTACACAGCTTAGAGGAGGCTAAGGCTATGTTGTCTTCACCAACATGAAAACTGGAAATGGCTGCCAATTGTACTTTCACTCTTTAGGAACTAGCTCCTTGCAGAAAGATACCAGACAGGAAGTCCAACACTGCTGGAACAGGAGCTGTAAAGGGATCTATTTCTCTCTGTGAAGCCCAAATGGAAAAGTGCTTCCATTTACTGCAATATAGTTTCCTAGTGGAGTCTTTAAGAGAGGCCACTAGAATCGATTTAACCTGGGATGAAAGACCGGCAGTCCTGGTGATTAACGGAACTGGAGCAACCAAGCTGTTAGCTTGAGGCTGCCCAGATTGGGTGGACGTGTCTCCGACGGATGGGAAATTAGATCCGGGCAGGGATCCAGAACCCAAGGGGGAGCTAATAGATGAGACCAAAGGAATGGGAACCAAACCTGATGAGGCCAGAATGGGACAATAAGGATCAGATTGCACCGTAGTCGGCAAGCTTTCTGAAGAAACTTCAGAATGAGAGGTAAAGGTGAATAAGCATACAGAAGCCCAGGGGGCCAAACATGGACTAGAGCATCTCTGGGGACTTCCCCTGGTGAGGGAATCAGAGCGAAGAACTCGCTGCACTTTGCATTGGAAGGAGATGCGAAGAGATCACAGCAAGGCTGACCCCATGCCAGAAAAATCTCCTCCGCTACTGACCGTTTCAGAGACCACTTGTAAGGCATCAGAATGGCCTGGCTCAATCTGTCTGCTAAAATGTTGGAGCCCTCCAGGATGTGCATTGCTATCAGACACTGAACGGTGGAAATTGCCCATACCCACACTATCATGGCCTCGTGACATAGAGGGTAGGATCTGGTTCCCCCCTGCTTGTTGATATACCAAACGACCGACATGTTGTCTGACTGAATTGCAATCAATCCGAGAGGGAGGACTGTGTGAAAGGCTTCCAACGCTAAAAGCACTACCCTCATCTCTAGAACATTTATGTGCAAATTGGTCTCTGTCTGGGACCATGTGCCTTGAACTGTCCTTCCCAAATAGTGTCCCCCCCACCAGAGTTGGGAGGCGTCCATGGTCACTGTGGTTTGGACTGAGGGTGATGCAAATGGGCGTCCTTTTGATAGCTCCGGTGAAGTTAACCACCAAAGAAGAGATGTCCTGCAGACGTGACTGATCTTGATCAGAAATTCCATGGGTAGATCAAGCCAGGACCACTGGACAGTCAGAGTCCATTGAAGGACCCGCATGTGAAGGTGTGCATATGGGAGAATAGATATGGTGACAGCCATGGAGCCCAGAGCCCGGAGAACCTCGCTCGTCTTTGAAGACTAGGAGTTTGCTATCTGAGCTATGTGGCCCTGAGATGTAGAATCCTGCCTGGAGTTAGGAATACCTTCATCTGCAAAGTGTCTAACCGTGCCCCAATGAAGTCTAGAATTTGTACTGGTTGCAAATGGGATTTGTGAACACTGACTGTAATTCCCAGTAGGTCTGCTAACCAAATGAAATAACCATGAGCCAGACACAAGTGATGCTTGTTGTGCGCAGCGAAGAGCCAGTCGTCCAGGTAAGGAAACACCTGAATACCCTGAAGCTTCAGATGGGCCGCTACAACTGCCATTACCTTGGTGAACACCCTGGGGGCTGTGGTGAGACCAAAGGGTAGGGCCCTGAACTGAAAGTGACTGACTCTCAGCCGGAAGCACAGAAACCTCCTGGAGCTTCTGTGTATTTTGATGTGGTAGTAAGCATCCTGGAGGTCTAACGAGTACATCCAGTTGCACTCTCGGAGATAACGTAGAATGGACTGTAGAGTGACCATCCAGAATTTCTGTTTTGCTACCGACAGGTTTAATGTTGACAGGTCTAGAATGGGCCTGACGTCCCCCGTCTTTTTTGGCAACAAAAAGTCCTTGAGTAGATGCCTAATCCGGACTGATCAGGGGGACCTTTTCGATGGCTCATTTGAGAAGCAGCTTTGAAACCTCTAAAGCTGCGGCCTCCCTGTGAGTGGGAGGAACATCTGAGAGGTGTTTTGTAATGTTTGGAGGGGCAATGAAAGGAATAGAGTAACCTCTGGATATCTGAAGAACCCAGCGATCTGTCGTAATTGACTCCCATGCCGCTGGGTGTACGGACAATTGTCCCCCGACTGCCTCCAGAGTAGGACAGTCGAGCAACCCCTTAGGGCTGCTGACTGGGTCCATCAGAAAAGGGTTCCCTAGACCTGAAATTCCTGGGACCCCCTCTACCTCTGGGTCGGCGTCGATCCTGTCTCCCTCTGCCTCTGGGGGAATAGCTGTCCTGAGAATCCTGTGTAAACTGAGATTTTTGGAACCACATCTTCTTCTGCCCTCTTTGATTCCTAGAGAAGGACTGCTGGGGGTTAGAGAAGCGGACTCCGATGGCAGACAAAGTCTTCCCGTCCTTTTTGCTCTGGACCAGTGTGTCACGTACTGTCTTCCCAAAGAGGGAAGAGCTGTCGTAGGGAGCGTTGATAAATGATGCCTTGAAAGGGTCTGCGAACTGACACAATCTGAGCCAGGCATGACACCTCATGGCTATGTCTGTCCCAGCTGCTCCTTCTGTGGTGTGGGAAAGTATCTGCATATATGTATTTGAGACTGACTTCAGAGCAGACATTTTCGCCGAGAACAGCTGTTTGTCCTGCAGCGATAAAGGCTCTGGGGGTGACTCAGCGAATTCCAAAGCAAGGTCTCGCTGAAGTAGAATCACATGTGCCAAATAATTCAGCGCACGGATAGAAAAAGCCGCTGAAGAGTATACATGCTTCCCAAACCTATCCACCGACCTGGACTCCTTGTCTGGAGGGTGGACTAAGGAACTCTCCTGTGCTATTTCCTTCTTTGTGGCCGCTGTGACCAACATAGCATCAACTGGGGCTCTTTTGACCAGAGTTGTCTATCTGAAGGAGGAGATAAAACCTTGTCAGGACGTTTGGGGATGGGCTCTATGGTGTCGGGCTCCTTCCATGCCTTCGTGGTGATGAGTTCCACCAAGGGCTCTGATGGTGGGGACACCCAGGAAGTAGATGGGCCCGTGCCAAAGGCCTCCAGGAACACTGACTCATTCCCCAGAAGGTTTTGGGGCTGACTAACCTCCCCTCTGGCGGAGGATTTCCATAATTTCTCCAAAGGAGACATCTTCGGGAGGTGATCTGGGGGAAACTTCTCCTTCATCTAAGTCAGTGTCAGTGGTGAGGGACACTGGGAAGTCCAAGTGCCTCCTTTTGCACTTGCAGTGGCCCTCTTCAGTGGGCTTTCAGAAGGGGATACGCGAGCCGCAGGGATTTCCTTGGGGAAAATGACCTGGGGATCCTCTGACACGGGCTGTCCCTGAGACAGGATGAAGGGAGTCGTCGCCAAATCCAGGGGGCCCTGGGTGGTATCCAAGGGAATGGGCTGGGGTCTCAATCCCTGGGAGAGAACCTTCTCCACCACTTCGAAGACAGAGGGAGAAGTCCTCCCCGGATCCAAAGCAGGGACTGGAGCCGAAGACAGGGTAGCCTGAGGTCTGAGGGAACGGGTCGGGTCCAAAAGAGTCTGAGCCGAAAAATCCATTCCCTCGGATCCAACTCCCTTTCTGTGGCTCCGAGAGTCACTCGGATCTGAACAAGTTGGATCCGAGGAATTCAAGGTAACAGCCAGAGTCGAGGTTGGAGGAACCGTCGGCACCGAGCTACCAGCTCCAAAGAACCTTGGATCCAAGAGCCCCGAAGCACGGATTGGGGAAGGAGAGATGGGGC
The DNA here is from genome assembly GCF_019279795.1 of Protopterus annectens. Lineage (NCBI taxonomy): Eukaryota > Metazoa > Chordata > Ceratodontiformes > Protopteridae > Protopterus > Protopterus annectens. The sequence goes on from NC_056729.1 coordinate 1,666,755,444, forward strand.
AGAAAAGAGGCATGGAGGTCGCCCCTCCAGAGGGAGAGGGACCTGGCAAGACTCCCATCTGAATTTGGGTCTGAAGAAATCTCCACATCATCCTCTCCATATCCATGTCCGATAGGCTCCTAGTCGACCTCGAAGAGGCCACCAACTCGGATCTGGCTGGTCTGCGCAGTGGGGTGGAGGGCCTTGGGTCTGAATGTTCCAACTGCTGCAGTGACCAGAGCCGTGGAGAAACAGGCCTCATGGTCTTGGATGGAGGGCTGAGAAAGAGCTCCCTGTCTGGGGATCTCTTGCGATGCCTGTCTTTCTTTTTCTCCCTTTCTTCTCAGTGTCTTTCCTTTTCCTTCTCTTTTTCTTTATCTGTCAGACTCGCTGACTGAAGATCTGTCTGTAGAGGACCCATCACCAGACGAAGAGGGAGTTTGAGTCCCTGATAGGTGAGGTGCACTAGCGACCGAGGCCAAGGCAGAATCCAGCATGGCAACGGGGAGAAGGCCTTTGGTAACTAGCTTGTCCTTACAATCCTTAAGGGCCCTGGGGTTGAAGCCTGAACAGATAGTACACTGGGTGGATAAATGTGCCACTCCTAAACATATCACACACAGAGTGTGACCATCAGCAGGGGAAAGCATATGGCCACACTCTGTACATTTTTTGAACACAGGCTTTGGCTTGTCAGCCATAGTCCTGCACTCAAAGGTAAAGGTACTACCTTCCCAACAAAAAAACACACACACACACAGGTAGGGGAAGGGCAAGCCTGAGTACTATTCTAATACAAAAAAACTTTTTTTTTTTTTTTTTACACTAACGACCAATGCGTTACTACAGAAGGGGAGGAAGGGTAATCCTACACAAGCACACTAGACATAATCAAAAGTTTCCACTTACTATCCCTTTTTAGCTCAGAGCAACGGAGACCACGATGCACACTACTGGCATGGCAAATGAGATCTGGGGGAAGATAGGAGATGGTAGGGCATTATGGGTAAGGGGAGGAGCTCGGAGTTTGGAGCAGATGCTAGAAAAAAGTTGCCAGCTTGGATCTGATACGGATCTGTATACCCACAGGTTGCAGATAAAATTAAGTTAACTACTTCAGATTATTGGTTTCGTGGATTTTTACCATCAATACCAGGATATTGGCAACAGGAATGGACAATATTGAGCTAGTGTATAACCCCGTTACTAAAAGTACATGGAATGAGTAAATGGCTGATGATTTTATCTTGAAGGTGAGCGAGAATGCAAACCCACTGTTTAATAGCAGTCTCAATGAAGAGAATGATGATATGAACAACAATGACTATCTGGCATTTAAAAGTGACATTTTTAGCGCTTGAAAAAGATTTATTTGAATTGAAAAGGGTGCAGTACAAGAAATTTCACTTAGAAGTATGTCTGCAAGAAAATGTAATACCCCATGGTTTACGAATACTTAAAATGCCCGCCCAAATGAACTGTGATGCTACGTTACTAAGTGACTGGCAAAAATTGAACTGGAGTACTAGCAAGGGGTCTTTACAGTTATTAATTACATCAGCTGAGAGAGAGGCAATGATAATAACTAGCGACATCAAGACCAAGTATTCCAATTTGCATAGCAAATATGGCTCTGAGTTATTGACTAACAATTTGAATGATGTTATAGAAAACACTAATGTGTATTCTAGAAAATTGTTACAAACCAAATTAAGAAAATTAGAGAGAGACCGATGAGATTTTTTACAAGGAAATATTCTTACTTGGCCCAGGGGATCATTTCGGACAACGGAGAGTGTTTCACTTGTTACAAATCAGAGAACAGGCAAATTGACCAATGTGAATAGAGCTGTAATCACTCCAACCAATCAGATAAACAACGTAGAGCAGGAAGCAAGGGGCAGGCCCGTACTAATGTGATGATGGACGCCACTTTGGAGTTGATGCAGCCTTCAGGAACCAGACGGAAAATCATAGTCACATTGGTGGAGGTACATCAAGAGGAAAATGGAGATATTTCTACTTTGAATAAGAATATAAATGAACGTCCAACTTTTTCACAGGCCAAGTTTAACTTTTCCGCTTCCTATCATGGAGAGATCAACAAGCAGAGGCAGAGGTGGACAGAAGAGGGGCCGCCAGAGAGAGAGAAGTATAATGAGAATGAAAAGGAAACACAAAGAGGGCGTGGTGAGTCCTTACACGATAAAAAAGGCATTTATGAACTTAAGAAATTAGTAGTGAATTTATCTGCACATGTGTTAACTCAAGATGAACTTAATGTGTTAAATAAGGGGTTATCGTTTATTCCGATGGCTGATACAGACATTACTGAAATTATTTTTGATATTAAAATGTTTACACGCAAACTCATGCTAAAAACAATATTTAATCAAAATGTTGATGCTGCTGATGTAGCAGGCACGTTTAAGAAACCTAGCTTGTTTATCCCACAACAAAGTCCATTAATACAAGCGTTTGAAAAACTTTGTATAGAGGATGCTTATAAAGTATACTATTCACAAAAAGCTAAGTTTTATAAGAACATTAATTTAACTGAAAATGAATATGAAGCACTTCTTAGTTTACAAGCTAACCCATCTATTATGATAAGACCGGCAGACAAGGGTGGCCAGATTGTCATAATGGATAGGGTAGAATACGATAATATTATGATCAATATGTTGCATGATGATGATTTTTATAAAATTGTCACACCTTTACAGGTGAAGAGCATGATAAGGAAGGTTCAATACAGGTATAGAAGAGTTAAGAAGGATGGGTCTCATTGATGAAGAACCCCACTATTCCAATAATACAGGGGTCTCTGAAACTTCATAAAAATCCAATAAAACCCCCTATGCGACCGATAGTAGCAGGTAGAAACTGGTGCACTGAGTCTATCTCTATATTCCTAGAAAAGAATTTACGAAGTTTAGTAAACAAATCTGAATATATAAGAGATACAGAACATTTTGTGAGAGATTTGTATGAATATGTTAAAGTTTACTTACACAATATTTGTTATTTACACATGATGTAGTGTCCCTGTTTACAGCGATTCCCAATAAGTTAGGCATAGATAGCATTATTAGACAATTGGATAAAGATCAGGATTTTACGAAATCAAAAGTTGAAATCATTAAAACACTGCTAAAGCTGGTACTAGAACATACTGTCTTCTTATTCAGCGACAATATATATCGGCAATGCAATGAAGTGGCAATGGGAACATCATGCGCTAACAGCTATGCAAATGCTGTGATGTCTGAATGGAAAATGGACTGGCTAATAAATGGGCCAATCAAAAGCCACATTATATTTTTTTCGCAAGTTTGTAGATGACCTGTTCCTTTTGTGGAATGGGCCTGTAGAATTATTGATGGAATTTGTTAATTACATCAACAATACAACACAATTTCTGAAATTCACTGTGAATTGGTCACATGATTAAGTTAATTTCCTGGATATTACTATATGCAAGGGCATTAATAATCAACTAAGTACCAGAATGTATAGAAAAGATTGCCACATGAACAGCTTGCTAAATGGAGAAAGTATGCACCCGAAATACATTTTTAGAAATGTAATACAAAATCAAGTATATAGAGCTTCTAGGCTTAATGCTAATGAAGCAGAATTTGAAAAACAACTAGAGGTAGCTCAAACAGAACTTATGGATAGAGGATATAACAAACAGCTTATACAAAGGAATGTGGCAGATGTAGTCAAGCTTAGAAAGACCAGAGCCAGACCTTATTTTTCACAAAATACTACGGATACTTTAACTTATCACAAGAATAGACAGCACAAAACTAATAAGTTAAGGATGTGCTTAAGTTATTCTAGAAACATTAGATTATGTACAGACATTTTTAATACGCATTGGAACATCTTAATGACAGATAGTCAGATGAGTAAACATTTGGATACACAACCCCAGTTCATTTTTAAAAATAAAAAATGCCTGTTCAGGAGATTATGTTCTGTGAGGGAGTATAATATGACACAGACTATTGAGGGAACAAGACCATGCAGAAGTTACCAGTTTTGTAAGTTTATATATGAAGCTGAAGAATTTATACATCCAAATACAGGCAAAAATGTTAAGCTAGGAACTTGTGCTACTTGTGATAGTACCCATGTTGTCTATTTAGCTACATGTCAAATATGTCAGAAATATTATGTAGGAAAAACTGACAGGCAGCAATAAGTTCAGGATTAGAGAACACATATATCATATGAAAAAAAGAAGTGTACACAATGCATTAGCCAAACATGTCATAGCAACAGATGAACATCATATATTTAAGTTCAGTGTATTGGGGAGATGCAATGTTAATGCAAGGGGAGATAATATAAGAACCAGAACGGAAGGGCTAGAAGCTGAATGGATTGTAAGGTTAAGGGCAGATACAGGCCATGGTCTTAATGACCATGTCCCACTGAGACCCATCCTAAAAACTCGACCTTTAAAGAAATAAGTATGTTTAAAGATTACATACATATGTATTTATGATTTAATTGTGTGTATTTTATAGATAGGAATTCATATATATAGAAATATGCATCGCATTCTTATGAATACATATTTATGATTTTAACTGTTTTTATGATGTTAGTATAACTTTTATTGAAATGTATTAGATAATAGGTCATGTGACATTGATTAATAATATAAAAACTGGTGTTTATTTTACTAATGATTTACACCTGAAGAAGCAGTCAGTGAAAGCGCTTGTGTATGTGTATGTGCTTGGTACCGTCAAATTTTGCTGAGAACCTGTGGAGAACTGGAGCCTTGCCTCTGCTTATGTGTTTTTATAATCAAGATACTATATGAAGATAAAATGAAAGCTATAGTGGTAAAATACACATCCACATATAAATTGGTTCAGCAACATCCATACAAATGGGAACAGAAGATGAAAAGTTTATGTGTATGGATTAAAAATGATTTTGTTAAGGCAGCTAACGATATGTGGGAAAAGAACATACAAAAATTCAGAAACTGGAAATGCTTGATTATGGATACATATAATTAGCCTTATATAAAGTTCAGATGTACTTTATCAGCTGCAAGAGATGTTCATAATTAATAGAGAGCTAAAATAATTTACTTGGAAGAAGAGGACAGAAAAGAAAGGGGGTTGGGAGGGTGATCTAATGGTTAAGGTGTTTGCCTTACAAACACAAGGTGCAGGGTTTGAGTCTCACAAGGGATAATTGGCTAGGCTTACAATGGTTCACAAGGGCAGTTAGCCTAGTACTAACCTATGAAGTTAAGTGGGATCAATTGCTTCTCCACAATGAACAAGTTTGTTTAGGGTTATTATATTTGAAGGTGTACTTTAATGCTCATAGACATAAGTCAAGCAGAAGGTTATAAAGCAAAGTGGAAAAGGATGATGAAATGTGAGGATTTTAAGGATTTTAACAGATAAACAGAAATTATGTTTCAGAATGTACCCAGCATAGTACAGTCATAAAGTATCAAAACGTACTCTATGAATAATGCTAGAGTAGGAATGGAGAAAGGAAATTTCCCATAGGGGTTAAGAAAATGACCAAGTGCAGGCTGGAATTTAGTGGAGAAAATTATCAAAGGAGCCAAGGGATTGGGAGCAAGTAACTTTGACGGGAATGTTAACGGAGTGGGATTAGGCTAAGCAGAAGTTGGGACCGCAAGTTAGATACTGCCCTCCCTATCAGGGACGGATAGAGTATAGGCAAAAAGAAAAGGGTAAAGGAGCCCAGCTGTGGTATGGAACAGAACACGATGTTAAAAGTGAAAAGGAATAATTAGTACTGTGTACAAAATAATGCACATTAAGTATAAGTTAATCAGATGTTAGAAAAGATCAGCAAATTACCAAGAACAACGGAAATAAATCTGCAGGGTTTGCAAGTACGCTACAAAGAAAAGGCAGAGGCTTTTTGTAAGTGTTTGCATAGGTATTTCACTACCTCGAGAAGACTTCAGAGGAACTTTCCTTAATGTAGATAGCAAATGAAAGACCAGCTCTGGCTGAGTTTTCAGCAGAGTCTATACCAAACTTCTGTCAAAAAAAAGGTGAATTAGTAGGACATATAAACATATGCAGAACCACTACAAGAATCCATTAAAGGATGTGATGGAGAAGATGGAGGAAACTGGGAACACATCTTATGGGAATGTAGAGAGCTGCTGGATTTTAAAAATTCCTTTAAAATATTTTAACAGAATTAATTGGGGACCACATGGTAGTAACTCGATTATTTGAGCTGGAATATAGGATCTGAATTACCTAGATAAAGCAAGACTTTATGAAGTTTAATGCTACTGGCTGTCAAAAAAGAGATTACTAGAAAAACAGTAATGGAAATTTTGAATATTATAGAGGAGATAAAAGAACTGAAGGTGGGATCTTAGCTAAGAAAAGGAGAATTTCCCAGAAATAAAGGAAAGTTTGTAGAAACAATACATAAAGAATAATGCACAGGAAGAAGAGGGGTCACGTTTAAGGAAGGTTAGCAACTGAGCAAATTATGTAATTTTTGAGTGAATGGAAATTAAAAAGAAAATGATGTAAAATCTTTGTAAATACATTTTTTGTAAATAAAAATAAGGTTATAGGAAAATTTTACAACACAATTCAAAAGTATATTATTATTGGATATTTCAGCTTAGAATGGTTGCTATAATTACGTATTTTATATTGTATATCCATCTATATAGCCAGACAGATAGCTATTTATACATATACAGCTAGATAGATGTATTAAAACCTCCTCAGCCAGAAGTTCACATTGGTGACAGATGATGTAGTTAAACCATCTACAAGACAGAAAGACAAAGCTGTGAAGGAAGGCACCCTACTTACAACCATTTAAATTCACAGTAGAGAACAGGCCCGGCTGAACCCTCCGTAATGCAGTTGACCTGTCTGGGGTATACAACCCACCACGTAGACTAGAAATCAGACAGTTTCAAGTTGGGGGTTCAATGCAAATCAATGTGGTGGTTTTTACATAGTGGTTTATCAGAATGAACTCAAACAGATACAATATAATGTATATAAAACTACCATGGTAATTTGTTTTGTACAGAATACTGTTTACATAAACACAGCTATTCTTTAAAAACTTATTACACAAACTGGAAAGACATTTTCAAATGCAAAAGCATTGACATAGAGAATAGTTATTTGAAAGAATGTATTTCTCAAAGTATAGTGCCTAAGAGACTTAGAATTTGGAAGTATCATAATAATGTGGTTCCAGGCAGTGTTTTTCACTAGGATTTAATACAAATATTTAACAGATGTGGGCTTGATGTACTAAACTGTATTACTGAAGAGAACAGTAGAGTGCAGGGGAAATTAATGAGTGAAACTGAGATTGTGAATGAAAGTATTAAAAAAGGTTTAATGTTCACTATTCCTGCTGAAAAGGAAAAATATCATAGTATTCAAAAGGAAGTGGATGATCAATGTAACGATTTGATAAAAAGAAAAATTTTTAAAAAATTAGAGCGTGACATTTTAGAATACCAAAACAATACTAATTATCCTAAACCAAAGTCTGGAGACAGATTTTGGGAAAGAAACAATTATGGGGAGTGGAAAACTAATAACAACGAGGAACCAACAAGAGCTGGTGATTTAGTGTCAGAACTGGATGACATCTCTGAGTATCCCCCACTACGTAGATCAGAGAGGATCAGAAATAGGAATGAATACCAGCAACAACAGCTTTCGAATTTTCGTGGGGGAGCCAGAAGAGGGAGGTATTAAATAATATCGCTCACCCTGATTTCGAAGAGAAAGAGATCAATCAGGACATGGATAATTCTTTTAGATACACATATGGTGACTTTAGTATTTATAATTTTAGCTCTGTAATCTTGACAAAGGACCATTTTAGACCTTTATCCAAGGGGATTAAGTTTATTCCCCTAAGACAAGGTGACTTGGCCAAAACACTTATGGATATTAAGGTTTTTACAAGAAAAATTAATTTCCAAATATTGTTTGAGCGGGACTCCAAGGTAGAATGTGAAGGAATGGTAAAAAAAAAGTACTTATAACCCACTATTACACCCACAAATTAAAAATTTTGAAGGTATTGTGGAAAAAGAAATTAGAAAAAAGTACAACAAAGTGAGATATAGAAGCAACTTGGACCCAGATGAAATTAAACTTTTATATGAACTACAAAATGATAAAAATTTAAGAGTTATGAAACTGGACAAAGGAGGGGGATGGTCCTTATGGATGATTTTATATATGAAGGAAAAATGAATGACATTCTAAGGGACCCCAATGAATACGTAACTGTATCCAGAAATGAGATAAACATCGCGTATCATAGAATAGATATGATTTTGGAGGACCTATTAGTGGAAGGCTCTATTGACCAAAGAACGTATCATTACCTTAAAGTAGAAAAGCCTAGAATAGCCACTATTTTTGGGATCCCCAAGACACACAAAAATGGGAAGGACCCCCCCACCACCACTGAGGCCCATTGTCTTTGCGGATGGGTCCAAGACATTGCCTCTAGCCAAGTATGTGGATAGTAAGTTAAAGGGCTTATGGTTAGAAAAAAAGAACATTCTAAAGGACTCCTGGGACTTTTTAAGGTGCTTGAGTCAGGAGAAATATAATGAAGGCTTAACTTTTTTTTTACCATTGACATAGTGGATTTGTTTTCCTCGATACCTCACAGGGAAGGTTTGAATGTACTAGAAGAAATTATTTATGAAGAAAATTACTTGTCCCTGGATGAAAAAGTGGTCATTCTGCAGCTTTTGGACCTGGTCCTGAGATACAATTTTGTGTGTTTTAAAGGTGAATTTTTTTCACCAGATACAGGGTGTAGCAATGGGTGCATCTTGTGCCCCCACTTATGCGAATCTAGTTTTGGCCAGGTGGGAGGAGAAGTATGTAGTGGATTTCATCTACAAGGAGAATTGGATTCTCTACAAGATATTTCTGGATGATATAGTGATTTTGTGGGTGGCCCCAGAAAGTGAAGTGGCTTACTTTATAGAATACCTTTACAAAAGTACTATTTTCTAAGAATTCACCTACAAAACCAGTAAGGACACTTTACAATATCTGGATGTGGAAATATACAAGTGTGACAATATATTTAATTCCAAGGTTTTCAGAAAACCAACATATTCCAATTCCTATCTACACTTTGATAGTGCTCATCCTAAGCATTACAAAAAAATATTGTCAAAGGGCAATGTATAAGGGGCTCTAGGATGACATCCAAAAATGAGGACTTTGACAAGGAAATGGAATTAAGAAAAATGTTTAAATCTAGGAATATTCGGATCATTTGTAGCTTGAAGTAGAAAATGAGGTTTTAAAAGGTAGAATGGAAAAATACCAACCTATCCTAGGAAAAACTGATGTTAAGGTCACAAAAATTGTTAATACAGGCTTGGTGGAAAATTTTGATAGGGCTTTAATATTGGAATTCAATGCTGGGTCCACCATGGGTATTATTAACAATGAATGGGATAGATTTGTAGCCCTTACGGCCTTGGACAAAATAAAAAAGGAAAGCATTAAAATTGTCTACAAAAACTCTAGGAATTTATCTTTTGGAAAGTAACTTTGATTATGGGGTTACAAGGAATAAATAGAGGAAAGGAACGTTTAAATGTGGGCATTGTTCCCAACGTGCCTTTGTCTACAACAATGAGAATATGTATTTGCAATGCATAAATAGGCTCTTGGAAAGCAAGGAATTTACAAATTGTGACAGTAGCGGGCTTGTCTATTTAGCCAAGTGTCAGCTCTGTGATGCATTTTACATACGTAAAAAGGAACGAAAGTTAAAAAAGAATATATGAACACACATATGATGTATCAAATAAAAAAGACACTAATGCCTTGCACAAGCAGAGCCTAGAGTGTGATAGTGCCCCTTACTTATTTTTCACCTTGGAGAAGGTGGATAAAAATCTTCGAGGGGGGCTATGGGAAGAAACTACTGAATATAAGGAACTGTGGTGGCAGATCACCTTGGAAGCTAATAAAAAGCCTGGACTGAATGACCATATTTCCATAAGCTCCCTCTTGAAGCTTAGAGCAGCCAAATTATAAGTAGATTTGATTGTGCTACAACTGAGACAATATACACTGTGGTCCTTGATGTAATTTATTAGTTATATGCTGTTTAGATCTTTTTTAAAAAATGGTTTTAAAGCATTTTTTATTCACTTTGAGATTGTGTTCACATTCAAACACTTTGGTATTTTTTATGTATATTCAAGTGCATTGCAATTTTTAAACAATCCACAAGATGGTGCCATTTCCCCAGATAAATATTTAAATATATTTTAAATTAATTTAACATTTAGTACATTCACATATAGTGAAAAATGTATTTTAAATAGGTTTTAAATCAATGCTTTGTTATTTGTTGGATGTTTTATGTTTTTATTCAGAGCAGAAAAAGCAACTTTCTTGATCATAAGTATTTTTTAAACTTTTTAGTTTGCATTTTTCGATCTTTTGAGCTTTTCGACTACTGTTTGTGCCTATATTACTGTTTTATTACCTTATTTTCCTGTTTTTGTGAGCTTATATTGTTGATTGCACTTGTGGGCTAAAGTATTGCTTAAAAGTAACAAACAGGCTAATACACTCAAGTGTACCAGCCTTTGATAGCAATTTAGTCGAAAACAAAGCATTTACTGCATTTTTTTCTGTCTGTTTGCAAAAAAAAAAAACAAAAAATATTTCTCCTTTCCTAAACTTTCCTAGCTAGTTGTTCCAGTGATCAGATTTTGCTGATCCCTGGGCTTTGTATTTGGTTTCTGTGTTCCTCCATTTTCTTGTGTGGCCAGAGGTAGTTTCTTTACTCACCAGTGGGAGTGGGGAGTACTGAGCTGCTTGTTTGTCCTCAGAGGAGTGGTTGAAGCAGCAACTAGTAATTCGTCGGCCATTTTGGGTCATTTCCTGTTTTTTCCAGCCCCTGCTATAAAGCACGCTTTGGCAGGCTTTTCTGGCATTAGAGAACTAGGCATAGCTCCTCGTGGTCCCCTGCAGAGTTCCTAAGCCAGCAGAGAGCAGAAAAAGCAACTTTCTTGATCATAAGTATTTTTAAACTTTTTAGTTTGCATTTTTCGATCTTTTGAGCTTTTCAACTACTGTTTGAGCCTATATTACTGTTTTATTACCTTATTTTCCTGTTTTTGTGAGCTTATATTGTTGATTGCACTTGTGGGCTAAAGTATTGCTTAAAAGTAACAAACAGGCTAATACACTCAAGTGTACCAGCCTTTGATAGCAATTTAGTCGAAAACAAAGCATTTACTGCATTTTTTCTGTCTGTTTGCAAAAAAAACAAAAAAACTAAAAATATTTCTCCTTTCCTAAACTTTCCTAGCTAGTTGTTCCAGTGATCAGATTTTGCTGATCCCTGGGCTTTGTATTTGGTTTCTGTGTTCCTCCATTTTCTTGTGTGGCCAGAGGTAGTTTTTTACTCACCAGTGGGAGTGGGGAGTACTGAGCTGCTTGTTTGTCCTCAGAGGAGTGGTTAGAAGCAGCAACTAGTAATTTGTCGGCCATTTTGGGTCATTTCCTGTTTTTTCCAGCCCCCTGCTATAAAGCACGCGTTAGCACAATTTAGCGCGGAGCTGCTACCGTTGCACACTCGGGCAGTGCCGGTTAATCAGATTTAAACTATTAGGGCTACCTAAAGTCCACTCTTCAAATTTTCCCTTAAAACTACCTTCCTCAAAGTATACTACTGTTCTATTTAGTGTATCCTGCAACTATAAATTATCTCTACTTGACTCCCAAGTAGACTATTCTCTATCTGTATAGCGAAGCACTTGCTCCTACAGTACTTATCACCTCGATACAGCACTCTTGTTATAGAAAGTACCCCAAAAAAGCAAACCCCATTTCTCGGTCACCCACATCCCCCAGAACCTTTTCTTAAGTTTTTCTGTCTATTCCTTCTAGCATGTCAAGGGATCAGTTGCTAATGTCCTCTCCTGCTCATCTGGTGAACTTTGGAATATTGAGGCAATGTTACAATTGCCTCATGTACACAGACAACCCTCTCCTCCTCCCACAAAACACAAATACATGCGAGAGATGCAACTATACGACCAAACTGGAGGCTGAGCTCTCTCAACATAGGACTGGCATGACCAGACAGGAGGAGAAGGTAACCACACACACTATAGACCCAGTCTCACATAATACCATCACAACCTCAAATCATACACATAAACACACAAAGACATACTCGGAGGCTCTGATCAAAAATCTACCAAAACAGCAGAGGCCACCAAAGCAGACACCCAAACAACTACCACCTCAGAACACAACACCTGCAACACATAGACCACACAGTCAGAGTGTCAAGCAGTCACAACCCTTAAGGCCAAACACAATGCCAGACACACTAGTCATTGGTGACTCCATAGTCAGACACACTGACGTCCTGCTCACCAGACTGAGTAAGGAGAAGGTCACAGTAAGCTGCCTGTCGGGTGCTAGAATCCGCCACATAACGCATGCACTCAGGTCTCTCAACAGCAGGTACAAGTATGACTCAATCATTGTCCACACTGGTGTTAACGACCTGAGACGTACCTCCTTGGACTACATGAAAAGAGACATAGAGGAGCTCTCTGATTATGTAGCCCAAGCAGGTATGACCCTGACCTTGAGCAGTATCCTACCTTCACCAAGAATGATGCCACAATACAGAGATAAGATGATCAGCTTTAACAATTGGCTTAAACTCTGGTGTCATTCAAAGGGGAACCAATGTCTGTCTGCCTGGGATGACATGCTGGACAAGCCACGCTGCTTCGCAAGGGACGGCTTGCACTTGTCACCCCTGGGATTCCGGATTTTGGCAAAGGCTCTTGCCACCCCCATAGTGCCTTTTTTAGGCCAGGCTCAAATTCTAAACCTACCACCCTAGAACAAAACAAAGAAAAAAAACTAAGGGTAATGCTGCTCAATGCCAGAAGTCTCAACCTCAAGATGCACGCACTCGAGGCCCTTCTCAGTATGGAGAACATCGATGTCTGTGCTGTGACAGAAACCTGGTTCAAGGCTCCTGAGAGCACCCCAGCACTATCAGGTTTTACCTCTTATCATGCGTTCCGGCCCCAAAACCCGGACAATACCAAGAAAGGAGGAGGGGTATCCATATTCATCAAGGACACCCACACCTCAAGATTGGTGGCATCGCACGATGCATCGGAAACCATCCAGGTGCAATTAACCATAGGCAAGACTGCTCTGCAATTTGTAGCATGTTACAGGCCACCCTCGCAAACTCAGGAACCTCATATGGCCTTCCTGAAAACACTGGCGGGGATAAATGTATCTCCGAACACCATCATACTAGGTGACTTCAACTACCCTAATATAGAATGGGAACACTACTCAAGCCGAAACACTCTAGCCCAAAAGTTCCTGGAATTCATAAACTCAAATGCCATGGAACAACTAGTCACCATCCCCACAAGAGGAGAAAACATACTTGATCTCATCATCACGAACATGGGAGCACAATGTTCAACGCCGGAAGTATACCCCTCACTGGTGAGATCTGATCACAAACTAATCTCGCTGGAAGTCCTCATCCCGCCCCCCCCCGAAATGAAAAAGACCACAGTAAAGAACTTCTCGAAAGCCGGCTTCACACTTCTAAAGACTAGTGTGGTCTCCTTTAAGGCCCCTGAGCCGGCGGTTAACATTACTCAAACCGCTGAATCACTTACAAATGCCTTCTACCAGCACCTGCAGGGCTGCATGGATCAGGCAATCCCAAGCAAAACAAAGACTCTTTGTACCAAAGGCAAGCGTCCAGTCTGGTGGACCCCAGCCATAAACAAACTCTACAACAAAAGGAGAAAGCTACTACAAGATAGAGCAAAATCCTTAAAAGGTAAGACACCGCTGATCACTATAAGTGCTAAGAGCTCTCATAAAATCATCCAAAGCTAATTTTGAGAAAAAAAATAGCTAAGGACTCTAAAGACAACCATAAGGCATTCTTTAGCTATGTCAGAAACCTAGGAGGAAACTCCCAGATATGCTCAGAATTAGTTCAAAATGATGTGAAGATTACTGATCCTACAGACATTGCCAACATACTGGCTGAAAGGTTCAGTGCAAACTTCTCCCCCCCCCTAAAGGAGAGATATCTATACCAAATGATTGTAGCCCCCCAAACATCTCTAACGCCCAGGTGAGAACTGCTCTCTCCAAGGCAAAGAACACAGCATCCATGGGACCTGATGGTGTCCCCGGCTGTGTGCTCCATGAACTCAACAAGGAATTAAACCCACAGTTAGGACAGCTGTTTAATCTTAGTCTCACCTCCGGATACGTACCCAGGAAGTGGCGCACAGCGACTGTGGTCCCACTCCACAAAGGCGGTGCCTCCACCGACCCTGGAAATTACCGTCCCATTAGCTTGACAAGCCTTATCTGCAAAGCCATGGAGAGGATCATAATGGATCTCATAAATAAAGACATAGGGAACTTGCAGACTTTGGATCCAACCCAGTTTGGCTTTGTCAAAGGCAGATCATGCCTTCTAAACTTGGTTGACTTTTTCGGAACAGTCACCAAGGCCATTGACGAGGGAAAGGCAGTCCATACAGCCTACCTAGGCCTGGCGAAGGCTTTTGATACAATACCTCACTCGGGTATCATTGAAAAACTCATCAACTTAAATGTAAACCCATACATTACAAGATGGGTTGCAAACTGGCTGAGTGACAGAACCCACAGGGTCAGAGTTGCTGGCGCCATGTCAGACTCAAAGCCTGTCACAAGTGGTGTCCCACAGGGCTCAGTCCTGGGCCCACTCTTGTTTGGCATCTACTTTTCTGAAGTACAAGCAAACACAGGAGGGTTATGGCTGACAAAGTTTGCAGATGACTGCAAACTGGGCGCCGTAGTTGAAAACACATCCGACACAGATATCCTTCAGAAGGGTCTCACAGAAACGGATAACTGGTGCCAGAGCCATGGCCTAAAGTTAAATGCCAAGAAATGCATAGTCATACCCTTCGGGAAAAATAAGGTTACCCCTAGCTACCATATAGGTGGCAATCCCTGAACACAGAAGAAGTTATTAGGGACCTGGGAACCCAGGTTGACAGTAGCCTTTCATTCGACACTCATATTGCTAAAGTAGTTAGGAAGACCTTCTACATTGCCCACCTTATCATGAAGGGATTCACATCTAGATCAAGGGAAGTCATAGTCTCCCTATACTCATCACTCATCAGACCAATGATCGAGTACAATGCCCCATTCGAATGTATCTGACCCGACACTTGCAGCAGCTGGAGAGGCCACAAAAGTTCCTCACCAAAAGGATAAAGGGTCTCAAAATCTGTCTTATGCTGCCCGACTGAAAGAACTCCAGTTATATTCAGTTGCTTACCGCTTGCTCAGAGGTGACCTATGCCTGACATACAAGGCCATGTCAAACCCAGATTTGATGAACATGCTTCATCTCAAAAATCTAGATCCCTCAGAGCCACAAGGCGGGAGACTTAAACCTCGACACGGTTATTAATAGGACGTGCTGGAGGGATAGATTCATCACCCAAAGACTCCCTATGCTGTGGAACAAAATCCCGGTTTATGTGAGGCAGAGCACCTCGCTGGCCTTGTTCAAGAGGAATCTTGACCAATGGATGGGAGATCGCAGATACACCCCAGGGGTTACCTCAGTGTCACTGCTCGACAGAGGCACAGCAAAATAATGGGCATAGTTTCTCCAAACTAAAGGGGTGGCGTAAGCCACAAAACTATGGCCTAGGCTTATAAATGCCCTCGGGCAGATAGCCTAGTATGAACCTATGAACCTATGAAAATGAATAACCTATAACCAGATTTGGTTCCAAAATGCCAGGTATAGATATGTTTTTCAGCTTAGGTTGTAACAATTAATTAGTTGGTTCAGTTTTCATTGGTTGATATGTAAGATAAATAGTATATATAGAAGGAGTTTAATTCAAGCCTGCATCTGATGAAGTGTATGTCAAACGAAAACGTATTTTTGTGAGCGTTAATGGTGTCTATGTATTAAACTTTTGATCCAAGTTTGTCCTCTCAGAGCTATACTGGGCTGGATTTGGAATTCTAAATAAAAATAAGGTTATAGAAACATTTTACAACACAATTCAAAAAGTATATTATTGGATATTTCAACTTAGAATGGTTGCTATAATTACGTATTTTATATTGTATATCCATCTATATAGCCAGACAGATAGCTATTTATACATATACAGCTAGATAGATGTATTAAAACCTCCTCAGCCAGAAGTTCACATTGGTGACAGATGATGTAGTTAAACCACCTACAAGACAGAAAGACAAAGCTGTGAAGGAAGGCACCCTACTTACAACCATTTAAATTCACAGTAGAGCACAGGCCAGGCTGAACCCACTGTAATGCAGATGACCTGTCTGGGGCATACAACCCACCCCGTAGACTAGAAACCAGGCAATTTCAAGTTGGGGGTTCAATGCAAATCAATGTGGTGGTTTTTACATAGTGGTTTATCAGAAAGAACTCAAACAGATACAATATAATGTATATAAAACTATTGTGGTAATTTGTTTCGTACACAATACTGTTTACATAAACAGCTATTCTTTAAGAAAGGCAGAAATCTCGCTGTATTAGTTATAGGTTCACACAAGTTTTTGATTAAGGAAGTCAGTCAATGATTAATAAGAAAAGCTAAAGTCAGCCAGTTCAGACTTGGTGTCCTCCTGGAGTAGGATTCTTTGCCCAGTGCAGTGGTTCTGGCTGAAGTACTATGGACTAAACAGGGGTCTGGAGGAAGATACCAGAAGAAGCCTTAACAGCTTTTTCACCCACGGAAAACCAACAGAAAGATCAAACAGCTATGGTACAAACATTCATAAGGAGTACATTTTTTGATACAGGTAATGCAAGCAACAACATGCATGATGAAGTCTCTCTTTTAAAAGCATTTTTCAGTGGGTAGTTAGCCAACTGATGAAAAAAAATGCATTCACCGATTCACCTGGGAAGAGTTTGATAAGATATAGCCAGCTGTTCTTTAACCAAACTGTAGGAGACTACTGCTACATCCTGGTACTTAAACACCTTTGTCAGGCAGAGCCACAGGTGATGGCACACATCAAGGGTGCACAGGCTCGTTGTCCCAATGATTATGCCCTAATGAGCTGGTTTAAAGATAGCTCCAATACCACTTTCTTAAGGAAATGGGATGTATAAAGGGAATAAAGTCCTTATGAAAAGCAAAACAGGTCTCCTTGCAAACAATGATCTTCAGCTTAGAGACCATTCAGGGAAAAAATAATGGTCATCAAAAAAACTCCCTTCCAAAAGGTGGACTTAAGAACTGCTGATCCAGCTAGATGGAAGACAGGCAATCTTATCAAGTTCAAGTTCCAAAAAGAAGACTTGAATGGTTCTCCAAAGGCTGTCAAAGGTGCAGAACCCTGTTAAGAAACTGCAAGACAAGCCAAGATGGCAACAGTCCCGCATTCCATAAAGTTGTAATGAGCAGAAACAGCTGAAGCAGGTACACTGCCCAATAAATACATTACACCCAAGTCAAACTGTGTTTGACACCTTAGGATCACTAGCAAACTAAACAACTGAGGTAGTACACATCTCTCTGCTCAGATGGAGAACAAATTCTATTTGTCAGACTACATCTTGACAGTAGCAGAGGGCCTAATGGAGCAGCCATGATCTGAAATATACAGAAATGTCACCCCAAGTGAGAGGGGCTTCCTAACAAAGTGCTGCCAGGGATCAGTGTTTGAAACCACACCCCTCTTGGACATCACTGACTAATAAGGATGAGTTCCAGCCATTCTTCTTGGAATTTTCTCAGCGGACATGGAATCAGAAAAAAATGTGGAAATGAGTAGCGGAATGTTCCCTTTCAGGAAAGGAAAAATGTATGCCACTAGACCCCCCCCCCCCTTTCCTGCTGAACTAAGAAGAATTGAGAGAAGACCATGCTTTCCATATAGTGAATAAGGTGACATTCAGGATACCCTACTTCCTAAAGACTCTGAACAAACAGGGCTTCTTAATCCTCAACTCCAGAAGGAACTGGACTGTTGACAGTTTGCCAGCATTTTCACTTCCTCCAGGGTGCAAACTGCCCAAACTATGGCTGATTGTCAGACCCAGGTCACGTCTATATACAGAGGATACAATGATGTGCTACCCCAAATCACAACCTGGTGGTCCGACCACAGCATAAGTTTTTTTTTTTATCAACTTCTCTTATAGAGTCACAGGATTTGCAGGGCAAGAAAAATTGCCCTAAGTTCAACATGGTTTATGTGAAGCATTCTTTGATGAGAATTCCACTTACACTGCAAAAGGGAGGAACTCCGGTTGTTTACCAACTTGCAAAGAATTGGTCTTCAAAAGCTGGAATGGATTTAGATGAAGGAAAATTAACACACAATGAAATTGGTGGGCAGTACATACCACCATTGAACATGGTAATAGGGATCAGACACTAAGAGAAAGTTAGTGAGGAGGTGAGAACTCAAAAGTTATTTGCGGCTCCTTGTCTAATGAAGCACCGTTGTTCATAGGTGGACAAATAGGATGCAAAGACACTTGTACCACAAGAGATGCAGTGTCCAATATTTGGCCTACTTCTGCATACTAACCAGGCTGTGAAGGCTATGATTTCCTAGTTCCTCTATGCATGCAGGAATCATCGCTGAAGAATATCAAGTGCTACAAAAACGGAAACCCTCTGAGGTAGGACAAGAAAGGGAATCTCTGGTCATGGTAACCCAGACAGACTGCAACCACATAGCCCAAACAAGGAATGCTGTCAATGAACCGAAATACTTGACAGAGCAATCAGGTGCCACCAAAAATCAGTCATTCAAGTCAAGGAACACAAGTACCTCCCTTTGCCTGCAATGTGTTCAAGCCAGTGTGCAGCACCTTGATAATACTGTGGCTGTAAACAAGACACCAGCAGCATTACTACGTAGTTAAAATAAAATCCACCCAAAGTGAATCAAAGGGAAGTTCCCTCTCTTTTTCAATTTCTCCAAGTCGTTTGGGTTTCTAATACCATTCCTAAGTCAAAGTACGATTAAAGTCCATGAAATTAATATTGTTTCAATCTTTGATGTTAGCCAGAACTGCTCTTCGTAGCACCTACAATGCGCACAGTAATGACTCCTGTAATTTGTACGGAGTTACATCTATCAGTAACATATCTAAGTACGACTGTAAATTATTTTTTATAAGACCCGTTGCTCCTACTATTGGAACTGTCTGGGTATCCTTCTTTCACACTGCCTTCATTTCTGCCTGCAAATCCTTGTATTTTATGACTTTGTATTTCTCTGTACTTAAGACACTGTAACCACTGGGTGTAGCAATTCCAGTGATCAATGCTACTTTGGTCTTCTTTTCATGGACTACTATATCAGGTTTTCTCACATCTATTTTTTAAACTGTTGGTAATGGGTGATCCCATGTGACATAAACCATCATTTTCTATAACGAGTTCAGGGAAGAGTTAAGACAGACACTGGGTGGCAGTGAAGAGTAACTGAATAGCTGGGTAACTACAGCAGAGCTGGTACGGGAGACAGCTAGAAAGGTGCTTGGTGTGACATCTGGAAGGAGGACAAGGAGACCTGGTGGTGGAACAAGGAAATACAGGAGAGTATACAGAGAAAGAGGTTGGCGAAGAAGAAGTGGGATTGTCAGAGAGATGAAGAAAGAAAACAGGAGTATAAGGAGATGAGGTGTATGGTGAAAAGAGAGGTGGCGAAGGCTAAGGATAAGGCGTATGGAGTGTTGTACAAAAGGCTGGATACTAAGGAGGGAGAAAAGGGCCTGTACCGATAGGCTAGACAAAGGGACCAAAGCAGGGTGATAAATGATAATGAGAGAAATGTACTTACAAACAAGGAGAGTGTAGAATGAGAGAGACGGAAAAGGTTGGATGATGTGGGGATAGTGAATCAAGAACTGCAATAGATTAGCAAGGAGGAAGTAAGGACAGCTATGAAGAGGATAAAGAATGGAAAGGCTGTTGGTCCAGAAGACATCCCTGTGGAAGCTTGCAGGTGTTTAGGAGAGATGGCAGTTGAGTTTTTAACCAGATTGTTTAATGAAATCTTGGAAAGTGAGAGGATGCCTGAGGAGTGGAGAAGTGTTTTGGTACAGACTTTTAAGAATAAGGGTGATGTACAGAGCTGTAGTAACTACAGAGGGATTAAATTGATCAGGCACAACATGAAGTTATGGGAAAGAGTAGTGGAAGCTAGGTTAAGAAGGGACGTGATGATTAGTGATCAGCAGTATGGTTTCATGCCAGGAAAGAGCACTACAGATGCGATGTTTGCTCTGAGAGTGTTGATGGAGAAGTATATAGAATGTCAGAAGGAGTTGCATTGTCTTTGTGGACTTGGAGAAAGCATAAGACAGGGTGCTTAGAGAGGAGTCGTGGTACTGTATGAGGAAGTTGGGAGTGGCAGAGAAGTATGTAAGAGTGGCACATGATATGTATGAGGGTAGTGTGATGGAGTTGAGGTCTGTGGTAGGAGTGATGGATGTGTTTAAGGTGGAGGTGGGATTACATCAAGGATTAGCTCTGAGCCCTTTCTTATTTGCAATGGTGATGGATAGGTCAACATACGAGATCAGACAGGAGGCCCTGCGGAATATGATGTTTGCGGATGACATTATGATCTGTAGTGAGAGTAGGGAACAGGTTAAGGAGACCCTGGGGAGGTGGAGATATGCTCTAGAGAGGAGAGGAATGAAGGTCAGCAGGACTAAGAATATATGTGTGTGATAGAGGAATCGTGAGGATCCAGGGAGTAGAGCTGGTGAAGGATGAGTTTAAATACTTGGGATCAACAGTTCAGAATAATGGTGAGTGTAGAAGAGAGGTGAGGAAGAGTACAGGCAGGGTGGAGTGGGTGGAGAAGACTTCCAGGAGTGATTTGTGACAGACGCATACCAGTAAGAGTAAAAGGGAGGGTATACAAGAGGGTAGTGAGACCAGCTATATTATATGGGTTTGAGATGGTGGCATTGACAAAAAGGCAGGAGTCAGAGCTGGAGGTGGCAGAGTTAAAGATGTTAAGATTTGTGCTGGGTGTGATAAGGATGGACAGGATTGCTCAGGTTGGATGGTTTGGAGACAAAGCGAGAAAGGCAAGACTGTGTTGGTTTGGGCATGTGCTGAGGAGGGATGCTGGGTATATTGGAAAAAGGGTGGTAAGGATAGAGCTGCCAGGTAAGAGGAAAAGACGAAGGACTAAGATAAGGTTTATGGATGTGGTGAGAGAGGTCATGCAGGTGGTTGATGTGACAGAGCAAGATGCAGAGAACAGGAAGTGATGGGACAGATAATCCGCTGTGGCGACCCCTAATGGGAACACCCAAAAGAAGAAGGTTTCCTACAATGCTTTGTGGTTCATATTTCCAGTGATTTTCAGTTACTTCAGTATTGTAATATTTGCACAATCCCAGATGCAACAGTCTTGCCACATTATTACGCCTTTCAGTATACATTCCTTCCTGTCATTAGTATATTATAACCAGCAATAATATGTGCTCCCAAAAGGACCATAAAATGTCTCAGAAGGCAAATACCTTGATCACACCCACACTATCTGTCTGCAATACAGGAGTAAGTAAATGCCCAGAATTTAATATAACAGATGTGTTCACTGAAATTTCATTGGTCAAACTATCTGTCTGCAATACAGGAGTAAGTAAATGTCCAGAATTTAATATAACAGATGTGTTCACTGAAATTTCATTGGTCAAAGACTGAAAAGAAACTTTCTTTCTTTCCTTCACCTTCAAAACATGGAAGAGATAGGAGTAAAACCATCTATTTCAAGGATAATGAAGCTTCATGGCTGCTTTAGTGGAGTTCCTTCTGGGGGGAAAACTTAACAAATGCAAATTATGTCTACATAAGACTATGGCCAGAGTCCATCAATATTTTTTATGACTCCCCAAAATGAGGCAAACCTACAGAACTTGTTCCCCACAAATACACTGCATAGTCTAACAAATGGTGGTATTAGCCAGTGGATCCAATGGAGGGATAGCTCTGCCAATGCTTTGGAGCCCTTTGGTTGTCCCAAATGTACACAAAGGCTACTTCTGGGAGAGCTGGCGAGACTTAGAAGAAAAGGAGAAAGCTGGGGAGCAGCATAAGAACATCCAACGTTGTCAGTATTGTTTTGTCTTTTAGAGGTTCCAACTATCGCTTGAAAAACCTTCCTACAAAATGACCTCACCAAGGAAGGAGCATACAGAATAGCCTGTTTTAGTTCAATCTTGAAAAAAGGAGACCCAGAGCTACATGCTGTCTAGTACAGACACATTCCTGAGCCTGCTGCCCTAGATATGGCATGAGTTAATTACTGAGATATCTTGAAAAACTAGTAAGGAAGCCAAGTAAGGATCTTTAACAAAGAGTCCTCTCCATCTCAATTGGGAAGCTTTGTCATATTTTTCAGAACATAGTCTATCAGGAAATACTACAACTGACACAGTTAAGATGGTAACTGAGGGAGGAAATTAAAGGACAGAAGGGCATTCACTACACTGTCATACTCGACTGATAATGACTTGCCCCGCCAACTGCAAGAATAGCAAGGCAATTCAAAACATCACAGATGAGCTCATTTCATTCCTGAGACAAACTCATATGCACTCTCTCTCTCTGAAATACACACACACAAAATACAGGATGCCAATGAGGTACTTGAAATGTGCGATAATTGCACAAATAATAAAAATAAATAAATAAATAAACAAATAAAAAGGCCATAACAGCTGATCGAAAAATCAGCTGATCAAACATTCTGGCTTGTTTTCTGTGTCAGATCATGAACAGTGGGGATCAAAGAGTTTGCCCTTTCCACACTGAAAAGCAATCTTGGAGATGGTATATACAATCAGCAAGGGGTGTGGGTGAGCAGCCACCCATACAGGAATGCAAGGGGGCTTGCTCCCTACAAAACAGTGTTTTGTGGGATTTTTAAATTTTTTTTCAGTGAGGTGAAGATCAAGGAATTTTCCTCAATCTTCTGAAGTTTGTGGTTTTGTGTGTATGATGTAAGGGCGCACACTCATTTTTATGCATACACAAAAATATAGATAAATGTGTGTGCGCGCGTGTGTGTGTGTGTGTGAATGCATATGTGTCTGTGAATGCGTGTGTCTGTGGATGTGTGCATGTATTCTAACCCCCCTCCCTACCTTTCTTCTCCTTTTAAACTATAATCTCTTCCTTCCACCCCCTACCCTTCGTTCCTTTTTAACTCTACTTTACCCTACCATGCATTCTTCCCTCCCCTACCTTTCCCCTCCATTTAAACTATAATCTCTTCCTTCCTCCCCCTACCCTCCATTCCTTTTTAACTCTACTTTACCCTACAATGCGTTCTTCCCTCCCCTACCTTTCCCCTCCTTTTAAACTATAATCTCTTCCTTCCACCCCTACCCTCCATTCCTTTTTAACTCTACTTTACCCTACAATGCGTTCTTCCCTCCCCTACCTTTCCCCTCCTTTTAAACTATATCCTCTTCCTTCCTCCCTCTACCCCCGTTCCTTTTTAACTCTACTTTACCCTGCCATGCGTTCTTCCCTCCCCTACCTTTCCCCTCCTTTTAAACTATATCCTCTTCCTTCCTCCCCCTACCCTCCGTTCCTTTTTAACTCTACTTTACCCTACAATACATTTTTCCCTTCCCTACCTTCCCCTCAACTTAAACTATAACCTCTTCCTTCCTCTCCCTACCCTCCGTTCCTTTTTTAACTCTATTTTACCTTACCATGCGTTCTTCCATCTCCTCCCTTCAAAGGGCATAGCAACTAGATTTATTGATATGTGACTAAAAACTTGATAAATCACTACACTTTCTAAACTTCCCATTTCTCCATGGATATTAGCTACTACTCTTACTCCTGTGCATTAGCTAACTAACATTTTAACCACCTTTTTAAAAATATACCTACAATCCAATGCAAAACCTAACAATCTTTGCAGTTGACATCAAACTATATAAACTTTCATAATGTACACCAAACAGCCTACCTAAAAGATTGTAATAGATAAACTAATTAAATCAACTTATATATCTGCATTTCTTGTTTGCAAAGATTGCTGTATAAATGTATAACATGTATCTGGATGTCAACAGCACTTCCTTGTAACTTATTGTAAGCTACACTGCCACATGTACATTTAATTATCCATGTATTATTTTTCTGTCACTGTTAATTTGTGGAGCCCCCCCCCCTGAGACCGGCACAGAAAATGGGTTCCTGATCTAGTTGGACTTTTCCTGGTTAACAAATGTCAAATAAATAAATATATATAAAAGCAACAGGTAAAATGGTTAAAAGAAACACAAGTCCACAAGTCGTAATGGCCGAAAAAAATGGCTGTTTTCTTTCAGTCTATGGACTTGTGTTTCTTTTGTTAATTTGCTTTCTTTCAGTTCACTATGCTTTTTTTGTGTTTGGAGATAAAACGGTTACACAGACTAACCATTCAGTAAAAAATTGCAAGAAGGATTTAACCAAACTGGAGTCTTCATTGTGTAATGACTTTGCTTGAATGTCATTTGGGATATTTTGCAGGCAGATTAATGTTTATTGACATCAGCTGGGTTGTATGCCCTATTTTTTTAAGTATATTCAAACAAACGTATGCTGTAATGATGAGGTCAAAAAATGTCCATACCATGGCATATCTACAGCTAATGGGGTTTGCTTTTATTGGCCTAAATGTACCCATAAGGGCTTAAAAAGTAAAAAGTCATGGACATTCAGAAGCCATGTAGCTGAAACACTGGCATGTCCTAAAGGGTCATTTGCATATACAGCAATTCCACCAAGGCACGACTTCACTTGTATTCTTCACACGAACAAGCTTTATTAGAACACACTTTCTTCAGAAATAAAACCATAAACGCTATCACCACAAATGCATTTTCATCCCCTAAAGACTTCCTCAGATGAAATAGAAATGCATACCTATAGGGATGAACATTTATTAAGTATATGTGATCACATTAAGAATATGCACCAATTGGATAGTAGTACTAATTAAGTATAGGGTATTTTAGGGGAAGAACTGTAAAAGGTATGCATTTCTATTTCATCTGAGGAAGTCTTTAGAGGACGAAAACGCCTTTGTGGTGATAACAGCTTTTATGGTTTTATTTCTGAAGAAAGTGTGCTCTAATAAAGCTTGTTCGTGTGAAAAATACAAGTGAAGTCGTGCCTTGGTGGAATTGGTCTATTTTTCTTGGTTTTTGGCTGTTTTTTCAGAGCAATTTACTTTCCTGTTCATTTTGGCTGTTGGAGTCATTTGCATATATCCCATGGGCCTCCACTGCAGGAGGTTTAAAATTAATACACAGTAAAGACTCTAACTTGGTTGAGTCTTTCTTGCAGTTTATCTATCTATATATATATATATAAAGGTGCAGGAGGCACGTGGTGGGGGTAGGGCTTACCTCCCTGCAAAAATTATTGTTTCACTTTTGCTGCTCTGGGGTTATGTCCCCAAGCATAAGCACTGGATCACTGGATTTTTGATCCCTTCAGATTGATAAGTTTGTGCCGATCATACATGTCATTCTAGTGCTCATTAGATAAACTTACATAAGCTTATATTTTTTTTTATATCTCTCTATATACAGATATAGATAGGTAGAAAGAGATAGGAAGACAGAGTGTATTCTTAGTGACTGAAATTAAGTTATACTGGCATGAACTTAGTCAAAAACTTCAAATTGATCACTCCTAAAAGATCTGTTGACCCAAGACCCTAGCACCACCACAGGATCAAATATGTGTGAATAGTGGTGCTTTACCCCCTGCTCCACCTTACTCATGTGTGCTAACCATATCCCTGTCCCCGACTCTAACCATGCACATTACGTTAAGAAATACCTTTTCCTTAATAGCACTGGTAAACAACACAATCTGATGCACATTCACATATTACTAACATTATCCCGTTCTCTAACTCTTACCCTAACCCACAATTGCA
This sequence comes from Protopterus annectens, assembly GCF_019279795.1. Lineage (NCBI taxonomy): Eukaryota > Metazoa > Chordata > Ceratodontiformes > Protopteridae > Protopterus > Protopterus annectens. The sequence goes on from NC_056729.1 coordinate 1,666,781,519, forward strand.
CACACACAAATCACAAACCATCCCATTATTTAACTCTTAACCCACAAACACTCCTACCCACTTATTTTCATGCATCATATCCCTTTGAAGAAACTGGTTTCAGCAGTTCCTGCAGTTAACATAATCAATGTTTGACATAAAAACAACAATAGTTTAATCAGTTGAACAAATGAATGCTCAACTAATCTGTCTTCGACCATACATACATAGCTACACATACACTTAAAAGAGCTTAAATGGCCCATTTTTCTATTTCCCAGTCAAAGCAGCAGACACCACACATCAAAATGAAACACACTATGAAGAATAACAGATTCTGAGGCTTTTATAATTCTGGCTCATAAATTCTCCTGCATCTTAACTCACCTTTCATTTCTTTTCCACAGCTTTCAGCTTGGATACTCACACTGCTACAGAAAAGTTGTTTGCTTTTTAAATCTTAACTTGAAAAAAAATATATTTACACAGATTTCTGCAGAAAGGGTGATACAGAACCCTCTAAAATTTCAACCATACCCACAAAAAAATCAGAAATTGTTTGTTTAAAAAATAAGTCATTACACACTGATGAAAACCAGTTTATTTTAGATATCACCTTGTATTGCTTCTTTAGTGTAGTGCAAAAATTTAGGTAATGGATCACATAAATAAGCTTACATAAGTTATATACATAAATAAACATTTCACACATCATAAAGAAATGGAATTACACAAAAGTAAAGACCATTCATATCAAACAAACATTTCAACTTAATTTTAAACAGAAAGACAATTATCTTTTGCACTACATTTTGCCATGGTGCAATATATATATATATATATATATATATATATATATATATAGATCGAGAAAGAGAGAGAGAGAGAGATTATACCTGAAGAGTTATTAGAACAGATGGGCCAGTACAAAATGGCAATCCTTGGAAGCCACTTTTGTTTTATAGTTTCACTTCATTACGCAGAGAATTGTGTTACAAAAGGATGGTGCTGTGGTGCAGCAATTGTATTGTCACCTCACAGCAAGAGGTTCTCTGGTTCAATTCCTGGCTGGGGTGCCTTCTGTGTGGAGTCTGCATGTCCTCCCTGCATTCTTGTGGGCTTCCTCCCAGTGCTCCGGTTCCCTCCCACATTACAAAGACATGCATCTGTAGCATTTCTCCCCGGGCCACCGGTGAAAATTGGCTTTGCTCCAAGTTGGACTTTCCCTCTAAACAAATGTTAAATAAATAAATAAATATAGTAACATAGACAATCTGACCACATTACTTCCTTGTAACACATGCTGGATTTTTTGAATAGACAACAGACATTTAAACCGTCTTGGGAAAGATTAAAAATGCAAGCAGAACATTTTTTGAAAAATATCCAAGGATTGCCATTTTTATTTGCACTGGCCTTGAAGTGCTCCAAGGTTTTGCTTAAAAAATTATGTGTTTTGAACCTGGACATTGTTGTGCACAAGACAGTCTTGCCTTGTCCTTAAGCAGTTGTAAACAAACAATACACATACAAGCTTTTCACATTTAGAATAAAAAATAAAACTTCTCAGAAGTGTGTTTTCAGGCTGAATAAACAGCATACTGTTGCGTACAAAGCCCTAAATTATAAAGAGGAAACTAAACATGTGAGTTGAAAGTGGATTTTCTAATTAAGTATGCATATCAGCACAGGTAACATCATGGCTACTGGCCTCAAGTGCAATTAATACACAAAAAAGGTGTGAAGGTTGAAGAGAAAGGCAGAGACAGGATAATGCATTTAAATATATTATACCTGCATTACGAGTCAGAGGTCTGTGGGTTTAGTCCTGTGCTACTCATTCTGGAAGATGGAGGCGGTAATTTTTGCATACTACAGCTGCAAAAGAACCTCTATATAAATCCACATTTACACTAGCATTGAAAGAAAATATCTCAAGTGAATAATGGAAACATTTCAAAAAGGCAAGCAACTTTTTCTTAAAGAGCAGGCTGATGTCTGCTTTAAGACAAGCAGCAAATACTGCAAATGCTACTTCCAGTTTATGAACAAAGCATAACGGGTCCCTGAATGAATGGAACTCGTAGAATGTACAGCTAATAATAACCCTATTTGTTAACCAGGGAGGTTCAATGGACAAACAGTCCCTTTCAGGGGTGACCTTTCTGGTTAAGTGACTTACTCAAGTTCACACAGGAGAAAAATGAGGCCTTGGGGAATCAATCCCTGCACCATAGGAGCTACAGCTTGCAACCTTAACCTATACACCAGGTAAGTACTGGGCAAGATTATTAATTTTATTTCCATACACTCTGTGCCCAATAAATGCTAGAATAAAGGAAAACTAGCATACGTTTTCCCTTTGGCATACTAAACCTCATCAAGAACCAGTCTGGGGGGAGCAAGATAAAAATAATTCACCAGGACAATGTCTGGGCTGCAGTAACATAAAACCTGCAGATAAACGTCGGCCACTCCTTCAAACCAGAAGCTAATGGCTGCATTGTTACCCCTAGAATGAACAGGTGCCTGCTGTGACAGGCATGTGTACTCTAACATCCCTTCTGAATCATTAGTGCTTTAATTTAAGTAGCACGGACTCGGGCAGCAACACAGCTGAATTCAGTTTAGTGCAACCACAGAATGCAAACTGGGGAAAGGAATGGTCAAGAATGTTTGAAGCTCATAACCAAACACACTAGCCAGCCTGCTGCACATGACAATTAAGGAGGAAAAAGGCTATTTATGGCCAGGCTTGTAATGGTCTGTACGACTGATAGCCTAGTATATACCTATGAACTTGTATAGTATGGGTCTTTCATTTTATTTTGCCCAAAAAGGAGAAGCCAGTGTAACGATGCTTAGGAATGGTTCATAACTGTGCCATCTGTGATTCCTGTTCAGTGCCAGATGACGGTTGGTGATTGGTAAATCTACCAACTTCTCTGCTCAAGAATCAGGGGCAAAGCCAAAAATAATGAGAGGAAAAAAGGCTCAAAATCAGAGACAATATTTAAATATTTCTCTATTCCACTTACAATGTTAATACAACCGGTTTTGCACAAACATGCATTTTTTGAAGAACACGGAGTAGTAAACTCTGTCAGGTTTTAATGAGTGACTGTAATCCTCAGTAATTTACCAAGAAAAAAAAAATATGAGAAACAGCCAGACCTGTGGAGAAGGGGAATAAAGTACAGACTACAATGCGGGTGACAGAGTTTGATAAGTGGCTCAGAAATCTGTAGGAGCTGGCTGTGGGGGATGGGACTGAGTAGCCGCTGCCAGCTCTCCCACCAATCAGAAAGGGAGATGGTTCTGGCTTGCTGCATAAGTGACAGCTAGCAACAGCACTAGATGCAGCCGCTACCAGCTCTCCCACCAATCAGGAAGGGAGACTGCTCTGGCTTGTTGCATGAGTGACACCTAGCAGCAGCACTAGATGTTACATCCTGAGGAATTCCATTCTACTGCACCTCAGCTGACAGAGTGCATTTGCAATGCTAAGCCATGGGGAACTCAGCACCTGGAAGCATACTTCACCTCAGCAGTTGGCAACAGCAGAACTTGAAGGAGCTACAGTGGGAGAGGAGGTGTTCGCAGAGGGAGAAAAAAACAAAAAATAAATTTTTTAACGGATAAGGCAAAAATATGCGGGAAAAGTCATGGATGTTATGCAAAATAAGGAACAGCTGAGAGGTATGGTGATTGGCTGCCCATTAACAGAAAGAATGAGCGGCGGATTGACCGCTGTACCTCCCTAGAAGGACATACTTTATGGTTAGTGGACATAACTGTATGACAAATGTGGAAGGGGTTTCTACGCAGATACTGTATGGCAGTATACCAGATGTCTTGCATGTGGATATCACTGCACAGTTACAACTTGAGGGGGATTTCTTCAGAGGTATAGAAAACACTACACCTTGAAAAGGTGACGATGGGGGCAAGGCTGAGTCACTCACCACTGCTAGTGGATACCTGCTGTGCCATTAAAAAATAATACTCTGACCACACAGGTGACCAACCACCTATCTAACAGGAGGGGCTCTAATCCTACAGGCGTATCTTGACATGATGTAGTGTTAAGGCTGCTCACAAAGAAAACAAAAAATGTATTCCTGCTTCAATAAAAGTTGAAATGAAACACAAAAGAGTTGTGGGAGGCTGGAGGTAGCGGTAATTAAAATATATGGTAACATTAAATTTGTTGAAACCAAAGCTAGTGCAGGAAGTGAGATTCTGGATTAAAAATAAAGTAAAACTGTTAAGAAACACATCAGAGAAGTGGATGAGATGTGGCAGTCAGTCAGACTGGTTAATTGCAGCAGAAGTAATGGACCCTTGTTGGATGACAAACACACAATAGCACAGTAAACACATTCAAACCCAATGAAGGAAGAAAATCAAATACATGAAGTACCACCTGATCAGAACACATGATCACATGTGCCTCAACCTGACATACATGAAAGCAAAGCAGAGGGCTCTAACCCAAACCTGTCTTTCACATGCTAGTTAAAAGTACTGATGGGACGTAATAAAATGTACGCATAGTACAGGTCTGCAGTTTTTTTTTTTACAAAATAAAACATATCAGCCAATACATTTTTTTCATGGATAACATTCTTAGTGCAGGTTCTAAACGTTAGAAATGTGTTTGCTTCCCTAACAGCAGGCAGGAATCTCACATCATAAACTGTGTCAAAAAGGCAGAAACAGGCCTACCTACTGAAACTCGTTGTGTAGTTCAACCGTAGCACAGCAGGAAAATAAAAATACCAACCCTGCTTTCATAAAACATTGGGAAATTATGATAATACGGAACACAGATCCCTGTGCAAAATTTCTGCCTTTGTCCTTCCAAACGCATAGCTGTAGATGTCCACACATATTACTTATTTCTTTATCTTTTGTTGTCCAGGTTAGTCCCACTTGGCTACTGGCCTCTTTTCAGGGGAGACCAAAGGTGGTACTTCTAATACTGGGATGGCCAGGGCATTGGGAAACTCTTTTCAATGGGTGCCATGGGATCTTTTACATCCACCTGAGCTACTACCAACTCAAGCAGATGAAATCTTGGTTTAACGTCTCATCTGAAGGACTGATTATTTTACACATCACACTTCTTTCACAGTGGGACTTTGTACACGCTTCAGTCATTTACTATGCCACTTTCAAGAGTACAATTTACAGTCTGTACCACCAATCAGAAAAACTCCAAATAGCAAAACAGAATGCTTCAAAACAACCAATCAGTTAAAAATACACAAGACACTATAACTTGTACTGGCCCCAGATAACTTAAAGTTATATTAAGAAAAAAAAAATAAATGTGTTTACCTTCTGTCTGACAGAAGTAATGTAACAGCTCACAAGATTACACATTGATGAAATGAATATCAGGCAAAACTGTTCTCAGTCCATAGTGATAGCTTAACCAGCAACAGCTTAACAAACAACACTAGTATTTGCTACATTTGTCTGCCATGGTCTGATCTGCATCCCTCCAAAACCTGATAGATTCGGAAGGATTCTAATTTAAACCTGGTCCTTTAGAACTTCCAGCTCTCCATTCATTCATTAAAAAGAATTACAATTACCTGCTAAGTGTGTCTTATAAATGCTACTGGCTTGCCAAAGGTACATGAAATGAAACAAGCGCAGTTTCAGATTTTGCCTACTGCTTGGCCAGTTAATTTACTTAAAGTAGAAGGGCTTGTTGGCTGCAAGAAAGTTTGCACAAAAAGCAGATTGCACACATTTTCCTTTAGTAATGAGCCTTGGCTTCTGGATACTGTCTGGGTTCATGAGTAACTCCATCTCTATCCCAATGGGTTTTCTCCATGCAACCCCCTCTTCTTCCAGCTCCCAAGGAGATGCCACTTAGACTGACTTACTAGAAAACAAAATGCCCTGTAGCTTTATGGTGTTGAGGTTTTCTACCACAGACTCTCTAGTAAAGTAACATTTGGCTGACTTGGTTAATAAAACAAAATAAATCGTTATCAAACGTCTAAACTGTCAGGCCCAGCATCAGTACATACTGGCTGTGTTTTCCTTAACTGTCAGTTCTGCTTTATTTTATAAATTCTATGGCTAAGATAAACAGTTTATAGAGGTAGTACAGTGATTGTGATTGGATGCTTAATAAACAGCAGAAAACAAAGGAGTCATTCAATCTGTTCATCTACAAGACTAAAGATGAAACCTATGACCGGTTCAAAAACCTGTGGTCAGTAATTATTTGGTCCCATTTTGCCACCAAATTGCTTTTTTGTGTACATCACCAAAGTTGCTCTTAGGTTATCATATTTATCAATGAAATGCATGTGCTCATTAAACATATAAGAGGGTGATGATTTTTTTCCTTGTTAAACCAACATGAACTACTACTTAATAAATCAAATGTACACTGTTTTTGAGACCTTCCACTATACTGAACATAAATTAGTAAACAGTAACATGAAACTGTTTAATGGTCAAGTGGTACAGTCACTGTCCAGCTCTCTACTAGCACTACTTCTAAGGAAAGCCTGGAATAATGTGCAGTCAGTCCATACGTTCAGTACAGGACCAGGGAATGAGGGCTGCCAGCTCGCTCAGCTTCATAAGTTAGATGGACTACTTTTCCTTTTTTGAAAAACACTGCAGTCGTGTTGAGGTAAGACAAGATTTGATTCTTTGTCAAAGACTTGTCGAGGAAACTGAAAGGGTTGGAGAGGATGGTGGAGGAAAATTCAGAAGTTCGAGGACTGCCACCCCAACACTGCTCCTCCTAGTAAACATGCACGATGCAGCCACCCACTTGTTTGTGCGGGGGTTGTACTTTTCGATGGAATTTAGGCTAGAGCTACCATCATTGCCTCCCACAGCGTACAGCCATCCATCCATGGCCACCAAGTCATGAGTACTCCTATAGGGAAAATGAGAAGACAAGATAAAACATTTTCAAAAAATGAAGCACATTTCAACTTATCATACATATCCCACACTTTAACATCACAGATACATAAACACAGTTTCAAGCACTTAGACTAAAGTATACCACGGCCAAGAGAAGCGCAACAAAACAATGTAATTAAAGAAGAATACTTTTTTTCTTAAATAAATAGGCAACAGAGTAAAATACACCTCTTTTCAAACAAATGAAGAAATCTTTCCACTTAGCACAGTAAATCTGCATCTGGAAGGTGGCATGGGAACTGGGCAGAGAGGTGAGGGAAGGTGAAATCAAAGGACAGGTAAAGGATGCATTTTCCAGCTTAGCATAGATATTGATACTGACTATGCCAAGCTCCCACCATGTGTCACAGGGTAGGGGGGGATAAGACCTTAAGGGTGAAACTACAGATAGCAGGGCTCAGAAGTACAGAGAGGGGGTGTGACTGGACGGTTGGGGTGGTTATGGACCCAAAAACTGAGAGGAAGTATGACTTGTATACAGTCATACCAAACGTCAGCTGTATCCAATATGCTGATGACTCCACCCTGATTTGCTCAGCTACTTCTCCCACAGACCTGAAGGTCGCTACCCAGTCCACCTTTAATACCACAGAAAATTGGCTCTCTGAACGTAGATTGTTACTAAATCCCAAAACAACTAAAATGTTGTTATTCTCTCCAACTCATAGGTCTGCTGCCTTCACCTTTACCATAAATGCAAAAGATGGGACAATAATTTCCCCTGACCCCTCTACAAAATTACTAGGTGTCGTTATTGACAATAACCTAAAGTTTGACCTACTTGTAAATCAAACAATCAAGAACATCAATAAAAAACGTGGGTCACTGTATAGAATAAAAGCCTTCCTAACCCCTCCAGCTAAGATGGCTATAGCTCTCTCTCATCTACTCTCAACACTTTTATACACCTCCCCCCTTCTCTCCAATCTAAACAAATCTGTACTAAATAGACTGTCAACCTGTTACAATCATATTGCCAGGTTTGCCACTGGAATGCCTTTTAAAACACCACTGCATCAACCTAAAACAGCTTGGGTGGCTAGAACTTCCCAGTCTCATCCAATATAACCTGCTGATCATGGCTAACAAAATCCTCTATAACCCAGATAACACACCAGCCCTTCAAAATATTATCACCCCCCACAACAATCTAAGACTGCTTCGATCCTCGAACAGACAATCAAAATCAACAACGCCGCTGGAGATGCCCTCTTTGCTAACGCTGCAGGCAGAGCCTGGAACTTACTTCCAGGTGATATTACTTTGCTTTCCTCCCTAGGACAATTTAAAACTAAACTCAAACAACATATAGCATTTAACTGGCTTTGCCATTGCAACAAGTCCAGGTAACTCTCAACATGAATGTGAATAACACAACTATTTTTTGTTAATTTTCTCCTGACTATAACCAGGTGTATCTCATTGTCTGTCTATGTATTCATTGGTAATACTACTTATGTACTCTTGTTTTACTTGTATTATTGTATCTGATAACCTGGAGCTTATCTCCCCGGGCCTCCACTGAAAATGGACATGGCTCCAGTTGGACTATCCCGGTCAACAAATGTAAAATAAAATAAAATAAATAAATAAAAAAGTAGAGTACATAAGGTGAAAGGGGAGTTATGATGTAGAAATGGGCAAGGTGAGTAACAAATTATAGGGGGAATCTGTATATTTAAAAAAAAAAAAAACAAAAGAAAAGTTTTAGTGTCTTCAGTCAGACAAGTGTTTTCTACTACGCAGATATGTTTGACCATGATCTGCATGAATGTGATTTGATACTGGAAGTGTATAAGTGATACAACATAATAGCTGCATTCCCATTAATTACACACGCATGTTATTTATGTGTGGGCTCAAAAATGCCAATTAAAATCTATATTTGAAATATTCCAAAGTTAGCCCATTTACAAAAGAAATGACAAGCCACATACTCAAAGTAACATGAAAGCAGATGTGTGCAGCAGTAAATACTCACCCTTGGACAAAAGATGTACTTTTATGTGCTTGTACAATTAATTTATTAAAAAGATATTTTAAATAAATGAATCACATATACAAACGTCTATACTTCCCCGGGTGTCTGATGAAACTGAGCATTTCCATTCCCAGACAGACCTTCCCGGTAAATAAAACCAAGTAAATAAATACATCGGGCTGTAGTAAGGACACAGGCACGTGTACAGTAGAGAGTCGCTTACCAGAAATAAAACCAAGTAAATACATACATCGGGCTGTAGTAAGGACACAGGCACGTGTACAGTAGAGAGTCGCTTACCGGAACTAATTGGGACCAAGGGTAGTTCAAATAAACTGCTCAGATAATAAAACATAAAAAACCTAAAATCTTATTTTTTCTGCACTCAGGGAATACACGTTTTAACCATTCGGCAAGTCCAGTGGACAATAAAGAATATTTTTCACAAGCAAGCACAAGCTAATACATATAACATTTACATATTCAGACTTTATGATTTTTCCTACCCCAAAGCTTTGGAAAACTGGATTTGGATAATTGATGTTTCAGATAATCGACGTTCGGATAATCGACTCTCTACTTTAGTTCTGACAGCATGCTTCCATTTAGTTTCACCTTCATAAGTAAACAAAGCACTTAAAGACAGCAGTCTTCATACCCTGTCAAAGACTACTTTATTTACAGAAGACTGTTACAGAAAAACGTCTGATCAGAAGTAATTTTCCAATTACTACAAAGAATACCAATAATAAACAGTCAAGATAACTGATTGGTAGTATTTTCACATTATCAGCAAGGTAGACAAGTGTAAACTCAGATGTTCCCATGGTAAAATTAAGTAATTAAGAAATCCCTGCCATACGTCTGAGATCTGGGGTCATTCATTTTTGTAAAAGGATAAGTGAACTGGTCCTAAAAACTGTCCCTGGTTTTCAGATATGTCCTGATTTTATCCTGACTTGCATCAAGTTACATTTTCTAGTTTTCAAATAATGTGTGCCAAAACAAATCATAATTTTTCCAGCGAATAAACTATATATTTAAATACTGCCTTTCATTACTTCAACTATTTTAACTTAGTCTGTACCTCTTTAGCCAAGTAGAGAGCAAAGCACTGGAATTCTAACAAAAACTGAACAGTAAATATTCACTTCAAATCCACCATAAGTAAACAAGTGTTCTTTTTTTTCATTTTATCATCTTAAATGTATTAGAAGAAATGCAGGTCTCTGACAAACATGAAAGTTGGAATAAAACATTACAAAAGCAAGAAAATAAAAGAAACAGGAATAAGTATGATGCAAATGTCTGTAGGAATAACCACTTGTTTATTTATTGAATTTGTTAACCGGCATAGTTCAACTGAGCCAGGGGCCCATTTTCAGTGGAGACCCGAGCAGAAAAGCTTCAGAAGCATTATATATTTTTACAATAAAAATCAAATCAAAAATAAAAATAAGAGTAACAAATTAAACCCGCCACGAAACATAATAAGAAAATCAACAGTTAGACATTATCTGTACATAGATTGTATTTATTACTGCTTGGTAGTAACTTGATTAAAGTGTAGCTATCATTCTAAGTCTTTTGGATTAAGCACTTGGGCTTCAGACCAGTTATTTTACATTAAGAAGGTTCGTGGTCTGCACTCTTGTGGGAGGAGAGGCTGGACTCTACCCTTCTGAGCTGGGAATTTCTGGTTAAAGGCTTATCTTACTGAAATTGGTACACCTTGTTTGCTGTAGCATAGACTAAATCCAGGCCTGCTGAATCTAGCTTTGTTTGTATGCTTGTTGTTTGCTTGCTTGTTATTTCCCTGAAACACTAATTCCACCTAAAATGCGGCTTTTCAGTGCTTCTGTGGATCCCTAGTGATATCTGCATTGCTTACTGTACTTATTTCCTTCTTTCACTTGAAAGAAAGTTACTGTTTGTCATTTTTGCATTTAAGTTACCTGTAACACATTGCATTTAAGTTACCTGGCACTTGCTCACTAAAGCAATTATATAAGTCAGCACTAAAAAATTAAAAGCACTACACCCTCACAAACTCCCCTTGAGTACCTTGTTCCCCATTAGCCCTTTTTTTTCAATTCTAAAGGAATTCCCAATACTATTCTAGCATGTCCAAAGGTCAGTTGTCAATCTCCTCTCTGGTCCAGCTGGTGAATCTGGGAATCTTGAGGCAATGTTACAACTGCCTCATGTACATAGACAACCCTCTCCTCCTCCCAACAAATTCCAACACATGTGAGAGATGCAACCATATAGCCATACTGGAGGCTAAGCTCTCTCAACTCAGTACTGGCAAAACCAGTCAGGAGGAGAAGGAAACCACACTCACTACAATTCCAGTCTCACATAGACCAACCAAGACAGCAAACCAAACACATAAACACACAAAAACATACTTGGAGGCTCTAAATAAAAATCTGCCTAAGCAGCAGAGACCTCCAAAGCAGACACCCAAGCAACCGCTAACCCAAAACAAAACACGTGCAACACATAGCTCACAAAGCCAGTGTGCCGAACAGTCACAGCCCTTAAGGCTAAACAACACACCTGATACACTTGTAATAGGTGACTCTATCGTCAGGCACACTGACGTCCCGCTCACCAGGCTGAACAAGGAGAAGGTCACGGTGAGCTGCCTGTCGGGCGCTAGGATCCGCCACATAACACAAGCACTCAGGTCACTCCAAGGCAAGTACAAATATGACTCAGTCATTGTCCACGCTGGTGTGAATGACCTGAGATGTACCTCCCTGGACTACATGAAAAGAGACATAGAGGAGCTCTCTGAGCATGTAGCCCAGGCCGGTATGACCCTGACCTTGAGTAGCATCTTACCCTCACCAAGAATGATGCCACAATATGAAGACAAAATGATCAATTTCAACAATTGGCTTAAGTATTGGTGTCATTCAAAGGGGATCCAATGCCTGTCAGCCTGGGATGACATGCTCGACAAGCCATGATGCTTCGCTAGGGACGGCTTGCACCTGTCACCTCTGGGCTTTCAGATATTGGCAAAGGCTCTTGCTACCCCCATAGTGCCTTTTTTAGGCAAGGCTCAAAAGACAAACCCACCTCCATAGGTATCACAAGGGATAAGAAACTAAGAGTAATGCTACTCAATGCCAGAAGTCTAAACCTCAAGATGCACGACTCAAACTCTCCTTAGCATGGAGAACATCGATATCTGTGCAGTAACAGAAACCTGGTTCAAGGCTCCCGAGAGCACCCCAGCACTACCAGGTTATACCTCATACCATACTTTTCGGCCCCAAAACTTGGACCGAACCACAAAAGGAGGGAGTATCAATATTCCAAAGATACCCACACCTCCAGGTTGGTGGCACAGCACAAAGCATCAGAGACTATCCATGTGCAACTAACAGTGGGTAAAACTGCCTTCCAGTTTATAGCCTGCTACAGACCACCCTCCCAAACCCATGAACCCCACTCGGCCTTCCTGAGAACACTGGAAAATATGAAGGTCTCTCCAAACACCATTATATTGGGTGACTTCAACTACCCAAACATAGACTGGGAGCATTACTCTAGCTCCAACACCCTAGCTCAAAGGTTCCTAGAATTTATAAACTCAAATGCTATGGAACAACTTGTTACCACTCCCACAAGAGGGGAAAACATACTGGACCTGATCATCACCAACATGGGGACTCTATGCTCCAGACCAGAAGTGTATCCCTCATTGGTAAGATCAGACCATAAACTAATCTCACTGGATATTCACATCCCGACTCCACCCCCTGCCCTGAAAACCACAGTGAAAAACTTCTCTAAAGCAAATTTCACACTCCTCAAAACCGAGATGGAATCCTTCAAAGCCCCCGGGCCTGTGGAAAATATGGCCCAGACCGCAGAATCCTTTATAAACGCATTCTATGAACACCTTCAGGAATGCATGGATCATGCAATCCCAAATAAAACCAAGACCCAATCCTCCAAAGGCAGACGTCCTGTCTGGTGGACCCCAGCCATAAACAAACTATACAATAGAAGGAGGAAGCTACTACATGATAGAACAAAATCCCAAAAAGGGAAGGCATCTCTCATCAGTATTAGCAAAAAACTACGGGCACTCATAAAATTGTCTAAGGCCAGCTTCGAAAGAAATATTGCACAGGACACTAAGGATAATCACAAGGCTTTCTTTAGTTATGTTAGGAACCTGGGTGGGAATTCCCAGATATGCTCAGAATTAGTCCAAAATGAAAAAAAATACACCAAACCCACAGACATTGCCCAACATCCTAGCTGACAGGTTCAGCGCAACCTCCCCCCCTCACCAAAAGGGCAAACATCTATCCCAGCAGAGTACTGCCCCCCTGACATCTCAGATGCTCAGGTAAGAGCTGCCCTCTCCAAAGCAAAAAACACAGCATCAATGGGACCAGACGGTGTCCCGGGCTGCGTCCTACATGAACTTCAAGAAGAGCTAAATCCAAACATAAAACTACTGTTCAATCTCAGCCTTACTACAGGATATGTACCCAAAGAGTGGCGTACAGCAACAGTGGTCCCTCTCCACAAAGGTGGTGCCTCAACAGATCCTGGAAACTATCACCCCATAAGCCTGACTAGCTTGGTCTGCAAAGCTATGGAAAGGATCATCATGCACCTCATAAATAAAGATATTGGGGACCTACAGACAATGGATCCTACCCAGTTCGGCTTTGTTAAGGGCAGATCCTGCCTCTTAAACCTGGTTGATTTCTTTGAAACAGTCACCAAGGCCATTGACGAGGGGAAGGTGGTCCACACAGCTTACCTGGACCTCGCAAAAGCCTTCGATACAATACCCCACTCGGGCATTATAGATAAGCTCATCAGCTTAAATATAAACCCCTATGTCACTAGATGGGTTGCAAACTGGCTCAAGGACAGAACCCACATGGTTAGAATTGCTGGAGCCATGTCAGACTCCAAACCAGTTACAAGTGGCGTCCCACAAGGCTCAGTCCTGGGACTTCTCTTGTTCGGTATATATTTCTCGGAGGTACAGGCCAACATGGAAGGACTGTGGCTGACCAAGTTCGCAGATGACTGCAAACTGGGCCATAATCAACTCTCCAGCTGACACAAGCATCCTCCAAAAGGGCCTCATAGAAACAGACAACTGGTGCCAGAGCCATGGCCTCAAGCTAAACGCCAAAAAGTGTATAGTCATCCCCTTTGGCAGAAACAAAGTGCCCACAAATTACCACATAGGTGGTAATCCATTAAGTACAGAAGAAGTAATTAGGGACCTGGGGACCCAAGTTGATAGCAATCTCTCATTTGACAACCACGTGGCCAAAGTGGTTAGAAAAACATTTTATATATCCCACCTAATCATGAAGGGATTCACATCTAGATCAGGGGAGGTCATCGTGCCTCTTTACTCATCCCTCATCAGGCCCATAATTGAGTACAATGCCCCTTTTGGGATGTACCTTACCAGACACCTGCAGCAACTGGAAAGACCCCAAAAGTACCTCACCAAGAGGATCAAAGGGCTCAAACAGATGCCATATGCTGCCCGGTTAAAGAAACTCCAGCTGTACTCAGTGGCATACTGCCTGCTCAGAGGCGATCTGTGCCTGACGTATAAAGCTATTTCCAACCCGGAATTAATGGACATGCTGCACCTCAGAAAATCCAAATCCCATCAAGCTACGTGCTCGAGAGACTTGAACCTCAGCACTGAAATAAATAGGACATGCTGGAGGGACAGATTCATAACCCAGAGGCTCCCTTCACTCTGGAATAAAATCCCAGTCCAGGTTAGGCATTGTCCCTCAATGACTCTCTTCAAGAGGAATCTTGATGAGCGGATGCGAGATCGTAGGTTTACCCCGGGTATCACTTCTGTGTCACTATTAGACAGAGGCACAGTATACTAACCTCGAAAAAGGGCATAGCAAAATTAATTTAAAATGGGTGGCGAAAGCCAAACACACTCTGGCTAGGCTTATAAATGCCCTAGGGCAGATAGCCTAGTATGAACCTATGAACCTATAAATAATTGACAGGTCTACAGAATATGAAGTACATGCAAATAGATAAACCATTCAATCAAAAATGTTTTAAATAAAGATATATATGAATACATATGCTATGGAAGTGAGGAGAGAGGGAGGTATAAAGGTATACGAGGCAAGTACAAATAAGTAAAGAGAACATTAGGGAGAAGGATTTACAGTTGAGAAGAGGCTAGATCAAGTGGAGGTCAGACAAGAGCAGGACGTGTACTCTGAAGAAAAAATTAAGTTATTTTGTGAACAGGTGTTTTTGATGAATGCTTCTTTTGTGTTTTGAGGGGGTGAGTTCCAAGCATGTGCAACAGAGTATTTGTACAGGGACTTTCCTATATTTTTATTGGGTTTATATACGTCAAGGAGGTGTTTGCATGAAGTACGAAGGTGACTTATTACATCCGTAATGCAGGTCACACATGCATGCCTGGTAGGAATGTGGCTACTCTGGCAAAACTCTCAAGACACGACCAAGTTACTATTACATGTGGGCATAAATAGAACTTCTAACAACTAATTATTGGTGTAATAACAGCATAAATCAATGTGAGCTACTGCACATACAGCAAGCTATTTACTATAGAATAGTAATGCATGTCACAACAAAATAATGTTAAAACTGTTGTTAGTAAGACTTACAGTATTTAAACAAGATCACTATAAACAAAACTTCTCTAATGGTAATAATATATAACTGCTTCCTCAGACATAAAACTGAAATCTAGTCCATAAATATTGATAGCAATGACCAGAAGAACTTGATGACAAATAGGATCATACGTAAATACTAGGCTATCGACCTGCAGACTATTACAAGCTAAGCCGATAATCAGAGGTTAGAGCCAGACCCTGTATGTTATATCTGTGAGGTAAAAACATTAACTATTATGCCAATCCTCACCCCAGAAAAGTTACTAAATGTTAGTTTATTAGAAATAACACCTACTTCTAATTGGAAAAGATTAACCGTACTAGTTGGGCAGTATGGTAGCTCACTAATTAAGTGATTATGATCTCTGCTACGTAGCTCCAAGATCTGACATTCAGTCCTGAAATCCAGTCACTGCCTGTGTGAAGTACGTATGTTCTCTGCATGTCTGCAAGGATTTTCTCCAGGTACTCCTACTTCCTCCTCCCTCCCAAAGACATGTTGATTGACAAGCTACTTTAAACTGTCCACAAATGCTGCATTTAGCCTTACCTTTATAACTCGCGTCATGGCTAAAAAAAGGTCTGAAGACCATTTCACTTCTCTTGTTAATTAATAAAATTAAAATACATTAAATAAGTAAACTTTATAGAAGGACATCCCAAAGACAGTGGCAGCTGGTGACTTTAAAGCAAAGAGGTGGGGGGGGGGGGGCTGCATGAAGCAACAGAATGTGTGGGGCTGTATTACAGCAGGTCAATAACCATTGCCTGTGATGAAAAAACAGATGGGCTTTTCATTGTCATCCATAGACTGCCTCAATACATACCTACTCATTATAGCCATTTTACTGACAAAATAAACCTAAGATGTCCAAGCTGTAGTCTGCAAGTCTTAGGTAAAATGGAGCCCTAGACAAAGGACACCCACATACCTTGCACTCCCCCAGTGTCCTGTCCTGATTTCTCCTCATTCTGGCCTCACATCATCCACAAAGAGTATTTCCTTCTTGAGTTTTTATACTTTTATCTTACTTTTTAGCTTCCTCCATGCTTTAAAACTCTATAACTGTCCAAAACACTTCTGTAATTTAAGCTGGAAAAAAGTAACTCAATTAAGCCAGGGGTATGAGGGCCACTAGGCCCCCAGAGTTCTAGATGCTCTGAGGTGCATCCTAGAGCTTTTTTACATGCTTTTGATTTGGATGACCATAACACAAATAAAAAAATCATAAGTGAGGAAATATATTCAGTTTTGTTTTCCTTCAAGGAAGTTGTGCCTAAAGCTTAATGTTCAAAGCTACGAAAACGGTAGCTCCCAATAAACTGAGAAGATAAATGCAAGTTGCATAAATCCTACCTGGCAATAGTACCTCCCTTCCTACCCCTCCAAAAACATTATCTTCAGTGTATAACTCTGCTGTTAGACTGGGAAGAAATGTATAAGAACTAATGGCCAGAGGCATATATTATAAAGAGGAAGGTCTGGAAGAAGAAACCAAGGCACATGGATAAAATCCACACAGAGACAGGAAGTAGACGTACATACACACAGAAGGAATGAAGAGCCAAAAACTCAGTGGAAGAAACAAGCACCGTTAAATAGCAGCAATGCATAAAACAAATCTCTGCCAACGGTCAGTTCCTACTACATACATCCTGCCTAGACCACTTAGCGAGTACAATGCTGATGTTCAACTGTGATAGAAAGTGAAAAAAATAAGTACACTACTTCTGCAAAGCCAGAATAACAATGGTTTATTTGGTTTGCTATTGAAATTTCAAGAGAGCTTTGGTCGACCAATAAAAAAGGTCGACTCGAAATGCTGAATACGGAATTTCATATAGTAACATAAAGCGAAAATGAATACATTTACCACTGTGGTTCGATGTATGACATCACTCACCTCCTGCTATGCACATTAATGTACCGTTGAACTCTATGGTCAACGGTTACTTCTTCTATTTTGCAGAGGGGCTATGCCCCCCTGCACCACCCCTGAACCCCTTGCACATTAAATATACCAACTCGGAGATCACACTACAGTGAGGAACTAGGCTAATTCCTTGTTCCTCACTGAAGCGTGACTCCCTGTGAACCAGAATGATCAACCTGTACTACCCGTTCGCTGTAGTGTAAGTAGATCGATTTTGGGCTGACATTCTGCCAACTGGGGAAACTGCCTTTCGACCATATGCCAGTCGACCGATGCAGTTTCAAACTTGTCATAGTAAACCGTTTATTTTTAACAATTTTCATTTACAGACAAACTCTGTACCCAGCAATTAAAGCAAACTTTAGTTACTGAATACACCTCAGATATCAGAACATAATAAAATAAAAACAGTTGGCCAACTTTATTTTAATCCCCTCAAATGTACAGATGTGACCATCAACTACAACCACTTGTGTGACTGCGAATGGATTCCTCACGTGTGATTGTGATCAAATAATGAATGAATGAATTAAATGCACACATAACTGCTACGCAGCAATTTATCTTTTCAGTTCACTGTGGTCAGAATACAGGGCAACACACTGCAAATTCCCCCACCACATGTTTGAACTTCTTATCATCATTCAGGAAAAAACGCTAAAAACTTATAGCAGTCAAAGGACCAAAATCAGCAACAGCTACTGCCTTTAAATACTTAGAGACTTTCTAGAATTACAGGCTTTGCATTAGCAGGTGGTTTTGAAGACTGTTATCTCTGAAACTCAAAAGTGCGCCATCATTTAGTGGCTGCAATCTTTACTGATATGCCAGAAAGAACACAAACTTTACGAGGAACAGACAAAAACATGACACACAAAATCAGAAACATTCAGCAAGAAATAAGGACAGCTAAGAGTGGTCAACAAAGGAATAAATAAATCTATTCCACCTCACCACATGCACAAAAATCTGAACAAAGATTTAAGTCATTTGTATGACTGTACTTCTCAGACCTTTTCATTGCAACTCAAATAAATGGATATACGTACATAACAAAAAAAAAGCCATACAGGAATTTATGTTGACAGCTGGCTGCTGTCAGAATACAGTGTGCAACTCACTGTCCTTCCCCCAAATACACAATACCGCTCAACATCCTATCTCATGAAGCAAGGAGAAAGCTAAAATAATGGTGGACAATGGACCAAAATTACATATACATAGTAACCATTCTATCATAACAGGCTTCACATCCACATGCTTTTTTGAATGTTGTTAAAATCTTGAAGCTCAAATATATGTCACCACTATTTAGTCTCTGTACATTTCACTAATTTGCTAGAAAATCCACAAACTGAACAGCTGAGCGCATCTACTCCCCCACATACATACATAGACAGTCACGCAGACATTCTCTCTCTTCCTCTCCTTACTATGTTGGTAGTAGCGGTCAAACTGTCTGTAAAAAAGATATGGATGTGTGTGTGTGTGTGTGTGTGTGTGTATGTATATATATATATATATATATATATATATATATATATATATATATATATATATGGTTCTTTTGTGTATGATGCAACTGTCCTAATGTTGAATGTAAAACACCAACAAAATAAGTTTGATTATACACAATAGCAAAAAAAAAAAAAAAAAAAATGAAACCACTAATATCGAGAAATTAAAACTATTTCTCCTGATATTAAAAGTAAAATTAAAAATAAACCCGCCCATAACACTAGCCTCAAATTTGTCTGTATAGTGACAGCGTTACAGGAAGGTTTTAATGACATTAAGGTGTAGCGTTAGGGCTGGGGGAAGGGGCAGTGTTATGGATAGGGTTAACACCCATTACTAAACAGTGAGACTAACCTAGTCAAAGGCTAAATAAAAACATGTGTGTGCAAGCGCATGTGTGTATTAGAGAAAGACAGAGTGTCACAGAGGTGTGGGAGAGTGGGAGGCACAGTTCTCCATGTGGAGGGCACAGGGGGACCTGCCTCCTCTTACAAAAAAAACTCTTAGGATTTTTGCATTTTGTTTGATCAGTCCATTTTTTGATAATTCTGACTTGGCAAAATTAAATTCAAACAAAGAAAACTGTGTGTGCATGAGTGAGTGAGTGTGAGAGAGAGAGTGTGTGTGTGTGTGTGTGTGTGTGGTTTCTTACTTGCTCGACGTGTAGAATTCTCAATTTTAATACCAAGAAGTTCAGAAAGTCTCTGCATCCACCACTACTTGTATGAAAAAATGCTTCCTCGCATTACTTCTTAACCAACCAAATTATTTAAATATATATATATATATATATATATATATATATATATATATATATATATATATATATATATATATATGGATCTATTTGAGATGATCAAATTTTCAGAATATTGAAACCTACTCCATTGCAACCACAGCATCAAATACTGCATCCGTCAAAAGCAGACTGCTTAGAATTTCAAATCATTGAATGCCATCATCGGCCAGCAGTTCAGACATCAGCAGAGCCTGATGAAGGAAATAAAAATCTTTCAGAGGATCAGAAGTACTCCTAACTTAAACTAACCAACATTAACAACAGTGGAGAAACCTACAGACAGAATCCAGCAAGTGAAAAAGTAAAACACCTATTACAATTTATATAATATATGGCCGGCAAATATGTATATGCAAACAGTATTAAACTCGGACGTCTGAGCTGCTGGCTGACTATGGCATTTGATAAGCTGAAATTCAAGGAAGTTGGCTTTTGATGGATGCAATGTCTAATGCTCTGCTCTCAATGGAGTATATAGCGATCATCCCAAATACACACACACATACACATATATATATATATATATATATATATATATATATATATATATATACACACATACACACACACACACACACACACACACACACACACACACCTAAACTGGGCGAGTGACCTGAACTATGAACCTTTTTCAGCTAAAATCTGAGCCATAAGGCTTCAACAATGCAAATATATTTGAATGTAATGTAAGATGTTGACAAAACCATACAATATCAAAGTCAAAGCATGAAAATCCAGTAAGGACAAAGGTTAGGATTCAGAAAACTCACTTACATGGGTGCATAACTTCAACACAGCAGAAATGAAGAGCTGTAATGCAGACAGATACAGCTTTAACTATGCAGTAGAAGCAAAGCTGAGCAATGAGGTAAATACGAAATTTGCAGTGAATAACAGAACAGTGCCATGACAGTCGCATGACCCAAGAATCCAGTAGCACATGCTCATTCACATTCAATGACATGTCACTATAGCACAGCTAAAACGCTCAGACGAGCACACAGTAAAGTCCCTACTGTCTTTCCATTATAAACAAGAAGGAATGGGTGTTTAGGAACAGGCAGAAAGAGAAAATAAATAAGCAGAGGAACACCCAGATGTCAAGGGGAAAAGAAGACCGGTATGGGGGTGGGAAGCAAGCATTTAATTTTTTTTTTCAGGACAGGTGGCCTTTTTTTATATTTTCAAGAAAGGTAACATGTGAAGGCAGCTTGGGAAAGATATGAGTAGGAACACGGGTATATGGATGGCAACAGGGGTAGGCAAACATAAAAGGCAGACAAAAAGGACAAAGACCAACAAGTAAGTTGCTGGCACAAATGAGAAGGGAAGCACAAAAGAGAAACAGACAGAGGGAGAACAGCTGGTGATGGGTAGGACTGGAGTACAAAATGGACACACAAGAAAAGAGAATACCATGATGGGGCATAGGACAGGGTGATGGGTGAATACAATGCTGCACAGAGTGAACTCTGTGACCACCTTCTTGGCTGAACCCAGCCACCGCTGGGTAGATGGTCAAAGCCAAGGAGTTGTGTGACTTTGAGACAAATGAGGACAGACTCCGGCCTGCCAGTCCACCAAGACCATTACCAAACCCTCTACTTTCAGCTGGGTGACATACCAGGACCACTCCATAATGCCTACTAACAGAACACCTATACCTCCCACTGGAGGCAGACCTGAAGGTCACCCCTGCTGGATAAGACAAGTTACACTGCACAAAGGTGCACCTGGAAACTGCTGGGGACCCAGTAAGTGATGGAAAGGGCAGTGTACAGTGTGGTGGTCACTGTTGTACCACATCTATTGCCACAGTCAACAATGAGAGAAAAACAAATGCAACAGCAGCTATCAGCAATGTCTGCTACACCGAGTGGCAGTAGAGTCTCTGGAGGAGTAAAGTGCAGTTAAGTATGCAAAACAATACGGAGGCCTGACACAAACAAACTACAGCAGTGTGTGTGCCACAAGGGACAAGACTAAATTTCATCTGCTCTAGTGTCCTATGTATAGAGTATTTCCACAGTCCATGAATTACAAACAGGGTGACAAAGTGGAGGTAATGTTGGGCTGAACAAGTCCCTAAAAATGAAGTGCCAAGAATAAGAGCAGACCAGGAGGTGGCAGGCACTGCCTATCAAATACTGCCCTGCATGGTACCAAAAAACATGCCTTACATCCAAACAGAATTCCAAAATTAGTTCACATGAGGCACTAAAACCCAGTGGTAATAATGTACCATGACAT
Organism: Protopterus annectens; assembly: GCF_019279795.1. NCBI lineage: Eukaryota > Metazoa > Chordata > Ceratodontiformes > Protopteridae > Protopterus > Protopterus annectens. The sequence goes on from NC_056729.1 coordinate 1,666,803,644, forward strand.
GTAACAACCACCATAACGTATCATCTGCCATCCTCTCAGATGCATGCCTGAGGTATGCCAAGTGTAACTACCACAGGCAGAGTTGTAGAAAGACCAGTGTAAGAGTAAGCCATGACAGCCTGACCAGAGCAATGTGTAGCAATGGCAGGGGGGACAGATATGGATGTGGCACCAAATGATGTCAAGCAATCCTCTCCAAAGTACACACTGACACTTGTGATGATGATGGCACACCCACTATCAACCAGTATACACTACCATGACATTGCAAGGAATCCCTAGCAGAAGGCTGAGAACTACAGCAGTTCAACCTGCACTTACAAGGTATGTGACATATAAAATAAATCAGAGCTGCAAGCAACAGTTTAAATAATTACTAATAATTCAAACATGGACAGTGAAGAAGGTGTCTTAACAGATATGCAGCTGTAATATCAATTTCATGTATGTACCCTGAGGCTTGGGCAGTCTTGCTTTAAGCCTCTGGCACATCAACCTGTTTCCGCTATCTCATCAGGTGTTGGAAAAAAAAAAGGAAATAAACATGCCCCTGAACACCATGCGGTGCATATGGCTGAACAAGAATGCTTAAAAGTATAACCAAACACAAGTCACTACTATTTAGCGTGGGACTCTGGCTAGCCTCTCCCCAGTCTCCTCTTCCTTCTGGCTGAGAATCTTACAGCAGAATCTCATTAGGTGTCTGTAATGATGCTGACACGTCTCACCAGAGTCCATGGCATCACTCATCACCCGGGCAAGGCAGTGTTAGCCAGACATTTTGTATCATCTTGTATCAAGAGCCCACATACAAGTTCCCCAATAGGAATCACTGTAGTTTCAGGGCAGGCTCATGATAGTGCCAAAGCAAGACACAGAAATATTTTAGTCTCCCTCTTACACCACATGATAGCCCTTCTGGACTCAGCCACTTCAGAAGCCATGACGACTTCCCAAGTTGCTGTCAAGATGAAAATGGTGCCAGACCTACAATCAAGCACAATGTGGGAATCACATGATGGACACTAACAGGCAGTATGGCAGTTCAGTGTAGTCCAATGCCACTACACAACAGCGTGTCAACAAGACTGCACTGGGGGAGGGGCAGCCATGGGAGTCCACGACACATCAGCCCTGTCCACACCACTTTTGCATCCACAGTTGTCACATGTTTGTTTTCTTTACACTGTGCTTTACTTGTATTCTGCTTTTAATTGCATATTAAAACTTGAAAAGAGACCGCAGTGGTGTCTCTTGTGAGTCAGACAGAAATTAGAATAGGTCAATTAAGGAGTCTCACAGAAGTTAGAACAGGTCAGTTAAGGTTAATCATCTGTGAACTGAGGAGGTGGAGCTAGGGACTAACCCTTCCAATTTAAGGGGTAAAATAAAACATATCAAAGTTTACTGGAAAAAGCTCACCCAGACTCTGCCACAGCTTTCTGGGAGGGAAAGGTTAGCTTGTTTTTGATTTCTTGTACTTTGTATTACTTTATTGCCTTTTTCTGTTTCGTATACTGTGATCTGTTTTCTTTACACTGTGTTTTACTTCTATTCTGCTTTTAAATGCATATTAAAACTTGAAAAGAGACCACAGCTGTGTCCCTTGTGAGTCAGACAGAAATTAGAACAGGTCAACTACGGAGTCACCCCAAGTTAGACTAGGTCAGTTAAGGTTAATCATCTGAGAACTGAGGGGGTGGAGCTAGGAAATAAACCTTCTATTTAAGGGCTAAAATACATTTCAAAGCTTTACTGGAAAAAGCTCACCCAGACCCTCCCATAGCTTGCTGTGAGGGAAAGGTTAGTTTGCTTTTGACTTTGTGTACTTTGTATTACTTTATTGCCTTTTTCTGTTTTGTATTTATTTTTATTTTATTTACTTATTTTACATTTGTTGATCTGGAGTGTCTGGCTGAGCTATGGCCTTTTCTCAGCGGAGGCCCGGGGAGAAAAGTTCCAAAGATATACAATGCAATAAAAATAACAATACAATACAAATTAACAACTAAGCTATTTCTCATCACTGTGTTTAACTTGTATTCTGCTTTTAATTATATATTAAGTTTTGTATACTGTGATTTTTCTTTACACTGTGCTTAACTTGTATTCTGCTTTTAATTGCATATTAAAACTTGAAAAGAGACCACAGCTGTGTCTCTTGTGAGTCAGACAGAATAGACATTTTTTTCCCCACAGCTGTTGTGTTCTTAAATGCCATTGTCTTTCTAGTTGCCTGCCCCTTGTGTTAATTTGACCATACATCTCCTTCCCTCTCTCTCCTTTCACTGGCTGGTGTGAGTAAGCACAAAATTATCATTCTGTGAAATCACCCCCCTTCGACTATTTACATTTATTGGGCATCCCACTGTATTCCATAGTACCAGAATACAAAAGTGGCCATGCCCTTTCAATATGTCTTGCTCTTTTAAAAATAGTGTCTCTCCACTGCTTACCCACTTTCATATCTAAGTGCTTAGTGCACACTGCACTGTTTAGGATAAATCATTTCTTTTTCATCACCACCAGTTATTGGAGAGCCCACATTCTGCCTCTCAGTAGTCATCTTGGGATTAGTTTTTCTGTTTTCTCCTGGTGAGAGAAGGAGCACAGGGACAGTATTTCTTGGAGACTGCTGATCACCAGAAAGACTAATAACTGCTTTACAGGTGACAGCTTGGAATCTGTACTTATTTTCTGCTCCTGGTGAGAGAAGGAGCAGAGTGCACAGATTTCTGACGTTTTCTGGCTGGAGAGTGAGTGTCTGTGCTTGATGTTCCTAATTTGTCTGGTTGCTATTCAAGACATCTACCAGGAAATGGCTACTAGTGTACAGACACTTGCATCACCTGGAACAAGACTGTGGATCACCAAACAGGCTGTGGCCTGCTTCTCATCTTGGGGTTGGTGCTAACATTTTAGTTCTGGTGAGAGAAGAAGCAAAGGAGCACTGTACTCCAACAGAGTGAAGCTGTGCTGATGCTAGCATTAGTAGTACCAGGCAAGAGACATTCTTGTGACTTTCCTCTTTTCATCATTCTTGGCAAGTTAATTCTTTGTTTTCAATAAGTACTGCTTGATTTCTTTCTACCTTCAGAATATCTGCCTAAAAACTTCAACCTTAAATTTTCTGGCTCTATATATTAGTTTCTCCTCAAGTGTTTGGCTGTGTTCTGTACAGACTCAGACACCTTGAGTGACATTGTTCCTTAAACAGCACAACTGAAATTTCTCCAGTACCTAGTTGCACATAGGACTAGTTTACAGTGACAAGCACTGTCCCAATAGTTGCAAACTGGATACTCCTGACAGTGATTAATATTCTCATTCCAACTGTCTAATCAATAAAAAAGGGTCTGCGGCCATGGATATGAACGTTTCTACTGTCTCCGTTACTGGCCTGGTGGATATAGGCATCCTGAAGCAATGTAGAAATTGCCTCATGTTTACTGACAACCAGTTAATTCTCAAACAAACTGATATGTATGTGAGAGATATATCTATACAATGTCACTGGAGGCAAAGCTCTCATAAAAGTACTCCTAAGGTCAATATGGTTGCCAGCAGCACACACGCTGCACCCATCACATACAATTCAAAGAAGACATATCAACCCACATATGCTGAGGCAATTAATTGTAACCTTCCTAAACCACAAAGACCTCCTACATGAAGTACACATAACAGACATATTCAATAGCCCTGAATGCGCTCTTTCAAAACAACACCCACATCAACACATAAAAGCTACATCTCGTGGAGCCTCTACCACTAAGCCTATAGGGCAGGCCACCACAAAATCCAACATTTAGTCATTGGAGACTCCATCATGAGACAAACTGATATCCCCTCTCACCAGGCTGAGTAAGGAGAAAGTCATGGTCAGTTGCTTATCAGGGGCTAAGATCCACCACATTACGCAAGCACTCGGGTCACTGGACCACAATTACCAATATGACTCAGTCATATTCCATGTGGGAGTATATCCCATGAGATATACCTCCCTAGACTACATGAACATAGACATCATGAAGCTCTTGGAATATGTGTCTCAGGCTGGTATGAGCCTAGCACTGAGCAGCATTTTACATTCTCCAAATATGATGTCATAATGCAAACAAAAGATGACTGACTTTAATAACTGGCTTAGTTTCTGGAGTCATTCTATGGGAGTGTAATATTTGTCAGCATGGAAGGAGATGGTCAACAGACCACAATGCTTTGCCAGGGATGGTCTGCACCTGATTTTTCTGCTGAATAGTTGCATGCTTGAGCTGTTTGGTTAGCTTTTGCATACCCTACATCAACTTTATTACAAGCTAAGTACAAACTTGCAGTGTTATAAGATAGTACTGAATTTTATTTTTTCTGTTAATTGTTTCATTGAATATTGTGTTAAAAATAGTACTGCATTTATCTGCTTATTTATTTGTTTATTCAAAATTGTGAGTTCTCTCCCTGTCTGTAGTTAATTCTTCTCACTTCATTGTTATTCGGTGTACAAGTCTTAGCCTAGAGGGATTCTCTGTGCCTCAAAGTCTTAGTCCCTTATCTCTGGAACTATTTCTGCTGAATAGTTGCATACTTGAGCTGTTTGGTTAGCTTTTCCATACCCTACACATCAACTTTATTACAAGCTGAGATAAGTACAAACTTGCAGTGTTATAAGATAGTACTCAATTTTATTTTTTATTTTTACTGTTTCAATGAATATTGTGTTAAAAATAGTACTGCATTTATCTGCTTATTTATTTGTTTACTGAAAAGTGTGAGTTCTCTCCCTGTCTGCAGTTAGTTTATTCTTCTCACTTCATTGTTATTCGGTGTAGAAGTCTTAGCCTAGAGGGATTCTCTGTGCCTTAAAGTCTTAGTCACTTATCTCTGAAATTATTTCTGCTGAATAGTTACATACTTGAGCTGTTTGGTTAGCTTTTGCATACGCTACATCAACTTTATTACAAGCTGAGATAAGTACAAACTTGCAGTGTTATAAGATAGCACTGGATTTTATTTTTTCTGTTTATTGTTTCATTTAATATTGTGTTAAAAATAGTACTGCATTTATCTGCTTATTTGTTTACAGAAAATTCTGAGCTCTCTCTCTGTTCTCTCCCCGTCTGCAGTTAGTTTTGCCCACCCACCCGCCCTGTTCATATTGTGGTATTAATCTTGGTGGCTTTGGAATTGACCGCCCCTCCTGTAAATTTGTGTTTGAACACTCCTCCTGGGCCCATCTCATTTGCTTACTCAACCGAGTACAGTGAGATCATATTTTGATTTCAGACACTCCTACCATTCCCATCTGTTCAGCCCTATCCCAGCTCTATCCTAGTCTAGTCTCATTAGCTCATCCTGCCTAATACAGAGAGAACATTTGAGTACGCCTACCCACTTAGGCCCTGAACTTGTCTGATTGAAGACTGCTGGAACAGGACTCAGTTCTGAGGTTTTTTACCGGTTAACTGGGTAATTTGTTCAAATCAGTTTGCTTGTTTTCTATTGTTATAAAAAAAACTATTTTCACTTTATCTGCTTTTACTGTATTTGTGTTTCTTCCTACTTTATTACCTTATTTTGCTTTTACCTCTTATTAAAAGAACTCAGTTGTGTTTATTCTGCATTTATTACTGCTTGGTAGTAGCCTGATTAAATTGTAACTGTTATTCTAAGTCTTTGGTTATTGCACTTGGGCTTCAGACCAGTTGTTTTACATTAAGAAGGTTTGTGGTCTGCACTGTTGTGGCAGGACAGGTAGCTTACATCCTTCTAAGTTGTGAATTGCTGATTGAAGGCTCAGAGTCTGTTATTCTAAAAGTGTATTAGTTCTGGTTTAAGTACTTGGGCTCCAGATCAGTTATTTTACATTAAGATGGTTTGTGTCTGCACTCTTGTGGGAGGAGAGGCTAGATTCTACCCTTCTGAGCTGGGGATTTCTGGTTAAAGGCTTACTATGCTTGCTCATTTGAACTGTTTTTCTGATATTGGTGTTCCTTTTCTGCTGTAGCATAGACTAGATTCAGGCCTGCTGAATCTAGCTTTGTTTGTATAGCTTGAGCACTAATCCAGGCCATCTTTTTTGGAGAAGTTTCCCTGCACCCTCGTGGCAGGAGTGTGCGGTTAGAACTTGTCAGATTGAAGACTGCTGGAACAGGGCTCAGTTTTGAGTTTTTTACTGGTTAACTGAGTAATTTGTTTAAATCAGTTTGCTCATTTTCTATTGTTATATATAAAAGAATTCCACTTTATTCATCTGTTTTTACTGTATTTGTGTTTCTTCCCATTTTATTACCTTATTTTGCTTGTGCTGCTTCTTAAAAGTACTCAATTGTATTATTCTGCTGCAGTTATTACTGCTTGGTAGTAGCCTGATTAAGTTGTAACTGTTATTCTAAGCCTTTTGGTTTAAGCACTTGGGCTTCAGACCAGTTGTTTTACATTAAGAAGGTTTGTGGACTGCATTGTTGTGGCAGGACAGGTAGCTTACATCCTTCTAAGTTGGGAATTGCTGATTGAAGGCTCAGTGTCTGTTATACTAAAAGCACATTAGTTCTGGTTTAAGCACTTGGGCTTCAGGCCAGTTATTTTACATTGAGAAGGTTTGTGGTCTGCACACTTGTGGGAGGAGAGGCTAGATTCTGCCCTTCTGAGCTGGGAATTTCTGGTTAAAGTTTTATTGTGCCTGCTTATTTGATCTGTTTCTTTCTGAAATTTGTGTGCCTTGTTTGCTGTAGCCCAGAAGTTAGTAGTTTATTGGCCATTTTGGGCTAATTTCTCTCTCTTTCATTTCCCTGCTATAAAACCCGCATTTGCGTGGTTTTGCGCACCTGGCACTGCCAGTTAGCTAGGGTTAAACTATTCACGGCTCCACAAAGTCTGCTCTTCAATTTTTCCCTTGGAACTAGACAAAATTTCAACTTAAGCACTCAAACCATTAATTTCATAGCCCAGCATTTGCTCAAAACTCATAGCAAGCACTAATTAACCCTAGCACTAGACCCCTATACTGTCCAGAAGGACAAGGCTCTCTATTCGTCCCTACCAGCTAATCAGTAGAATAGCTCACTTTACCTATTCAGGCATGTCCAAAGGGCAGTTTCAGGTGTACTCTCCAGTCCAACTGGTGAATATGGGCATTTTGAGGCAATGTTACCACTGCCTCATGTACACAGACAACCCTCTCCTCCTACCACCAAACACTAATATATGCGAGAGATGCAATTATACAGTCAAACTGGAGGCAAAGCTCTCTCAACCCAAGACTGGAACTGACAGTCAAGAGGAGAAGGAAAATACTTGCAACACACCACCAGTCTCACAAAGACCTACTAAACCAACACCAGCTAATAACACACATAAATACACAAAAACATACTTTGAGGCTCTAAATAAAAATCTGCAAAAGCAGCAGAGACCTCCAAAGCAGACACCCAAGCAACCTCCATACCCCATCACAAACCATGAAATGCATACTTCACATAATCAGTGTGCCACGCAATCACAGCCCTTAAGGCAAAATAACATACCAAACACAATAGTAATAGCCGACTCTATAGTCAGGCACACTGATGTCCCACTAACTAAGCTGGACAAAGAGAAGGTTACAGTTAGCTGCCTGTCGGGCGCGAGGATCCAGCACATAACACAAGCACTCAGGTCACTCCAGAACAAGTACAAATACTACTCTGTCATTGTCCATGCTGGTGTGAATGACCTGAGATGTACCTCCCTGGACTACATGAAAAGAGACATGGAAGAGTTCTCAGATCACATAGACCAGGCCGGTATGACCCTGACCCTGAGTAGCATCCTGCCCTCACCAAGAATGATGCCACAATAGAAAGAAAAAATGATAAATTTCAACAATTAGCTAAGTTTCTGGTGTCAGTCAAAGGGGATCCAGTATCTGTCCACCTGGGATGACATGCTCGATAAACTACGTTGCTTCGCAAGAGATGGCTTGCACCTGTCACCCTTAGGCTTTCGAATACTGGCCAAGGCTTTTGCTGCCCCCATAGTGCCTTTATAGGCAAGGCTGAAAAGACAAACCCACCACCGTAAACAGCACAAGTAACCAAAAACTTAGGGTAATGCTACTCAACGCCAGAAGTCTAAACCTCAAAATGCATGCACTCGAGGCATTCCTCAGTATGGAGAACATCGATATCTGTGCAGTAACAGAAACCCGGTTTAAGGCTCCAGAGAGCACCCCAGCACTACTAGGCTATAACTCATACCATACTTTTTGGCCACAGAACCCAGACCGAAACACACAAGGTGGGGGGGTGTATCCATATTCATCAAGGATACCCACACCTCCAGGTTAGTGGCACAGCACAATGCCTCAGAGATCATCCATGTGCAACTAACAACAGGCAAAACTGCAATTCAAACTGTAGCTTACTACAGATCACCCACCATTACCCAGGACCCCCATTCCACGTATCTGAAGACAATGGAAAATATGACGGTCCTACCAAACGCCCTAATATTGGGTGATTTCAATTACCCAACATTAACTGGGAGAACGACTCAAGTACTAACTCCCTTGCCCAACGCTTCCTAGACTTTATAAACTCGAATGGCCTGGATCAACTGGTCAACACCCCCACCAGAGGTGACAACATATTGGACCTGGTCATCACCAACATGGGCGACCGGTGTTCTACACAGGATGTCAAACCCTCGCTGGTTAGATGAGATCATAGGCTAATCCACTCTGGATATCCACATTCTGCCCCCACCCCCAATCAGGGAAACCACTGTGAAAAACTTTTCAAAAGTAAACTTCACATTACTTAGGACCGAAGTGGAAAGGTTCACAGCCCCCATGCTAAAGGACAATGATGTCCAAGCTGCTGAATCCCTTACAAAGGCACTCTATGAGCACCTGCAAGAATGCATGGATCGTGCTATCCTAAGCAAAACCAAGACTCACTCCTCCAAGAAAAGGAAAACAGTCTGGTGGACCCCTGCCATAAACAAGCTATACAATAGAAGGAGGAAACTAGTACAAAAAAGAGTAAAATCCCAAGAAGGGAAGACATCCCTGATCAGTATCAGCAAGAAACTACAATCCCTCATAAAATCATCCAAGGCTAGCTTCGAAAGAAAAATTGCCAAGGACTCCAAAGATAACCACAAAGCGTTCTTTAGCTATGTCAAGAACCTAAGTGGAAACTCTCATATCTTCTCTGAGTTAGTGCAGAATGGCACAAAATACACTAAACCGACTGATATTGCCAACATTCTGGCAGACAGGTTTACTGCAAACATCACCCCCCTCTCACCCCCTAAAAGGCCCATAACCATACCAGAAGAATGTAGTGCCCTGGCAATCACTGACACACAGGTTAAAACAACCCTATCCAAAGCCAAAAATACAGCTTCAATGGGACCAGACGGTGTTCCAGGTTGTGCCTTACACGAACTCCAAAATGAATAAACCCCTCACCTAAACACACTGTTCAAACTCAGCCTCTCTTCAGGTTACGTACCCACAGAGTGGCACACAGCAACAGTTATCCCGCTCCACAAAGGTGGAGCCACAACGGACCCTGGGAACTATCGCCCTATAAGCCTGACTAGCCTGGTCTGCAAGGCTATGGAGCGCATCATCATGGAATTCATTAACAGAGACATTGGGAACCTTTAATCATTAGACCTCACCTAGTTTGGCTTTGTTAGGGCAGATCATGTCTCCTAAACCTGGTGGACTTCTTTGAGACAGTTACCAATGCTTTAGACGAGGGAAAGGAGGTCCACACAGCCTATCTAGACCTCGCAAAGGCCTTCGGACACCATTCCCCATTCTGGTATTATAGACAAGCTCACCAGCCTGAACATAGGCTCACGGATAGAACCCACACAGTGAGAGTTGCAGGTTCTAGGTCCGACTCTAAACCAGTTACAAGTGGCGTCCCCCAGGGCTCAGTCCTGGGACCCCTCCTGTTCGATATATACTTCTCAGAGGTACAGGCAAGCACAGGAGGACTATGATTGACCAAGTTCGCAGACGACTGCAAACTGGGGGCCATAACTGACCCTACAGCTGATACAGACATCCTCCAGAAGGGTCTCACTGAGACAGATGCCTGGTGTCAAAATCATAGCCTCAAGCTAAATGCCAAAAAGTGCATAGTCATCCCCTTTGGAAAAAACAAAGTACCCGCGAACTACCACAAACGTGGTAGTCCCCTAAATACAGAAAATGTAATAAGGGATCTGGGCACCAAAGTAGATAGTAATCTCTTCTTTGATAATCATATTGCCAAGGTGGTTAGAAAATCCTTCTATGTGGCCCACCTAATCACAAGAGGGTTTGCATCTAGAACAAAAGAGGTTACTGTGCCCCTCTATTCATCCCTCATCAGACCCATCATAGAGTACAACGCCCCATTTGGGATGTACCTTACAAGACACCTGCAACAGCTGGAAAGACCACAGAAGTACCTCATCAAGAGGATTACTGGCCTCAAACATATGCCCTATGCAGCCCGATTGAAGAAACTCCAGCTGTACTCGGTTGCATACCGCTTACTCAGAGGTGATCTCTGCCTGACATACAAGGCCATGTCCAACCCAGAATTGATGGACATGCTCCACCTAAAAAAACCTCACCACAATGATAAATAGGACATGCTGTAGGGATAGATTCCTGTCCCAGAGATTCCCCATACTTTGGAACAGGATTCCAATCTACATTGGGCAGAGCCCCTCACTAACACTCTTCAAGAGAAACCTTGACAAGTGGATGGGAAACAGAAAATTTACCCCGAGGATCCCTGCAGTGGCTCTGCTGTACAGAGGCACAGGGAACTAATGGCTCTGCTGGACCGAGGCACAGGGAACTAATCTAAGGGGGGTGGCGAAAGCCAACACATTCTGGCTAGGCTTACAGATGCCCTCGGGCAGATAGCCTAGTACTTACCTATGAACCTCTCCCATTTAAGCTTTTGAATACTAGCAAAAACATTGGCTTCCCCATAGTGCCTTTTTTAAGCAATGCCAAACTGAAAGTACTTCTGACGTAGCAAATCAAACCAAGAGAATCTAAAGGTATTACTTAGTTCTTAATGCTAGGAGTCTAAACAAATAGTTCCACTACCTAGAAACTCTCTTTACCCTACAGAAAGATGACATCTGTGCAGTCACTGAGACACATAGTTTAAAGCCACAGGGAGCACACCAACACTGCAAGGTTATAATGCCTTCCACACATTTAGGCCAGCTACTTCACAGGCAGGGATTAAAGGTGGAGGTGTCTCTATTTACATCAAAAATAAATATACTTCACGGCTGGTCAAACAGGACAATACACTTGAGTTGCTCCATGTTCAAATCACTATAAACAAAATCCAGTACAATTTCCTTGCAAGCTATAGGTTCCCCTCCATGACCCAGGAAACCCAAACCATATATTTAAACTTAGAAACACCAACCATCCAATCCAATACCATATTGCCATATGCCAGTCCTATAAGACACCAAACGTACATGCACAGAGATTGCTGGATTTTGTAAACACAAACTCCCTGGACCAGACAGTCAATACACCAACCAGGGGTGCAACCATACTAGATCTGGTCCTCACTAATATAATAATGCTGCACACCCCGTACTGCAATGCCTTCCCTGGTATGGTCAGACCACATAATGGTCTCCTTCGAAGTAAAAACCTGGACCCCCATCTAAACCTGTAATATTCAGGAACTATTCTAAGGCTAACCTCCTGCTATTAAGTGAGAACCTGGCAAAATTTCAAGCCCCATAAACCCCGAAAACACTTCTGCATATGCACACTGTACAAGCAAGTTAACAGCTGCATAGAGGCAGCTGTACTCACCAGGAAGTACAGAACTAACTCAAAAAACAAACCACTCTGGTAGAATCACAAAATCAATAGGCTGTGTAACAGGAGGAAGAAAATCATGGCAAAGATTAGGAGGTGGAGCACCCAGCAGGATAAAAGCACTCTCATCAAACAACTCAGACGACAAATAAAGTATACCAAAGCCAAATTTGGGTAGGTTTGGCCTCCCAGGCCAAGGACAACCTCAAAGTATTCTTTAGCTATGTCTGCAACCTCAAAGGCAATACATAATTGTGTGCAGAGCTCATTGTAAATGGAGCCACCTATACTGTGCCAGAAGATATAGCAATCCTCCCTGCTGATAAATTCAGCTCAAACTTCAACCCTCTCTCCCCCTCAACATTCTCTCAAGAAAGATCATCAAATATAACTCCCCCTGCTATCACTAGGGAACAGGTCCTTAATGCTCTCTCTAAGACTAAGAACACTATATCAATGGGCCCAGACAATATCTCAGGATACCTTCTAAACAGCATGAAACATGACCTATCAGGACCACTGGAATTACTATTTAACTGTAACCTCCAAACAAGCTTTATGCCTCATGAATGGAGAAAGACAACAGTCATTCATCTGCGCAAAGGTGGGCCATCTACAAGCCCTGGAAACTACAAACCCATAAGTCTCACTAGTCTTATATGTAAAGTCATGGAAAGAATTATCATGGAGATGATCAATACAGATATAGTAAACCTCTAGACACTGGACCCAACCCAGTATGGTTTTGTCAAGGGCAGATCTGACCTGGTGGACTTCTTTGAGAAGGTCACCAAAGCAATGGATAAGAGCAAAATCGTTCACACTACCTACCTTGACCTGACCAAGGCATTTGACACAAACCCCACTCAGGCATTGTTGACAAACTCCAGAGGTAAGGTACAAATCCATATGTCACCCAGTGGATAGCTAACTGGCTCACAGATAGGACCTAGGAAGTTAGAACTGGGGAGTTCACCTCTACAAAGAGGCCAGTCACAACTGCAGTCCCTCAAGGATCAGTCCTTGGACCTCTCCTTTTTGGCATTTACATCTCAGAAGTCAAGGCCAATGTAAGTGGTCTCTGTCTGACTACATTTGCAGATGATTGCAAATTAGGAGCCGTCATTGAATCTCACACTGACACAAATGTTCTCCAGGAGGGGATGACACAGACAAATAACTGGTGTCAGAGCCATGGAAAAACTAAATGCCAAGAAATGTACAATAGCATCCCTTTGGGAAGTCATCCATCCCTGGTGACTATCATATTGACAACACACCCCTTAGAGCTGACCCAGTAGTCAGGAACTTAGGACACACACAGATAGTAATCGAGCCTTTGACCATCACGTGTCCACAGTGGTGAGGAAATCATTTTATGTTGTGCAACTTATAAACAAAGGTATGACATCTAAGTCCAAGAATTCATTGTTCCACTGTATTCAGCATTCATCAGACCTATCAATGAATGCAATGCTCCCTTTGGTATGTACCTAGCCAGGCACATCCAACAACTGGAACATCCACAGAGGTTCCTCACTAAAAGAATACAGAGCATAAGTAAAATGTCCTATGCAGACCGCATCATGGCCCTAACCCTGTATTCTGTCTCCTACAGGATTTTGAGGGGATATCTATGCCTGGCATACAGGGCAGTGTCAGACCCCAGTTTGATGGACCTCCTGCATATCCACAAAACAAAACACCAGAATTACCCATTCTAAAGACTTAAACCTTGCCTGTGATGTAAATAGGACCTGCTGGAGAGACAGGTATGTATCCCAGAGACTACACAGTCTATGGAACAGTCTCCCCATCTATGTGAAGCAGAGTTCCTCCCTAACCAATTCATCTGCAACTTGGATAAATGGATGGAAACTGGAAATTCATCCCTGGTTTGGAACCTATGTCTCTAATGGACACATGTAACCTGTAAATGGTTCCTCTCCCAGGCCCGTGCTTACACTTATCAAGGGTATCAGAACTTGTCGGAGATTTGGGATGCAGGGGCTAGACTTAAAAAGCCCTTGTGTTGTTAGCTTATTACCCACCTATGAACCTATGGCACACCAAGAAGATGCAAGGTAGTTACAAAGCTCATACCCTTGTGGAAGTCACACACCTGCCCACTTACATGCACACCTGTTTACAGTCTACAAGCACAGGCATGTGCAAATCTCACTGCACAGTCTACAATTGATATGCATTGTGCTAAACATGCAGTGTACAGACATTATCTTATATTACCTCGTTAACATAACTGCTGTGCTACGGCTTTCAAAATGGGACAGTATAAACAGCCATCACTACTGACATGCTCTTCACCCAAATTTCCTCAGATTAGCAAGTGGCTCACAAAGAAAATATACTTATCGACAGAGTGAAGAACTGTTCCACATATGCTGTGGTAAGGATACACACACCAGTGGAAGGTGGGGAGAATGAATGGATAACTAAGTTTCTTTTTTTGTTAGGTGTTTCTCCACAGGATCCAACCAACACTGGGATGAGGAGCCCAGACAGGGTTGCAATGAGTAATCCAAGAAGAAAGCCCAGAGGCAGCAGCAGCCCACCAGATGCATGGCTGTGGAGCTGAGTGAGGTTGACTATGTCCCTAGAAGGTGTCTCAGCTGGAGAGGAATGTGATGCAATGCACAAAGTCTGCATCTGTGGCTCAGATATGGTAAAAGTACAGTTGTGTACACTTACCATAAATGTAGATGTTCGAGTGTATTCACTGTTGCAGTCATTACATTTGGGTAATCTGCTGGCAGGTTGTCCTCAGTTGGCCTGAATAACAAAGTCTTGGGTCCTGCATCGGTTGCTGTCTCCTCTTCCATGACGTCAGGTCATCAGGGGTATAAAACATGCAGCTGACACCATTTTATTCAGTTTTTCTTGCCCCCAAAATAGGGAGCAAAAAATATATAAATAAATAAACAGTAAATATATATAAATGCAATTTTAGAAACATAAACTTTACCTTCATCTAAAAGCAAATACACCACAAAGGTTTTTGTGTATAGTGAAGGAAAGAAAAGGTATAGAAAGGGGGATGGCGGGTGGGTAACCCGGACTGCAACAGTGAACACACTCGAACATCTACATTTATGGTAAGTGTACACAACTGTACTATGTTCTTCGTGTTTCACTGTTGCAGTCATTACATTTGGGTAGAATCCCAAAGCTATGGATGGGAGGATGGAACTAAACAGCATTAGGAGCGGCTATAAGGCCCTGCAGAACTGCAGTGGCAAAGCCTGCCCTGGATTTGGAGAAGAAAGGCAAATGATAATGCTTTGTGAAGGTATGAACAGAGCTCCATGTAGCAGCTTCTAGAATGTCTTTGGTTGGAACTCCTCTGAGAAAAGCTGCTGAAGTAGAGGCAGCCCTGGTGAAATGTGATCTGATCCCCTTGGGTACAGGTTTACCATGGTGCAAGTAGCCGAAACGAATGCAGTGGCTTATCCACATAGAAATAGTCTGCTTTGATATAGCCTTCCCCTCAAACCCTGCAGCAAATGCTACCAGTAGTTGTTCAGACTTTCTTAGAGATTTGGTCCTGTTTAAGTAGAATCTTAGTTGTCTGTGTACATCCAATGAATGCAGAATCTGCTCCCCCTTGTTCTGCGGATTTGGGTAAAATGTTGGCAGGTGAATGGTCTGGTTAAGAGCCACACTGGACACCACCTTAGGCATAAAAGAAGGATTGGTCCCGAGGGACACCCTGTCCGGGTAAAATATAATAAAAGGCTCCACTGCCATGAGTGCCTGTAGTTCTGAAACCCTTCTTGCTGAAGTGACTGCCAAGAGAAAATCTGTTTTCCAAGATATAAATTTTATATCCGCAGTAGCTGCTGGTTCAAAAGGAGGCAGGATGAGTTTTTCCAGCACAAAATTGAGGTCCCATGCAGGAGTTGGTGATCTTCTGGGAGGCCTTAAATTTTTGGCCCCTCTAAGATACTTTTTAAGCAGAGGATGAGAAAAGAGGGGAGGCTCTGTGTTGTAATGAGCCGAGATGGCAGAGGCATGGATTTTTATTGAAGAAAAAGATAGGCCCTTGTCAAGCATCTCAGTCAAATATTGTAAAATAGCCATGCTGCAAGATTCAGAGTTTGGAGCAGAGTGTGCAGAATTTGATAGTTCTGCTGAGACAGCAGATGAGGTATTTGAGGCAAGTACCATGGAGGAAGCTGAGACATATTCCTTAGAAGAGGGTACCAGTGCTGGCGAGGCCAGTCTGGAGTAACTAGGATCATTTTTGGTTTTTCCTGTCTGACTTTGAGTAAGATCTTGGAGAGTAGAGGCAGAAGGGGAAAGGCATAGACTGATAGGTTTTTCCAGCTGAAGGATAGGACATCCACTTTCCATGCTTTTTTGTGATGAGTTATTGTGCACAGTTTGTCCAACTGATAATTTTGGGGAGAGGCAAACAGATCTATGTCTGGGCTCCCCCATTTGTGTGTTAACATGCTGAAGATTTGTGGATCCAGTTTCCATTCGTGCGGGTCCATAAGATTTCTGCTTAGGTCGTCTGCCAGAGTATTTTGCTTTCCTGGCAGGAATTGAGCTTGAAGATGTATTTGGTAAGTCAAGGCTGTGTTCCACAAGGCAATGGCTAGTCTGCAAAGGGGGTAGGAATGTGTACCCCCCTGCTTGTTTATGTACCACATAACTGTGGTGTTGTCCATCTTTATCAGTAGTCTTGGATGAAGTAAGTCCTTGAAGGCTGTCAGAGCATTCTGAACAGCTAGTATCTATTTCTGGTTGATATGCTGATGCATTTGGTTTGGGCTCCATTTGCCCTGAATGCATCTCCCTGCCAGGTGGGCCCCCCAAGCATAGTCTGATGCGTCTGTAGTTAGGGTTTGGGTGGCAGGGGGTAGAGTGAATGTCAGTTCCTTGTTTTGGTGACATGTCTCTGCCCACCAAAGAAACTCCTGTTGTACGCATGGAATGAGAGGAATCATCGTTTCCCAGACTGTGACAAAGTTGACTCCATAAACCTTTTAGGTACCATTGAAGTTTCCTCATATGCAGTCTCGCATATGGAATTAGTAGAATGCAGGATGCCATGAACCCCAAAGCCTGCAGAATTTGTCTTTCAGACAACTGGGTTTTTGTTGCCATTTGTTTGAAGTATGTTGTCAGTTGCCTTTGTTTGTCTGGCGTGAGGTAAGTCATCTGGGCAGTTGCATTCAAGCTTGCACCCAGGAATGTAATTATTTGAGAGGGTAACAGTTGTGATTTCTTTTCGTTTATGGTGTACCCTAGGCATGCTAGAAGCCTTTTCACAAACACCAGATGTTGAAGAAGAGTGTCCTTGTCCTCTGCTTGAATGAGACAGTCATCTAGATAAGGATAAATTTGAATGCTTCTTTGTCTGCAGAATGCAATTACTGGTGCCAGACACTTTGTAAAGATCCTGGGCACAGTAGATAAACCAAAGGGCAGTGCAGAGAATTGGTAATGCAAAAAACCTGCTTTGAAACAGAGGTATCTTCTGCATGATTCCTTTACTGGGAATATACATACTAAATCTAGAGCACTTGATAATAGTTTTCAATCTTACAACCACTGGCTAATCTACAATGTATGCACTGTACCTGTGTACTATGTATATATTCTACCTATGTTCCAATTTTCATCTGTACACCACAAATCTATTAATTACCTTTATTTTTTAAATTAAATTTTTAAAATTAATATTTTTTTGTTTGCTCTCTCCACTGTTTATGTGCTGCATATCACTGTAAAAACATGTCTCTTGTAATTTGTGTGTATACTGATCATGTCTAAATAAATGTGTCTGTAATTTTTCTTTGTGGAGCTTTTCTCCCCGGGCCTCTGCTGAAAAAGGGCCTTTTTGGCTCAGTCAGACACTCACAGTTAACAAATGTAAAATAAAAACTGGGATATGCAGGTATGCCTCTTTTAAGTCTAGAGTTACTAACCAAGCATTCCTGCCTAGCATAGGCAGTAGCTGTTGTAAAGTTAGCATTTTGAATTTTGGAATGTCCAGGAACGTGTTCAAAATCGATAACTCCAGTATTGGACGCCATGAATTGTCTTTTCTGGGTACCAGGAAAAGTCTTGAATAAAAACCTTGTCCTATTTCCTTTTCTGGTACCGGTTGAATAGCCCCCATATCCATGAGGGACATGACTTGTTTCTGGGCCTCTGCCCACTTGTTTTGTGGCAAATCCGGCCATCCGTTTGGAATTGGCAAAGTATGGAAATGAAATCTGTACCCCATTGCTTTGACCTGTACGAACCCTGTGATTGGTATCTGGAGCCTTTTGAGCACCTGGATTTGCCTTTAGTGGCTCTGTTGGACACAGGAAAGGACCAATTTTAGTAGGCCAGTGTCTACTGAACCTGGGTGGCTGCACTTGCAAGAAATTTTTTACAGTTTGCATAGATTTTGCTTTGTCTTCCATTTTCTTTAAAACCTCTTCTGCCTTATTACCAAACAAAGTATCATGCTGCAAAGGGGCATCCAACAATTTAGCTTTAACATGATCAGGCAGATTTTGCTCCTTGAGCCAGGCATGCATTCTAATCACAGATCCAGTAACGGTGGCCCTACAAGAGGCCTCCAAGGAATCAAAACCACATTGCAAAGTATGCTTTCCAACCTGTTCTGCTGAATGCAATAATTCCTGTAACTCTATTTTCCACACAATCAGAAATCAACATAATTTTCTGTTTCAGCAAGCCTATAACATGCTGTTGATATTTAAGCATATGAAACTGGCAGTTTAAGGCCCTGATTGCCAAGGTTGCAAACGTATAAACCTTCTTTCCCCATCGATCCAGTGCCCTGGAATCTCTATCAGAGGGGGTAGGATTTTTGGCTGTAGAGGCCTTTACACCCTTGGGACCCTGAGAAACAGTCTCAGGATCAGCTGCAGGATTTTTGAATAGAAATTTGTGGGAGTCAGGAACCCTGTAATATCTGTCTGGCTTACTAGGAGCCGGAGGCAGGGAATCAGGAGCCATGCTTGATTCCGAAAACACATCAACAATGTCTAATACAGGAGGTATTGCCAAAGGCCTACACTGAGGTAGAGGAAGGAAATCCCTAAGCCTCTTTTTTGATTCAGAGAAGTCCTGACTCTACCAGTGAAAATGCTCCCGTAAAGTATGCAAAGACTCTCCAAAAGAGTAATCCTCAGGAGGAGATGCAGATGGGATGGATTCCTCTGCATCAGAATCCTCATAGGGTGGAATAGAAAATTCCTGATCAGAAGAGGAATCAGAAGAAATAGAAACCTGATCTGAAGATTCATAATCAGTGCCTTGCCTAGGCCTCTTAGCAGGGGGGGGTTGGCAACCCATGATCAAGGTAATTAAATCCTCAGCCATTTTGATCATCTGTTTTTTAGGCATAGGGGCCTGAGCACGTGGCTCATGTGTTGATTTTTTAGACATAGAAGATGTTTTTGACCTTGTTTTTGTTGCTTGCGTCGGTTTAATATAAAAATGTTGAGGCCTGAAAACACCCTCAGAAGCTGGTGCCTGCTCAGCGGCTCCGGACCCATCCAAGGGGAGACATCCGCGGGTTCAATACTCTGAGAATCTCGCGGCATACCGGACTGTGAATGGGTCTCGGTAGAGGCCGCGACTCAAAAGTAGCGGGTATCAGGGGCTGCGAAAGTGCCTCAATGAGTACCGGCGACTGGCTTAGGAGAAGCTTTGTCGTCGGTTTTGGACTCGACTGTCTGTCTCTTTTTCTTTGCATTTTTTGTGAACTCCGGTAGTCGGATTGCTAACCGATGACACTTCAGGATAATTAAATCTTGAACCAAAATATTTAGAAGCAAAAACATACAGACGCTTAATACTGCATTGGTTAAATCTAGTACAAAACCGGCAGCAACGCACGTTGTGATCGGGGCCTAGGCAAGGAATATAGTACAAATGAAAATCCTTGAGGTATTTGCTTCCCACAAGTAATGCAATTATTAACTTTTACTGACATCGGTAAGGAGCAAGAAAAAGTTTCCCCAACGGGGTACTTAGCTTTAGTTTGAATACTTTGGTTCTGAAACTCGAATACGAAAATTTCAGGAGTCAGCTGACTGGCACTTGCGAACTGCTTCAGGCACTGCACGGCAAGAAAGACTGAATAAAATGGCGTCAGCTGCATGTTTTATACCCCTGATGACCTGACGTCATGGAAGAGGAGACAGCAACCGACGCAGGACCCAAGACTTTGTTATTCAGGCTGACTGAGGGCAACCTGCCAGCAGATTACCCAAATGTAATGACTGCAACAGTGAAACACGAAGAACATCAATGGATGAGGTGTGGTGAAAAAGGCACACTGGATAACAAATATAGGGCTGGGGTAGGTATGTCATGCACACACTAGATAATGGATACAGGGCTGGGGTAGGTATGTTGGGCACACACTGGATAACAGATACAGGGATGGGGTACGTATGTTGGGCACACACTGGATAATGGATACAGGGATGGAGTACGTATGTTGGGCACACACTGGATAATGGATACAGGGATGGGGTACGTTTGCTGGGCACATACTGGATAATGGATACAAGGCTGGGGTCTACATTAGTTTGCCGAAAACAGTTTCCAGCAGACACGCATTTATTGACCGTCATTTAGCAAAAATCACTTCCACGACTCACTGAATACTCCCAGGGCAAAGACGTAGTTGGCAAGTACACAACTTTGCCCTTTTCTCCACTGTAGTGCAATCTCGAAGTTGATATATATAGTTAAGGGGGTGTGGGGAGTGAAGACCCCCACTTGAGTGGGTTCAATTTAGCTAGATGCAGGTCCACTGTATTTCAGGCAAGTATTTCTTTGTCCTGGGAGTATTCAGTGAATCGCGAAAGTGATTTTCGCTGAATGATAGTCAATGAATACGTGTTAGCTGGAAAGTGTTTTCGGTGAACTAATATAGACCTCATGGCTGGGGTAGATATGTTGGGCACAATGGATAATGGATACAGAGCTGGGGAAGGTATGTTGGGAGCACACACTGGATAATGGATACAGGGCTGGGGTAGGTATGTTGGGCTCACTGGACAGTGGCTACAGGGCTGGGGCATGTATGTTGGGCACACTGGATAATGGATACAGGGCTGGGGTAGGTATGTTGGACACACACTGGATAACGTACATAGGGTTGGGGTAGGTATGTTGGGCACACACTGTACAACAGATACATTGCTTGGGTATGTATGCTGGGCACATTGGATAATGGATATAGGGCTGTGGTAGGGTATTTTGTGCACATAATGGCTGCACTTCGCTGGTCACTGGTAAGTGTGGGCTGATGGCAGGGTGTAGGTCACAACACAGTCTCTCCAACACTCCTGTAAGGGAACCAAAATGCGGAAATGTCCTGTGGTAAAAGAAGGGTATGTGTGATGCCTTATTGTGGCACTGCTGTCACATACCTGAATGACCAATACAGATCCTTTATGCATATTTTGTGCCAACTCAGTGGGCATAGATATATGTCCACATTTGCAGATAAATACAGGACATCTAAAGAACAGAAGCACCTCAAGAAGTTCTCCCAGGTGAAGACCAATGCAATAAAACAGGCCATCCATGGACATAGAGGGCAGATATGTAGCAGAGACAAAAAATGACTGGACATTCCAGAAATGTGTACGATGTAAGCTGGTGGCAGGTGCTGATGCAGATAGTGGCAACAACAGGGCAGCCCATCAGATCCATCACAAGTTCACTGATATTATCCTACATGCCTAGACAAATGGGCCATGCCACAGCATGGCAGATGATGGCCACAGGTGGGGGTTTAGTGTTGAAGATCACATTCACCACCACCAGAGGAGTTCCTGCTGTCCCTGTCTGGGGAGAGTGAAAGGACCCTGATACCTGGTAAAGGCCTGGATGTGGCAGCTGAAAGGTATGACCAATGCATGTTTCTGTTAAAGAAGCGCCAGGCTGGTATTTCCTTGTGTGCAATGCACATTTTTGTTGCACACTATGGCTACAAACTCAGGGATACTCAGCACTATCACATCACATCACATCTAGAGGCACATCTGTGACATTGGTGCAAAGGTGTACCACACAAGGTATATTTGCTTACATTTTATGTACAACTGTTATCTGTTGTGTTGTTGCAGTGTATATATTATCATTGCTACACACAGGTGATTGCCTGTCTCATTTGAGATGTGCTACAGTCATGGGTTCCTCCACTGTGGAACAGGCATACCTGAAATCAGTGTTACATCAAACAACAATGACAGTGGACTTAAACTAGCACAGTGGTACAGCTCAGATAAATAAGGAGGACATAAAATCACCCATGTCCAGTAATGCAACTCAGTTGTCTGTGGAACCTGCCTCCACTTCTTTAGAGCATGCAGAAGGATGGGTCATGCTTGGCACTTCTAAACAAGGAGTACCACCATCCCCTGCCATGTGCTAGCAGTGAACATTTGCACTATAACATACTACGGTGGGCAGGGGTTGAGGTGAGCATTGGGTCAACATGGTAGCTTCTGCTCATTTTCTGAACTGGGTGTCACAAAGGGCATTACACAATGGATACATAGGATAATCATCTGGACACAGGAGAATGCTATGTGATAGGTGAAATGTGTGACCTACAAAACAAAGTACATGAGGGCTTCACCCACCTGACAAGCATGTCTGACAGACAATGGTGCCTTAACTGCCTCTGTATGCCAGGACCAATACCATTCCCATGATGGCAGTTCACCTGCTTCCACTGTGGGTGCAACTTACAGGACAGGTAGTTCAAAAGCATGTACAGTTACCTCTTTCAAATCTCCCACTAGTGTGGAGTCTGGTGCGACATATCATGGCTGCCCATGCAGATGTAAATTGTGTGTCAGACACACAAGATGGCCAAGTGGTCATGGTCTCTCAGTTTGCCACTGTCCTTACTGGTGGGTTTTGGTGCCAGTGCCTTTCCTCACGTGGGATGCACCCATGGCTGAGATGTTCACAGTCTCTATGGCTCCCACTTGGGACCCTGCAACACCTGTTACAGCCACATACACACAGTGCAAGCAAATCTGCAGGAGTTGTGTCCCTTGTAACAACTGCTGAGTGACTATCCTCTACATGTGAACATTTACCCTCCTCAGGAAGCCCTATTCACTCTCTGCCCAGTATACCCAGCTCCCCACTATTTCCTAGCAATGTCATATACTCTCTTCCACATCCTTAGTCTCCACCTTCCATATATGTGTCCCCTGCAGATGCCTGTGACTGTGCTCCTTCCCACCTGTGCATGTGACAGTCTCTGTTCACCAAGAAATCATGGTGCACAATCTCCCTAATGGCAGTGGCTGGTCATAATTTATTTATTTTTGTTTACCAAGGTTCATAGGTGTGTACTAGGCTAATGGCCCTGGAGCCTTTACAAGCCTTGCCCACAGAAGTGCCCTGGCATCTTGCCACCCAACATTAGTTCCCATTGCCTCTATCAAGTAGAGCCACTGGAGTGATCCCTGGGGTGAACTTTCTATTTCCCATCCACTCATCAAGATTTCTCTTGAAGAGGGCCTGTGAGGTCCTCTGCTTGACATGTATGGGAAGTCTATTCCAGAGCATGGGCATTCTCTGGGTTATGAACCTGTCACTCCAGCATGTTCTGTTGATTGTGGTAATGAGGTTGAAGTCTCTGGAGCATGTGTTGGGGAGGAATTGGGATTTCTTTATATGTAGCATTTCTAACTGAGCTGGGTCAAACACGGCTTTGTAAGTCAAGCCAAGATTGCCTCTTAGTAGATGATGAGACCGAGAATAGCTGGAGTTGTTTTGAGTCTGTCCATGTAGGACATGAGTTTAAGGCCTAGGATCCTCTTCGTGAGATAGTTTTGTGGCCTTTCCAGCTGTTGCAGGCGTCTAGTGAGGTACATGCCAACTGGGGCATTATACTCAATGACTGGCCCAATGAGGGAAGGGTAGAGAGAGAGAGATGATGACCTCTTTCTTCTTGGATGCAAAACCGTTGGTAATGAGATGTGCCACATAGAAGGACTTTCTGTCCACAGTGGCAACGTGGTGGTCAAAGGAGAGGTTGCTGTCAACCTGTGTCCCCTGATCTCTTATAATGCCTTCAGTGCTCAGTGGGCTCTCATCGATGTGGTAATTAGTGGGAACTGAGTTTTTCCCAAAGGGGATGATGACTCATTTGTAGGCATTAAGCTTAAGGCCATGGTTTCGACACCAGTCATTGGTATCAGTGAGGCCTTTCTGTAGGATGTCTACATCACTTGGGGAGTTAATAATGGCTCCCAGCTTGCAGTCGTCTGTGAACTTGGTTAGCCAGAGTCCCTCAGTGTTGGTCTGGACTTCTGAGAAGTAGATGCCAAACAGGAGAGGACCCAGGACCAATCCCTGTGGGACTCTACTCGTGACTGGTCTGCAGTCTGACTTGGAGTTCACTACTTTCACACTATGGGTTCTATCTGTGAGCCAATTTGCAACCTACCTAGTGACATAGGGGTTGATGCCTAGTTTGGTGAGTTTATCAATAATTCCTGAGTGGGGAATAGTATCAAATACCTTGGCCAGATCAAGGTAGGCAGTATGAACTGCCTTGCCCTCATCCACTGCTTTGGTGCTTTGCGGGGGGGGGGGGTGATTTCCATGGTGATTAGTTTGTGATCAGATCTAACCAGGGAGGAAGCGCACTGATCTGAGTGGACCATTTGCAGGCACAGCCTGGGTGAACAGGATTCACATAAGAAATAAACATATTTACAGATACAAAGATGTTCTAAAAAGCAAACATATATACATATTTACAGATGCAAGAATATGTTAACTATTTCTCTAACTAAATGTTGTAGCAATGCCAAAACATGGATGGAAAAAATGGAATTATGCTTAGCACAGCTTTATGGATAAGATATAGCCATAATGACTGAGATGGCTTAAGCTACAGCGATAGCAGTATATCATTATATAGAGAGGTATGAAGACAATAGAAGAGGCAAGTAAGAATAGCTGCAAGAAAGGATACCGTGGTGAGAAGACAGACAAAATGTGTGAGCCGCGTGCAGAGGGAAAAGGAGTAGAAAGGAGAAGTTTGAGAGAGGGAAAAAGAGAAGTGGGGAAATGGGATAAATGATAAGCAGTAAGTAAGGGGAGTACAAGAGACTCAGAAGGATGAAACAGGAATAAGAGATACAAGGATAGTTTCTGAATCGCTCAGCCATGTTGTTACCTTCGTTTGCATTCACAACTGGTATCATTACCATAAAGTTGGTCTTTTCTATATCATTATGCAATCATTAGTATAAAAGACGCCAAAATCTCAATATCACCATGTTGCACAACTGAGCAACCTGCTTCTCCAAATCAGCCCCACACTCTGTGCAATTTTGCCTGACGCATAGCTCTATCTGCAAAATAAAGATGGATAGATATAATCTCTTTTAATAATATGCATCATGCCAGCTCCCATTCCTTTTCAAATAGTACAATCTCTGAAAATGCTATACTTATTACGACCTTTTATACTCTCAGGATTTTACTATAGTCTGTTTTCATTTTCCCCAAAGTATACCCATCACGATCCATTTTCACAGTGACATCAGACTGCTGTTTCTGGGACATCAAAGTAACTACATTCAAGTCCTAATATCATTTTGTAACGAAAAGTGTCTCGCCTACAATGAGATCATTCCTTCAATTCATGAATCCAAAATAAAAGAAGTCATAATGCAGCTTACCCAAAATGACACAGGGGACCTACTTCTGCTAGTTATGAAACAGTATGATTTTGCTGAGAGAGGAGATTCTGTCTTGTGAATCATGTGGCAGTCCTTGGAGACAAAACAGCATTTGATGACGAGCATAATGCTCATTCCGCCTTGATAACAAATTCAACACTACCCCACAAAGGAATACTTGACATAATATCATTAAATATCCATTTGTATGCAAATCAACAAGCTGAACAATGGTTAAGCAACAGGACACAACAGGTGACAGTAGGGGTTACCGATCTATTCCAAATGGGATTTCCAGTGGTTTCCTCTCTGCACTGAGGCCACTGTTTTTTTTGGTCTGTTCTTCTTGAGTGCAAAAGATTACAAAACACATTAAGGACTGTTATTTGGTAAAAATTACTTAAAAAAAACTGCTGAAGTTCTCCAACATGAACTATAAACACCCGTTGCAGTCTGCAACGTCAATAAATCCAAGTCATGAGACTGTGAATAAACTGATACCATCATTAAAGATAAAGGGATCAAGAAACAATGGCAGATGGCAATATATTCACTCAAGGGAGATCAATACACCACTTTATATCTCACTAATCTGTGTTCGTCTGTGTGTGTGTGCATGTGTGTGTGTGCATCTGTGTGCGTGTGTGTGTGTGTGTGCGCGTGTGTGTGTGTGTTTGTGTGTGCGCGCACATGTGTGCGTGCATGCGTGTGGGATCAGTACACCACTTTATACCTCACTAATCTGTGTGTGTGTGTGTGTGTGTGTGTGTGTGTGTGTGTGTGTGTGTGTGTGTGTGTGAGATCAGTACACCACTTTACACCTCATTAATCCGCCCTCTTACTGAATACAATACCGCATTCTGTAGCCTTCAAGTAAGGCACTTAAAGGAACATGCAAAACGCATCTTTCCTTACTATATAAATCATTAGGTTGGAAACCCTGAATTATTCAAAATGGCGTCAGTAATGGTATTTATTCCGTTTCATATAGGTTACTTAGAAATGAACACTGACTGGCCTGTTTGAAAGGCTACATCTGGAATGTACTTCTGGGGGAACTATTTTATTTTTTTTAATGTTATTTTTAGTTTGTTAACTGGGACAGACTGCTGATCCCTCAGGATCACTTTCAGACTGAGCCTGGTTAATTAAAAAAAAATGTAACACATGTAAGTATATAAAACATGTATGTATATATTGACTACAAACCATAAAATTCAAGTGAATCTGTACCAGAACTGTAGCTGGTTCATCTTGCACCCCCACAACTTTAAGAAAATGTCTTCATTTTCAAGACAAAAAAGCCTTCCTACCTGAAATTGTAGTAAACTGCTTACAATAAATGTAACAAGCAGCTTCATACAGTTAAACTACCACTGAGTGCTTCAGCAGTGACTGCAAATGCAGTCCTGGCATTAACTAATCTCTCAGAATATCAGCGCATGCCAATATCACCTCCTGACAGATTCAGAACGAAGGGGGGGGGGTTCACCTTCAACTCAGTAATAAACAGCTTGCTACAGTTAAATTACCCTTTTTGTCTTAGAACATCCCTAATTTTGCTTCATATTTTTGTCTCTAATAGAATTACTGAGGATTAGTCAGTCAATAATGCTGCAGTTGACAGTTATGCTGTAAATGTAGTATCAGCATTTGTGGCATATCGCACTCTTACACCACTGGCACATGCTTAAATGCACTCTCTCAAAGCTTGCACCAATGGCAGCTGACACCTTTACCCAGTTTTAATTATAGGTTCATAGGTAAGTACTAGGCTATCTGCCCATGGGCATTTATAAGCCTAGCCACAGAGTGATGGCTTTTGCCTCCCCATTAGATTAGTAACCTGGGCCTCTGTCAACAGGGCTCCTGAAGTGATCCCAGGGTAGAACTTACGATTACCCATCCACTCATCAAGATTTCTCTTGAAGAGGGTCAGAGAGGAGCTCTGTCAAATATGGATTTGGATTCTATTCCAGAGTGAGGGGAGTCGCTGGGACAGAATCTATCCCTCCAGCATGTCCTGTTTATTGTTGTACATAGGTTCAAGTCGCTAGAACGAGTGGTTCTGAGGGATCTCGTTTTTTTTGAGGTGAAACATGTCCATTAGTTCAGGGTTTGACATGGCCCTATAGGTCAGGCACAGGTCACCTCTGAGCAGACGGTAAGCAAATGAGAAGAGCTGGAGCTTCTTTAGTCGTGCTTCATAGGGTAATTGTTTATGGCCCTTAATCCTCTTAGTGAGGTACTTCTGTGGTCTTTCTAGTTGTTGCAGGTGTCTAGTGAGGTACATCCCAAATGGGGCATTGTACTCTATTATGGGCCTAATAAGTGAGGAGTAAAGGGGCACAATCACCTCCTTGGATCTGGATGAGAAACCCTTTGTGATCAGGTGTGCCACATAGAAGGATTTCCTGACCATTTTGGCTATGTGGTTATCAAGGGAGAGCATGCTATCTACTTGGGTACCCAGGTCCCTAATTACTTCTACTGTACTTAGTGGATTCCCATGTTTGTAAGTACCTTGTTTTTCCCAAATGGGATTACTATGCATTTTTTGGCATTTAGCTTGAGGCCGTGACTTTGACACCAGGTGTTTGTCTCTCTGAGACCCTTTTGCAGGATGTCTGTGTCAGCTGGAGAGTCAATTATTGCACCCAATTTACAGTCATCTGCGAACTTGGTTTGCCACAGTCCCTCCGCCTTTGCCTGTACTTTGGAGAAATATATACCGAACAGGAGGGGTCCCAGGACTGAGCCCTGTGGGACTCCGCTTGTGACTGGTTTAGAGTCAGACATGGCACCTGCCACTCTTACCGTGTGGGTTCTGTCTGAGAGCCAATTGGCAACCCATCTCGTGACATGGGGGTTGATATTTAAGCTGGTGAGTTTGTCTATGATTCCTGAGTGTGGGATGGTGTCTAACGCCTTAGCGAGGTCCAAATATGTTGTGTGGATCACCTTCCCTTCATCTATGGCCTTGGTGACTGTTTCGAAGAAGTCGACCAAGTTCAGGAGGCAAGATCTGCCTTTAACAAAGCCGAAATGGGTGGGGTCCAGTGTCTGGAGGTTCCCAATGTCCCTGTTAATGAGCTCCATGATAATGCGTTCCATGGCTTTGCAAACCAAGCTAGTCAAGCTTATAGGGCGACAGTTCCCAGGGTCAGTTGTGGCACCACCTTTGTGGAGTGGTACGACCATTGCTGAACGCCATTCTTTGGGTACATAGCCTGTAGAGAGGCTGAGTTTGAATAGTGATTTGAGATGGGGGGTTAGGTCATTTTGAAGCTCGTGTAAGACACAACCTGGATAGCATCTGGTCCCACTGATGCTGTGTTTTTGGCCTTTGCAAGGGCTGTCTTTACTTGTGTGTCTGAGATATCTGGAGCACCACATTCTTCTGGGATGGGTGCTAGCCCCTTTGGTGGAGAGGGGGGATGAAGTTTGCACTGAACTTGTCAGCCAGGATGTTGGCAATGTCGGTTGGTTCAGTGTATTTATGGCCATTATGCACTAGCTCGGAGCATATCTGAGAGTTTGCCCCTAGACCCTTGACATAGTTAAAGAAGGCCTTGTGGTTATCCTTAGAGTCATTGGCTATTATTCTTTCGAAGTTGGCATTGGATGATTTAATGAGGGAGCGCAGTACTTTACTGATGTTAATCAGAGATGCCTTCTTATTTTGGGATTTTGTTCTATCTTGCAGGAGTTTCCTCCTTCTGTTGTAAAGTTTATTTATGGTCGGGGTCACCAGACTGGCTTCCTCTTTTTTGAGGAGTTGGTCTTGGTTTTACTTGGGATGGCTCGGTCCATGCATTCTTGAAGGTGTTCATAGAATGCACTTGTAAAGGATTCTGCCGATGGGTCATCATTTTCCATTTGATTGGGAGCTTTGAAACTTCCCATCTCAGTCTTGAGGAGTGTGAAGTTGGCTTTAGAGAAGTTTTTTACCTTGATTTCCTTGACTGGGGGGGTGGTCGGGATGTGGATGTCCAGTGTGATTA
>NC_056729.1:1666850722-1666855722 GCF_019279795.1 Protopterus annectens
ATATCCTTAGTTGCCACCCCTTAGAAATGCTGTAGAAGTGGCAGTAGCCCTAGTGGAATGAGGCCTAATCCCAGCTGGAATCTCCTTGCCATGATGGGAATAACAAAATGCAATGCAAAACCCAATCCACTTAGAAATAGTTTGTTTTGACACAGGCTTGCCCTGAGAACTCAAAGCAAAAGAAACAAACAACTGCTGAGACTGCCTAAAATCCTTAGTCCTGCTTAAATAATAACGCAACTGCCTGTGTACATCTAAAGTGTGCAAAATCTTTTCCCCTTATTTTGGGGATCTGCATAAAAGGTAGGCAAATGAATAGTTTGGTTTAAAGCCACACTAGAAACCACTTTAGGCATAAAGGAAGGATTAGTACGTAAAGATACCCTATCCTTATGAAAAATCAGGAAAGGCTCAACCGCCATAAGGGCCTGCAATTCAGACACCCTTCTTGCAGATGTAATGGCTAACAAAAAGCAGTCTTCCATGACAAATATTTCAATTCAGCAGTAGCTGCAGGCTCAAAAGGTTGTAGAGTGAGTTTCTCCAACACAAAATTGAGGTCCCAAGCAGGAGTAGGAGCTCACGGGGGTCTTGTATTCTTTGCCCTCTAAGAAATTGCTTGAACAAAGGATGAGAAAACAATGGTGGGTCACAATCATAGTGAGCTGAAATTGCTGCAGCATGAATCTTAATGGAAGAGAAAGACAAACCTTTGTCCAATAACTCAGTAAGATATTGAAGAGCCACACTCAAATTGGCTCAGAAACATCCAAATCCTTTGCTGCACACCAAAATAAAAATCTCTTCCATTTTCCTGCGTACACTTTCCTTGTACTAGGTCTTCTGGCTTCCATAATCACATTCAAAACTTGTTGAGGAAGCTGAGACCTGCTATGGTTCAAAACAGAATATGCCAAGCTGTTAGATGAAGAGAGTGAAGCTTGACATTGAGCAGATGCCCGTCCTTCTGAGACAATAGGTGTGGAATCAAAGGTAAGGGTCATGGAGGCTTCCTTACCAGACTCCTCAGCAATGGGTACCAGTGCTGCCGAGGCCAATCCGGAGCTACTAAAATCATCCTTGGCGTGTCTTGTCTGACCTTTAGAAGTACCTTTGGGAGGAGAGGCAGAGGTGGAAAGGCATACACATGAAGATTTTTCCAACTGAAAGAAAGAACATCCACTTTCCAGGCTGTGTGATGAAACCTTTTCGTGCAAAACTTTGGCAGCTGGTGGTTTAGTGGAGAAGCAAACAGATCTATGTCTGGAGTTCCCCATGACACTGTCAATGTCTGAAATACATGAAGATCCAGTTTCCACTTGTGGGGATCCATGATTTGCCTGCTTAACACATCTGCTAAGGAGTTCTGTGCTCCTGGCAGAAACCTTGCTTGAAGATTCAGCTGCAAGCTTAACGCAGTCTCCCACAAAATCATTGCTTGCCTGCATAGAGGATAAGAATGTGTTCCCCCTTGTTTGTTGATGTACCACATGACAGTTGTGTTGTCTGTTAGAATCAACACCTGCCCTGGAAGAAGTAAATCCTTGAAAGCCAGTAATGCAAACTGGACTGCTAACATCTCCTTCATGTTGATATGTAGATGCTGCAGTCTGGCAGGCCACTTGTCTTGTATCCACTTTCCATTCAGATGAGCTCCCCAAGCTGTGTCTGAGGCATCTGTCGTTAGAATCTGACTGCGCCTCTGGCCGGGTCACAGAGTCTCTCTTGTTTAGGTGACATTCCTGAGCCCACCACAGAAATTCCTTTTGAATGCAAGGTATTATTTGAATGACAGTGTCCAAATCCTGGCAGTGCTGTGTCCATACATTTTTGAGATACCATTGTAGCTTCCTCATATGCAGTTTGGCATTGGGAAGTACCAGAATACAAGATGCCATGAACCCTAAGGCTTGAAGGACTGTCCTTGCAGTCAGCCCGGACTGATGAGATAGTTGATGGAAGTAAAGAGAAAGATTCTTTTGTTTGTCCGGGGTTAAAAGGCCATCTGGGTTGCTGTATTCAGTCTCACACCCAGAAAGCACATGTCTTGAGAGGGTACTAGACTGGACTTTATTTCGTTCACAGAATACCCTAGGCATCTTAGCACTGCTATCACATATTCCAAATGCTGAAGAACGTCCCTTCCTTGAGCCAGAATCAGGCAATCGTCCAAATAAGGATAGATTTGTATTCCTTTTAGCCTGAAGAAAGCTATCACTGGAGCCAGAACCTTTGTGAATACTCTGGGCGCAGTAGATAAGCCAAAGGGCAATGCAGAGAACTGATAATGAGAATTCCCAGCTCGAAAACGCAGATACTTCCCAAATTAGTCTGATAGGAACATGAAGGTAAGCTTCCTTGAGATCCAAAGTTACCATCCAGTGATCTTTGCCCAGCAGAGGTAAAAGCTGTTGTAACGTCAACATTTTGAACTTGGGAATGTCCAGATAAGTGTTGAGGATAGACAGATCCAAAATTGGTCTCCACGTGTTCCCCTTTTTGGTACTAGGAACAGGCGAGAATAAAATCCTAGGCCCCTTTCTGGCACAGGAACCGGCTGAATGGCCCCTATTTGGAGCAACAGAGAAATTTGCTTGTGAGCCTCTTTCCTTTGTTGAGGAGGAATGTCTGGCATGCCTTTGAAAGGAGGCAAGGTATGGAAATAAAACCTGTAACCGTGGTGAATGATATCCAATACCCATCTGTCTTGGGTAATTAAACTCCAGTTTTCTTTGAAAAGTGCCAACCTTCCTCCCAAAGGTGCTGCCAGCCGAGAAGATTCTGGCAGCTGAAAAGGCAGGTCATTGTGTCTGTTTACGAAAGGACTGACCCCTGCCCTCACCAGAAGACTGAGCAGGTGAACTCCTGTTCTAGGCCTAAAAGAACCTTGAGCTCTGCCTCTACCACGTCTAGACCTACCCTAGACTGGGAATCATAAGCAGGATATGTCCACCCTTGGTAGGCCAATTTCTACTAAACTTGGAGGTTGAACCTGCAAAAAATCTTTAACAGTCTGCATAGACTTAGCCTTGTCTTCCATTTTCTTTAGAACTGCTTCCACAGGCGAACCAAACAACACATCAGATTGTAAAGGAGCATCTAAAATCCTTGTTTTCACATGCTCAGCTAAATTCTGATCCCTCAACCAGGCGTGCCTGCGAAGAACCGAACCAGTGGCAGCCACCCTTGAAGAGGCCTGCACAGCATCAAAACCACATTGCAAAGAATGCTTACCCACCTGTTCAGAAACATGAACTAAATCCTGCAACTCTTTACACTCAATACCTTCCGCCAAAGCATCTACCTTAGACTTTAATTGTGAAAGGAGATAATTTTGGTATTTCAACATGTGAAACTGGCAATTCAAAGCTCTCATGGCCAAAGTGGAAGAAGTATACACTTTCTTTCCCCATCTATCCAAAGCCCTAGCCTCTTTATCTGGAGGAACAGGATTTTTAACAACAGAAGCCTTAACACCTTTAGGCCCCTGTGAAACAGTTTCTGGGTCTGCCCTAGGACTCTTAAAAAGATACTTATGAGCTTCAGGCACCCTATAATATCTATCCGGTTTAACTGGAGCAGGAGGCAAAGAGTCAGGGTTCAGAGAAGCCTCTGCAAAACATCCTCTACCACATCTAGAACAGGAGGTATAGCTAAAGGCCTATGCTGGGGTAGAAAAAAAATTCCCTAAGCCTTTTCCTGGAATCAGAGAAATCCTGACCTTCCCATTTAAAATGCTCCCTCATGGAATGAAGAGTCTCTGAAAATGAAAAATCCTCAGGAGGAGAAGCAGAAGGAGTAGAATCATCTACATCAGAATCAGAGTAAGGGAATACTCCTGCAAGTCTTCAGAAGACTCAGATCCGAACACTGCTCAAAACTCCCAAGCTCAGGTTCCACCCTAGGCCTCTTATCAGGAGGCATAGAACCTCTAATCATTGTAATCAAATCTTCTGCCATCTTAAGCATATGCTTCTTAGGTACAGACCCTGAAGAACTAGGGGTAACTCCTGAAACAAAACCTGGCCTGCCCCTGGGAGAAGCCTTGGAAACAGCAGGAGAGGCCTAACCACCTTAGGAAGGGAGGGAAGAACAGCTACCTGAGAAGCCCCTTCCGCCTGGCCTACCTCCTGAGAGGTCACATCTTGCAGTAATAAAGTGTCTCCCTGGGATTCCAAAGAAATTTCTGGCTGAACCCCTGGCTCCACCGAGCCCTCTAAAGAACCGGCGTCCGGGACGGACGGTTCTTCAACCTAAACTTTGCTGTTTTGTCCTTGCGCTTTTGGCGAAGCGGCCGGAGCATCCGGCGGCATTTTATAATTACCGCTTCCCAAAACTAACCTGGCACAATCTAATCTTCTCTTTATAGTGCGTTTGTTAAATCTAGCACAAGAGCGACAGCCAACAACGTTGTGCTCAGGCCCTAGGCAAGGTATACACAAGGTATGGTAATCCCTATGAGGTATCTGTTTCCCACAAGAAATACAGTTATTCACTTTTTCTGACATCCGTTAAATACTGAGGCAAGAAAAACCAAAATGTTCCCAACGGGTACTTAGCCAACTCTGCTTCGGTCTGAAACTCCTCGAAATATTTCAGTTCGCCTACCTGCACTCGCTAAACTGCTTCTCCATCCCACCATGCGGCAAAAACTGAGGATATGGCGCCGGTCATGCGATTTGTACCCTGGCGCCCTGGCGCCAGACGCGCTTTGACCGACGTCAGCCATATACTTTGGTATTCGGGCAGACTGGGACAGCGGACTACCCCAAGTGTTAGGACTGCAGCAATGTGGTATGAAGAACATCAGAACTACAGAAAATATAATAATTATTGGCTCCATTTTAAAGCACATCTAATATTTATATGTTCATTCAAACCAGGTGCGGTTTCAGAATTTAACAGAAGCTGCCAGCGCAACTCCTTAACTTCCAGTAAGGTGTTTTTGTCTCCAAAAAATAAAGAACAAAGAAATTAAATCTTGTAAACAAGGTGCAAGT
>NC_056729.1:1666868222-1666901952 GCF_019279795.1 Protopterus annectens
GGACTGCTCCAACTGGATTCCTTAGTATCTGAAGTATTATGCGGCTTCTAGGGTGGTTTGATTGTTATATAGTATGTTCCAGTTGAGAAAGCATTCAGTGGAAAGTATATGAAGGGTGCCAACAGTTTTTATTTGTAAGACAGACAGCTGTAAAGGTCTTCTGCAAGCTAAGTGATGAGTTTATCTGAAGGATTAAACATGCTAATCTACATACAAGACAACATGGGATAAAGTCAAAGGGAAGACTATTAATAAACAAGGAAAACAGTACTGGAGAAAAAAAAGATCTCTGTGGAATGGGCAGTGGGTGATGCCGAAGTGCCCATTTCAACTGGGAAGTATCCTTTTGTTGGGAAACTTTAAACCAGAGCAAAGCTTCGTTACTAATTCTGAATTAGAGAGTTGAAACACAGAAGGTGGCACATCAAGTCAAAGGCTTAAGGTCAGGGAAACTGGACCATGTTAATAACCTGCACAATATGGACAAAGGTATTTTATCTGCCGGGGTATATAATGCAGTCATAGTGCTTTTTCCTGACTAGAAAAAAATAATAGTTGTGAGACAGCACAGCACTGCTTTGCAAGTATTCACAAAGCTGAGGGTAAACAAGCCTTTCAAATATTTTGCCTAGCATTGGTAGAATGCAGATACGTCATAAGTTATTTCTGCAGCCTGTTCTAGGGACTTTAGACACTAGTTTGATTATGCTTCAAAGTGCCTGCGCAAAAGAGATGCTGCAAAGGATTGTGAGAGGTTAGAGCAATGTGATCTTTACACACAGTGATAAACCAAAGGTGTAAGTTCTCTGATCCGGTGGGGACTATGAGGGAATGTGTTCAATTAGAATCTCAATTACTTTTGTTTTCATAGTCTTGAAATGAAATGGAAGTGTATAAGGAAGATGTTCAGCTCTTTGGGAAAACTGAAAGCCGCTTG
Organism: Protopterus annectens; assembly: GCF_019279795.1. Classification (NCBI taxonomy): domain Eukaryota; kingdom Metazoa; phylum Chordata; order Ceratodontiformes; family Protopteridae; genus Protopterus; species Protopterus annectens. Next base: position 1,666,869,160 of record NC_056729.1, read on the forward strand.
AGGTAGAAGTAGCAGACACTTGTGAAAATTCATCTAGAAGGTCTGTGGTGGCAAAGATGTTTTTTGTAAGAAGGGTGTGTTATTGTAAATTAAGGAGTTTTTGTAAGAATGGCTGCTGATAACCTGGTTTACCGACTTTCAGAAATGTTTCGTTTGTTAATTTAAATTGCCTAAAAACATACATCTTCCACAAAACATTTGGTAACCATTACCTATAAAGTTTTATTCTGAGCAACTTAGCTAGGTTTAAAATGGCCCTTTGGGTCATTAGCCTATTACTCAAACATAATACTGTGATGCTATGCAGTAGGGTTTTCAATGAAGTTGGACAGTAAACAGTTTTATGTCATTTAGTGGCCATTTGGCAGGGTTTCTAAAAAGTAGTCTTTGTTGGCAGGGGAGGAAGATGCACTCCAGGTTTTACAAGCATGGAAGGCACAGTGGTGCAGCAGTTTGCATTGTCGCCTCATGGCAAGTGGCTCTCCAGTTTGCTTGCTGTCTGGGGTGCCTTCTGTGTGGAGTTTGCATGTCTTCCCTGCGCTCGTGTGGGTTTCCTCTGGGTGCTCCAGTTTCCTCTCACATTCCAAAGACATGCATCTGGAGCATTTTTCCCTGGGCCTCTGCTGAAAACTGGCTCTGACCAAGTCAGACTTTCCCAGGAAACAAATGTTAAATACATAAATAATTTCTCAGTTTGACTAGGGCTGGCAATTGTTTTATCTACTGGTTTTGTCTGGTTTTAGTAAGTTGGAAGACTTTAGAAAAGTGTTTATTGTGCAAGTGTGGAAGATGACTGGTTAAGATACTGACTATTAATGTTGGGTCAGAAGAGGATGTGATAAGTGACCAGCTGGTGTTGGAAAGGTCAGTATTGAGTGCTGCTGTGTTTTGGGATGAAGAGAGATAAGTGTTGGGGAGTGGTTTACAGGGAGGGGAGGTGAAGGTGACGATAATGACTAACAGATAGAGACAGAATGTTGAATGAGGAGATTTGGGATCTGTCTAAACTACTTCTAAAATTAAATACATTATTATTTCTCTACTGCTCTGTAGGCAATGGCTCTGTGCCCAGCTGGACTACAGCAGCACAAAATCCACAAGAGACAGTAAAGCCAAAGTTCATATGTAGGATATAACAAAAATAAACAAACTCCTCAATGCAAAGATAAAATAAATAATTTAATATTACAACAAAGCTTTCGGGAAAACAACCTTTCCTCAGTGTAAATAATTCACAACTAACATTTTCTTTTTAAATACATTTTCTAAAATAACCCAGCCAATAAACACCCACTAGTAATAACAATCACTGTCAGGCAATAAAATTCTTAAAGGACCAGATAGTTCAGTTTAAACGCATTTGTCTTTCTTTTAAAATCAGTTTCAGTGACACGGATTAAGTCCAGGTATGGAAACAGCCTGTAACTGGAAGATCCAATTATATTCTCTTATTTCCAGTTTATTTATGTCTCCTCTTCTCAGATTTTTATAAACTTTATCTATCACTCTAAAAGAAAAAACATGACCACAACCATTTTCACTAATATGCTTAGCTAAAGAATTTGTACAGATATTTCTTCTGATGTCAGACCTATGTTCTGTAATCCTATCCTTTAGTTTTCTTATGAATTTCCTACATAAAAACTTCTACATACATTACAGGTTGCTAAGTATACAATATTTATAGAGTCACATGTCGCAGAACAATTGAAAGCATATTTCATTTTGGTGTTAGCATGAGTAAAAGTACTGTTTCTATTAATAAAATTGCAACAGCAACAGTTATAGCATGGGACAGCACCAATTTTGTTCAACATACTTTTTTCAAGGATTGTAGCGGTATCTTTATAGATGTTGTTTTAGATTAGGACAATTACGAAAAGAAAATCTTGGTTTTATATCAATCACATTTTGTAATTCGGGAAAAGATCTCAGAATACCCCAATTTTCACTTATAATTCTCTTTATACTGTTATTATTTCTAATAAAAGTAGTTGTATATCGTAATATGTCCTTCCCTTTAGGAGAAATAGCCCCATTAGTGGATAAACATTCATCTCCAAAATAAGGGCTGGCTTGACTATGTCTCAAAGTAAAAACATGACTATGTCTCAAAGTTAAAACAGTTTATGAACCCTCATCATACCCTCGATGAACAAATTCTTGTTTTAATTCAAGCATTTGCTCATAACATTTACCAAAATCCGTATTTAATCTACTCAGCTGGGTAAATTGCCCACTAACTATGCCTCCAAAAACATGGGGGTGGGGGGGCATACATACTATTCCGATGCAATAATTTATTTCTATGTACAGGTTTCTTATAAACTGAAGTATGTACATCAGAACCATCATAAAACAGGGCGACATCCAGAAAATGTATAGTATGTGGAGAGTTGGTCATAGAAAATTTAAAAAAATCAGTGCTCATATTCAAATACTCAATAAAATAATGCAATTCTTCCTCTGTACCTCCCCATACAAAAAAAATATCGACAAAGCATTTAAAACAATTAACTTTCAATCAATACTGCATAGGTCCATTATATATAAGCTCATTCCCCAATTATCAAGAACCAAATTAGCATTAAGTATTAGCAATGGGAGTACCCATTGCAAAACCTGAAATTTGATGGTAGATCTTAATGTCAAAAATAATTAATGTTCAAGACAATTTCCAATAGTTCACAAGGAGTCTCGATGTGTCTACCTGTAAGTTTGTCACATTTACACAACAGCTCTCTGATAGAGTTTATTACATATAAATTCAGTATTACTGTAAATAGTGACTTTATGTCAAGTACAACCATTTGAAAATGTCTCAGATCACTTTTATGAAACCAAGCATACAACTGTGTTAGAAAATCACCAGTATCCTTAATATAACTTTTGACAAACTGAAGATATTTAGATAGAACCATTTGTAAATACACATACAGTGGATATAACAAGTGTACACACCCCTGTTAAAATGCCAGGTTTTTCTGATATAAAAAATGACCACCACAATAAATCATTTCAAAACTTTTCCCACCTTTAATGCTACCTATAACCTGTACAATTCAACTGAAAAACAAACAAATCTGTTAGGGGAAAAAATATAAAAAAAAAAACATACAATACGCTGGATGCATAAGTGTGTCCACCCTTAAACTAATACTTTGTTGAAGCACCTTTTGATTTAATTACAACATTCAGTCTTCTTGGATAGGAGTTTATCACAGCATGGCACATCTTGATTTGGCAATATTTATCTACTCTTCCTTGCAAATCTGTCAAACTGTGAGGGTATCTCTTGTGCACAGCCCTCTTCAGGTCACCCCACAGATTTTCTATTGGATTTAGGTCTGGGCTCTGGCTGGGCGGTTCCAAAACTTCGATTTTTGTCTGTTGAAGCCATTCTTTTGTTGCTTTGGATGTATGCTTGGGATCACCGTCGTGTTGAAAGGTGAAATTCTTCTTCATCTTTTTAGCAGACTCCTGAAGGTTTTGGGCAAAAGTGACTGGTATTTGGAACTGTTCATAATTCTCTCCATCTTGACTAAAGCCCCAGTTCCAGCTCAAGAAAAGCAACCCCAAAGAATGATACTGCCACCACCATGCTTCACCGTGGGGATGGTGTTCTTTAGCGGATGCCAAGTGTTGTTTTTGTGCCAAACGTACCATTTGGAATTGTGGCCAAAAAGTTCAACCTCGGTCTCTTCAGACCACAACACATTTTCCCACATCCTTTTGGGAGACTATGTATTGTTTTGCAAATTTTAGCTGGGACTAGTTTTTTTTGTGTAAGAAAAGGCTACCATCTTGCAACCCTACCCCACAGTCCAGACATATGGAGAATATGGGAGATTGTTGTCACATGTAGTACACAACCAGTACTTGCCAAAAATTCCTGCAGCTCCTTCAGTGTTGCTGCAGATCTCTTGGCAGCCTCCCTGACCAGTTTTCATCTTGTCTTTTCATCAATTTTAGAGGGATGTCCAGTTTTTTGCAACGTCACTGTTGTCCCATATTTTCTCCACTTTTTGATGACTGTCTTCACAGTGTTCTATGGTATATCCAATGCTGTGGAAATGTTTTTCTACTCTTCTCCTGACTGATACCTTTCAACAATGACATCCCTTTGATGCTTTGTAAGCTCTCTGCAAACCATGGCTTTTGCTGTAGCAGGCAACTGAGTAAATGTCAGGAAAATAACCTAATGCGCATCCAAAAAAAAGGCAAATCCAAAAGACACAAAATCCACAAAAGAAGGAAGAACACTCCAAAGACAGAATTGTTTCTTTTATTAACACATTTCACAGTTCTGGTACCTCAGCCTTTTGCCTTCTCCTGGAATACTCCCCTAATGCAATCCCATCACTATATACACCCACAAGTACCAATTAATTAATTAACTAACAGCCCAATTTACAAAAATTAAATTTACAAAAATTCATAGAATTTAAGTAGTTACACTTAGCCACACGTACAAAATTGTAAACATGATTATGCACATTTTTATAAAAATATATTTTCCACATTTCTAAATGCATACATGCTTCATATCTTTAAACAGTCAAATTATTCTCTAAATTCATTCCATTAGGAAACAATGTATGATAATTAATAATCAACCTACTCTCAAGTCTATTTAATTCTCTTTTAAAATGTTCCCTATTGCCATTTGGTCATGCTAGAACTCTGAATAACAAACTAAACATAAGGGTTCACACAGTAGACAAAAAATGGGTAGCTACTGGGCTTTCTAACTTTTGTCTCCTAACATCACCTAAGTGTTCTAAAATTCAGACTTTAACCTTCCTGGTTGTCTGTCCAACATACCAGCATGTGGGATGACACCCACAACCTATCACATTGATCACCCCACAGCTGTTACAATTATAAAATTCATTAGCCCTGTAAAGCTTCCCATTAATTTTTGCACCCATGTAAATTCCTAACCGGTTACACAAGGAACAATTTCCACAATAAGTGCCTATTTTTCTGTCCACCATACCATAACCTCCATGGTTCAGATTTGTTTGGTTCAACAACTCTTAAGATTACTGCATCTCCCATAAGAAAAAAACAGTATGTTTTGAGAACAGAAAACCAATAGTATTATCTTCACTAGCAATTTCCCAGGCCTGGCTTACTATTCTTTCCAAAATGGGGGAAAATTCAGAATATCTGGTGATGAAAAACAATCTTTCGTCGCCATCATTCTTCTTCATAACATCTCTCCTATAGTATGCCCGTGACAACCTAGTCTGGCCTCCCATCTCCTCTAAGATTTTAGCCCTTGCCCTCTGGAGTACCCTCTCATCATAACCTCTGGCTCGTAATCCATCATGTACCTCATTTAAACAATTCTCTTTATACCTTGATTCAGAGGTATTATTAAAAATCCTTTTAAATTCTCCGTATGGCAACAACTCAATTAGGTGGGGAGGGTGCATACTAGTGGCATAAAAAGTTATTATTAACAGCTGTAGGTTTCCTGAATAGTCTGTGCTGAATCCTCTGCTTAGCATCAACATAGAAAACTACATCTAAAAATGAAATACTGTGTCTATCTATACTCCAAGTGAATTTCAGACCATGTGGATTAAGTGAACACAAATTGCGGAAATTCTTCTTCCCTACCTTTACAAATAAACAGCAAGTCATATATGTATCTTTTGTAATAAATTACATTGTTCACAAAATACTCTTTCAACATCATAAATTGCTTTTCAAAGTCCCCCATGTAAATAATAGCATAGGATGGGGTGAAAACCGCCCCTGTCGCCGTGCCCTTCTTTTATAGACAAAAATCATTTTTCCATTTAAAATAATTGTGAGTTAAACAAAACTCAAGAAGGACAAGTAAAAATGCTGAACGGGGTCCTTCCCCCAGCCTTCTGGCCATGGATTCCATACCACATCTCCTATCAATGTTGGTATGCAAGGCATTTACATCCACCGTTACCCAAAAATAATTTTCTTTCCATTCAAAATTATAAAGATCTTGACACACTTCATAAGTGTTTTTTATATGGGAAGGTATCATAGTCAAATGCCTCTTAAGATGAAAATCTAAAAAGATGCTCACATTTTCTAAAAAAAAGTTCCGATTCCCGAAATGATAGGTCTACCTGGGGGGTTGGAAAGGTCTTTATGGATCTTTGGGATGGCATATATGAAAGGATGCCTAGGTGTCTTAACAATGCAATTTCTTAACATCCTTGTTCTTCAATTAACCTAGCCTTTCCCCATGTTCCAAGATCTCACTTAACTCCACTGAAAACCTTTGAATGGGATTATGTTGTAACTTAGCATAATGACCCTCCTTGGACAGTATTTTCAACACCATTTCTTCATATTGGCCTATGCTCATCAGGCCGATGTACCAGAACTGTGAAATGTGTTAAAAGAAACAATTCTGTCTTTGAAGTGGTCTTCCTTCTTTCGTGGATTTTGTGTCTTTTGTAAATGTCAGAAAAATCCTACTAGGACAACTGAACTTTATTGGGGGTTAATCAGAGTCTCTTTAATTGATAGCAGGTGTGTACCCAAGAAAACTGAATGCTGTAATTAAATCCAAACGTGCTTCAGAAAAGTATTAGTTTAAGGCTGTGCACACACAACAAAGTATTAGTTTAAGGGTGTGCACACTTATGCAACCAGTGTACTGTATGTTTTTTATTTTTTATATTTTTCCCCTAACAGATTTGTTTGTTTTTCAATTGAATTATACAGGTTATAGGTCAAATTAAAGGTGGGAAAAGTTTTGAAATGATTTATTGTGGTCTCATTTTTTTATATCACAAAAACCTGGCATTTTAACAGGAGTGTGTACACTTTTTATATCCACTGTATATAGGGTCAGTAGACCACCCTCTGCCTGAGACAACAGATCTCACTGGAGGGTTAATGAGAGATTTGTGAACTTTGGAAAGTCCATATAGTATAGGCATCTTAGAAAAGAGAAAGTGAAATAATTAAACCGTTCTATATCTATATCATTCATTGCTTGCAAATCAAATATTGCCATATTAATAGAACTAAAACATTTGTTAATATCAGAGTTCGATACTTCCTTAAAGACACCATCATCAGATAAAAAACGTACATAGCAGCTAAATAATCACATTTATTCATTAAAACTACAGTGCCACCCTTACCTGCTTCTTTTATAACAATATTATTATTATTTTCTATCCTTCACAGGGAATCACGTTCAACTTGAGACAAATGTAAACATTTTGTGAAATGACCATTGTTATAAGGGTTGCGTATTTGCAGCTCACAGACATCGTGAAAGGTAGCAACAATAGGACGGTTAATGGAAGTGAAGATAGTAGATCGTTTACAAAGACCATGTCCAGTAGTTACACAGTTTCCTTCAATATTAGTTTCAAATTCAAGTTCCAAGTGAATAATTTTAAATCAGAGTATTAGTTAAACTGTCTAATGCCACTGGAATAAATTTAAGGCCGTTATTTAACAAAAAATCATTGTCTGAGGTTAATGTCTCCTGCGATAAATGAAAAATGCAGTCATTGTTTAAAAGTACCCGCTTGTGATGTTTGCTTGGTGTGGGGGAGCCACTTCTGCTCCTTCCTCTTTTCTGTTGTACTGAAGTCCCTCTTGACTGGTTATGCTTCCTTGTAACCACCTCCTCTGGAAGTTTGAGCAGAACCGGATGTTGACCATGTTGAAAACCCGGACCAGCACTAAACAGCACCGAGCAAACATCACAAGCAGGTACCTTAAACAATGACTGCATTTTTAATTTGTCGTCATTGCTCTTTAACCATGTTTCACAAACAATAACATTAATCTTGTGGGAACGTAGCAAATCTTCCAGTAAAAAAAACTATTATTAATGCTCCTAGCATTTACAACCATCAGAGATGCATCAAATTTTGCTATCTGTGAACGGTTAAATTTTCGACCTGGCAAACATCCTGCCTAGTGTTTGTCAAATACTGAAAAATATCTTCTGCAAACTCACTTCTCTGATCTTGAAAAATGCACACCGTGCTGTCTGAACACGTGTGCCCAAAACTAGGCTTGGATGCTCTACACGTTTCATTTTTTAAAACAGGACATTTTTTCCATGTAGGTATTTACCCAAAAAATCTTTTCATTCACAGTGACCTGACTATCCTTTTTATAGGTGATTTGTGAAAAATACGCACTAACACCAGTACAAGCTATACTATCCAACAGTCAGAGAATCCTTGCAGGTGACATCATTTGTACCAACATGAATAAAAAGAGATCCATACTTCCTTACAGTAAGGTATTCCAAGGCTTGTCTCACATCTTCTATATTTGCTCCTGGCAAGCATAAGACTATCCGATGTTCATTATCATCTCTGCAACTATAAGTATCAGTTCCTCTGATAACTGAATCTCCAATTACAAGAATATCTTTGCTGACCATCTCTGAAGAATCTTCAGCTTCTAATACAGTCATTTCAGCTCTATCAATTGTTACGAAGGATAGATCTTCATCACCATTAGTCTTATTAATTCCACTGTTTTTATTGCATATTAAATTCCCATCCAGCTGGCATTGTAAATCCACAGCTTGAGCCATGCAGTCAACATCTGTCTTTCTCTTCTTTTTTCTTACAGTAATGTTCTTCAATCCTTCCCCGTTCAGTTTTGATTTCTTCCTTTTCATCTGCCCCTTGCTTCTTTTTTTCTACCTTCGCCAATGGAAAATGTATGTCTTTCTCTGTAGACTAAAGGTTTTCTGATATAAAAATATCAGTATTCCCTGCAAACCTGTGTGGTACATAACAAAGCAGAATCCTTTTTACTATGTATTCTCTTTCCTTTTAGTCAGTTTCTTTTTCTCCCTTACTATTTGTTGTGAACTTCTTCCTTTCTTTCGTTTTTTGTTTCCTTCTTAACAAACTGGATCCTCAGATTGCTAAATACTTGCACCCAGAATTCCAAAGTTGTCAGGGGCATCATCTTGTTTCCTAGGGGTTGAAGGATCTTTGCAGAAAATAGATGCATCATTTCCTAAATGTGTTCTATGCCTAACATTATTTAGTTCATCAGTCCAGTCATTAATATATGCTACAACAGTTCTCAGAGCTATGTCAATTGCACAAGTGCACTCACCATCATTAATGCGCTCACCATCATTAAGTCTAGCTTTACTTCTAACAGTGGTAAGCAAATCATCCAACTTTTGACATGAAGAACACAGATCACCAGTGTTATCAGCTATTACCTTTAAATATGCATAGCATTTATTACACTGTACAAGATATTTGTGCATTAACAAATCGTTAATTGTATACTCGTTTAAGTAATCCATATTCAGCTTCAAATGAATAAAATGTTGCAAAATAAAAGACTAATCAAAATCAGTGATAACAGAATCCAAAGAACTTAAATCAACTTCTATGACAAAAGCACACCCGCAATATACAACTAAATAATAAAGTACAGGTAAGTTGTTCTGATCATGCAAGTTCTACAAGCCAGACAACAGTTGTGAATCCTTTACGTCACTCACTATCGCTCGCAGTTGCACTTATTTTATTTATTTTTTCTTTACTATACTTCTTTTTAACAGTAAAGCTAAATAAATCACAAACCAAGATAGGATTGTTTATGATATCTGGAGAGTCCTTCTGAATCTTATGACCTACCTTGGATATTTGTGGAAAGGGTGGAAAATTATACCAGAACAGTCTGTCCAAGGAAAAGAAAAAAATATCTGTCTTCCAGGCCTTGCATGGAGATGCACAGCAGAACAATGATTGTTTTGACTGGAGGTGAAACGATCTAGTGGGCGTGTACCCCACAGCTAGATCAATTTCTAGAAGGCCCTCCTATTCATTTTACATTTAAGAAGATATGTCCTGGTCATTCTTAGCCTATCTACTACAAAATGTTTGCTTGGACTGTATGCAAGATGCCTGGACAGTGTGATTGTGGTGAAAAAGCTTTACCCCAGGCTACCATGGCTAACTTGCAAAGAGAGTAAGAACTGCTCCCCCCCCCCCTTTATGTACCACATCATTGTGGTGTTGTGTGGAACACTTGTAATGGTCCTGAGAACATACATGATTGACAAAGTTGAGATCATTTACAAGTCCCAACATCTCTTTTACATTTATGTGTTTTGGTCTATTTTCTGTTCCACAGACCCTGCACTTTTACACCCATAGATATTGCTCTCCAAGCAAAGTGTAAGGTGTCTGTTATAGCAGACTGTGCCGGGTCTGGAAAGAAATCTGGGTTATGACAGACTTGCTCTCTCCAACAAAATGGTCTCGCTTCTCACAAACCCCAAAACTGGGATCTGAAATGGCAGGGGATATTGAAGTTTGGGACATACAAATTTCCGGAACCACTGGGTGTTTCTCATGTAAAGTCTTGCTACAGGATGCAAGAGAATTATAGAAGACATAAAACCCATACATTTGAGATACTCCCTTGTGGAGACAGTAGCCTGAGTGGAAAAAAAAACACTGAGCTACTTTTTCCTGTGGAAGAAAAGTAACTTGAAATGAAAGGACAGGAAAGATCTGGGCCTGGACTCCATGAATCTTCTTTCTTTGGCACCAGAAACATTTCTGAATAAAGTCTTCCTAGTCGAGGAGGAGGGACCACTTATATTACTCCCTAACATAGCAGATGCTGAAAGACTGTGTTGGGGGAAGTTTGGTCTGGCAGTTGAAGGGGCATCACTGAAAAAAAGTGAGAGACTTCCACTGCCATCTGTAACCTTGATGGATTACATTCAAAACCCATCAGTCTGAAATCATCTGTTGCCAACATTGGAAATGGAAGTTCAGACTTCCTGGAAGATCAAGGATTTGGCAGGGTGGGAGAGGGAAGGGGAGTTGTGCAGCCAGTTATTCAAAAGTATTAGATTGTCCTTAATTCTGGGGGGGGGTTTTCCATTCTTTCTGGAACCCCTCTGCCATTGCTTTTTAAATATTCACATACCAGCAGTTTGCTGTGGATATTTATTTTGCTTTTTGAAAAAGAATATGGGGCAACACAACACCCCTTAGCAAACCTGGAAAATAAAGCAGGAAAAATCTTAGAAAGTCCTTGAATCAGTGTACCTCTGACATAGATGGTCCAAAAAGAAATGGCACCAGCAGAATCATAAGTCCATTTCAAAAGTGGGAAGTCACATGAGACACAGACGCAATTAGGTTACACAAAGAGGTCTCCTCAGAAGAGGAAATGAATGCCATAATCTTCCTCAAATTCTCAAAAGGGGTGAGCATAAACAAACATGAGCCTGACAGCTGAGAACTCCAAATATGAGAATTACACAATAATACATTTTTCTCCTAAATCTATCAACAGCTTTCCCATCCCACAAAGAAGGTGATGGATTGGTATTAACCAGATGTGTAATAGCAGCTGGGTTCTTAACAGCAATAACTGGAGGGTCTGATCTGGGATTAGTATATAAAAACTTATAAAACTGATATACTGCATATAATCTATCCACTTTCTTGGGTGCAACAGGCAGGCTGCCAGGCAAGTTACAAGCTGCAACAAAAACATCCTCCAAAGATAAAAAGACAGAAAGAACTGGAGTAGGTTAAAGAAAATCCAGATGCAAATGAATCATAATACTTCTTTAGAGTGTGTGGAATATCACAGTGTTCCCACCAAAACAACCGATGCATTCTGGAAATAGCTTCAGAAAAAGAGAATCCTTCAAAGGGATAGGCAGAAGCCATACTCTCCTTAGAACTTGAATAAGAAACCTTAGGAGACAAAATAGAATCCATCCCTTCACAATCATTTTATGATTCCAACTCATGAACACCTTTAGAAAATGAAGTATCACTTTTTCTCTTACCAGAAAAAAACTGAAGTGAAAAGCTCAAGAACTTGAACTAAACCCCTTGAGCTAAGCCTGCTATATTACTCCTATCCAAAGTGACTGAGACAAAAACCTCCATAAGGATAAGCATAGCAGTCTGGCTAGAGGTAATCCCTATCCCTTCTCCAAAGACAAACAAGAGTGACTCTCCTTTGTTCACCAAGGTCACTCCACCTGTTGCAGAAGACAAGTCTAGTCCAAGGTGGCTCTAGGGGTACACAAGAGGGAGCCAAGAAAAAGATGACTGGAGGAAACAGAAATGGTCAAAGCAATGTCAATCATCAATGGCCTAGGCAATTAAACAGACTTTGCCACCACACCAGGCTTCTAATCAATTCTCTTCTTTTTGTGGCTGAAAGAACTGAGGAACTAGTAGGTTGTCCCATGGTCTATGGTTAAGCCGAAAAAGATGCCTGACTCCCAGGAAAGCCTCACAGCAGACGTTAGTGCTACACAGAAAGTTAAAAAATTTACTTTTTTTCACCAAAAATACAGTAAAAAAAAAGGCACTTTAATACACTTATACCGGCCCACAAATATAAAATAATGCAACTTTTACCTTAGAAAAAATATTTTTAAATTTGTTTAGTCAACTTTTTCTACAAAAGTAAAAAGCCATCATCCTGTTTAAAAGTTACAGAAAGTCATGTAGTAGTTCAAAAACTTTTTCCTGGCTCAAAAATATATTTTCACAGCAGCAGTTAAATTTCCATCTTAACAATTAAATGTGGAAAGTCCCCCCTCCACCAAAGGGAACGTATCAGCCCAGCAATGGAAAGAGTCAGCCAACCATTGATCCTCAAAAGCAGACAAGAGGACCAGTCTTCAGCTTTAGGAAAGCTCTGAAGGGTTTAGCACCCAAAGCATTCTGTTTAATGAGCTCTGGTTTGGATATATGGAAGATGCCTTTAAACTTTGGAAGGTGGTTGGCTGTTATGCCCTGCTTAGCAAGATAGAACCCATATAGCTAACGCTATTACAATGGCAAGTGATCATAAAGAAGAATGTCCTCCTGTGTTACTTGTCGCATGCCCCCTGAACAGTAGTGCCCGAATGGAATCAGAAGTTTATCAGATAAACCATGAGACTGAGTCTTCAGGACGGGCTGGATGATACAGCCCTCTTGTTGTATAAGCAAGTCCATTCTGTGGGAGTAAAGACTTTTGATCGTCCTTGGCTGCTTAAGAGAATTAAGAATAAGTGCTGCATGGGCCACAAGGGGTCACCAAGAAAATATTGGGTTTGTCTCAATGAATTTTCAACAAAAACTTCTATGCAACAGGAAAGGTATGAAGGTATAGAGAAATTTCCCTTCTCAAGTGATGGAGAAGGCTTCTGTTGGTCAGGTTTCCTTGCATGGGGTCCTGGAGCAAGATATTTGACCAGATAGGTTTATTTGCCTCCACTATGAACCATCTGTGAAATATCCCACTGTTGGACAATCTGAAGAAAGACTTCCCTGCTCAACATCCATTCACAGGGGTTGCCCTCAATTTGCTCAGTAGGCCTGTCAAGCTGTTCAGCTCTGAGGGGATGTACACTGCTTGGAGAAACACTGTGACAATAGCAATTACATTGCATGTCTGCATGGGGGGGGGGGGTAAAACTTTGTGCCTCCTGTCTGCTGATACACCACATAACTGTTAAGTTCTCTATCAGAAACTGCACGGTTCCCCAAGACTAAAGGCAATGGAAAGACTGGACAGGCAGAATCGATGCTTTCATCTTTTGTATATTTACATTCTGTTTTTTTTTTTTTGTCCTTTTTGACTAAATTCCATGCATTTTGAAACCCTTCAAGCAAGACCCACAAGCTATGTCTGGTGCCTCTGCTGAGACACTCTGAAAAGGAGGAATATGAAACAAAACCCCCGGATTAGGTTCATAGGTTCATACTAGGCTAACGACCACCAGGGACCTTGCAAACATAGCTGTGAATCCCAAACCAATTTTGTCCTAGAGTTCTTTGGATGCCTACATGGTGATGGTACTTTAGTAAAGAGGTAGCTAAGTGTTATATGGGGGGTATTTTAGTTGGGGATTAATTTACTTATTGTTAAGAGTACTTTGAAGGGCTGATGAATGAAGAGAATGAAAGAGAAAGAAGGTTGGATGATGTGGGGATAGTGAATCAGGAAGTGAAACAGATTAGCAAGGAGGAAGTAAGGTCAGCTATGAAGAGGATGAAGAATGGAAAGGCTGTTGGCCCAGATGACATACCAGTGGAAGCATGGAAGTGCTTAGGTGAAATGGCAGTGGAATTTTTAACCAGATTGTTTAATGAAATTTTGGAAAGTCAGAGGATGCCTGAGGAGTGGAGAAAAAGTGTTTTGGTACCTATCTTTAAAAATAAGGGTGATGTGCAGAGATGCAGTAACTACAGAGAGATAAAACTGATCAGTCACAGCTTGAAGTTATGGGAAAGAGTAGTGGAAGCTAGGTTAAGAAGGGAGGTGATGATTAGTGATCAGCAGTATGGTTTCATGCCAGGAAAGAGCACTACAGATGTAATATTTGCTCTGAGAGTGTTGCTGGAGAAATACAGAGAAGGTCAGAAGGAGTTGCATTGTGTCTTTGTGGACTTAGAGAAAGCATATGACAGGGTGCCTAGAGAGGAGTTGTGGTATTGTATGAGGAAGTCGGGAGTGGCAGAGAAGTATGTAAGAGTGGTACAGGATATGTATGAGGGTAGTGTGACATTGGTGAGGACTGCGGTGGGAGTGACAGATACGTTTAAGGTGGAGGTGGGATTACATCAAGGATCAGCTCTGAGCCCTTTCTTATTTGCAGTAGTGATGGACAGGTTGACAGATGAGATCAGACAGGAGGCCACATGGACTATGATGTTTGCAGATGACATTGTGATATGTAGTGAGAGTAGGGACCAGGTTGAGGAGACACTGGAGAGGTGGATATATGCTTTAGAGAAGACAGGAATGAAGGTCAGCAGGGCTAAAACAGAATATGTGTGTGTAAATGTGAGGGAGGGTAGAGGAATGGTGAGGATGCAGGGAGTAGAGTTGGTAAAGGTGGATGAGTTTAAGTACTTGGAATCAACAGTTTAGAGTAATGGTGAGTGTGGAAGAGAGGTGAAGAAGAGACTACAGGCAGGGTGGAATAGGTGGAGAAGAGTATCAGGAGTGATTTCTGACAGACGGGTACCAGTAAGAGTGAAAGGGAAGGTCTACAAGAGGGTAGTGAGACCAGCTATATTATATGGGTTGGAGACGGTGCCACTGACAAAAAGGCAGGAGTCAGAGCTGGATGTGTCTGAGTTAAAGATGTTAAGATTTGCACTGGGTGTGACTAGGATGGACAGGATTAGGAATCGGTATATTAGAGGGTCAGCTCAGGTTGGACAGTTTGGAGACAAAGCAAGAGAGGCGAGATTGCATTGGTTTGGACATGTGCTGAGGAGGGATGCTGGGTATATTGGGAAAAGGATGCTAAGGATGGAGCTGCCAGGTAAGAGGAAAAGAGGAAGGCCTAAGATAAGGTTTATGGATGTGGAGAGAGAGGACATGCAGGTGGTTGGTGTGACACAGCAAGATGCAGAGGACAGGAAGAAATGGAAACAGAAGATCCGCTGTGGCGACCCCTAATGGGAACAGCCGAAAGAAGATGACGATTAATTTACTTATTGTTCACCTCTGCCAGTCAAAGACATGGGGGCCAGGATGGGGAGTGGGGTGAATTTGCAATTTTCATCCAATGATCAAGGTTTCTTCTGAACCAGGTCACAGATGAACTCTGCCTCATGAGGATGGGAGCTTACTCCACAGCACGGGGATCCATTGAGACACATATCAGTCCCTCCACTACATTCTATTTATATTGTAGACAAAGTTCATGTCCTAAGATCTAGTGTTTCAGGTGTTGTTTGTCTTGCAGATGTGCGAGAGATCCATCAGAGCTGGATAAGAGAACATCTTACATACTAAGCATAGATCGCCTTATCCTCCTCTCAGTAACCTGTAAGAGACGGAGTACAAAGATAGGACCTTAAGGCGATCTGTTCAGGACACGGTATTCATAACTTGGATTCTCCTGATACGGAACCATTTAGGGTGTTTCAACTGTTGCAAGTGCCATGCCAAAGGGGATATTATACTCAATGATGGGTCTGATAAGGGCCGAGTAGAATGGTAATATTACTTTCTTGGACCTGGATGCCATACCCTTGCTTATGCTGTGCAACACAGAACGATTTTCTCCTTATTATGTCTGTGTGTTGGTCAACTGCCAGATTACTGTTTACGTATGTTCCCAGATCCCTAACTACAGGATCAACTCTTAGGGGTAATTTATCTATGAAGTAATTAGCCTGACTGGAAAGAAAGGGCACTATAATGAATGTCTTTGCACTGAGTTTTAATCCGTAGTTTTCACACCAGTCATTTGTTTGTGTTAGACCCTCTTGCAGGACTTTGCTGTCGGGGGGGGAATTTATGATAGCTCCCAATTCACAGTCATCTGTGAACTTGGTGGGCCAGAGGCCTTTGAAATTAGCCTTCACTTCTGAGCAGTACATGTCATATAATAGGTGACCCAACACAACCTTGGAGTACTTCACTGATGAGTTTTTTAGCTGGAGGAAGTCTCACCGATCCTGACTTCTTGGATCCTGTCCATGAGCCAGCAGGCAATCGAGAAATCTATATAGGGATTTCTGCTTAGTTCTGAGAGCTTGTCAACAATACCCGAGTGGGATACTGCAGTGAATGCCTTGGCAAGGTCAAGGTAGGTGGTATGTGCTGTTTCACCCTCAGCCATAGCCAGGGTGACCCTCTCAAAGAAGTCTACCAGGTTGAGTAGGCAATACCTTCCCTTAAAGTCCAGTGTCTGTAGGTTACCAATGTCCTTGTTGATCACTTCCATGATAATGTGTTCCATGGCTTTGCATATTAGCCTTGTCAGACTGATGGGTTTGTAGTTCCTGTAGTCAGTTGATGGTCTATTTTTATAGAGAGGGATGATCATTGTGACCCTCCATTCACCTGGCACATAACCTGTTTTGGGGCTTAGTTGAATAGTGCCTCACGTGCTCCTGCTTGGTCATGTTTTAAGCTATTTAGAGGTAACTGGGGATACTGTCAGGGCCCACTGAAGCAGTGTTTTTGGTCTCCAGGACCTACTCCCTGCTGATAGCTGGGATGGGGGGATATGCTAGAAGGAGATTCAGGTTTGTGTGATGACAGAGTTAAGCCCATATGGACTTTAGATACCACAAGTCTAGCAAAAGGTATCATCTGAATGGTGGGTGCCACAAACCCCACAACTTTCAGAATATCTCTTGCAGAGGTCAGCAATAGGTTTTTGTCAGGGACTGAATGTAGTCTGTTAAAAATAAAATTCTGTCAGAAAGAAGAAAGGCCATCAGAAAAGATTTCAGAAAGCAACCTAGAAACAACCGGGAATGGGATGGAAGGATGTTGGACTCGTTGAAATTCAATGTAGATCCCAATTTCTGAAAGAGACTGGATGTAAACTGTAAGCTTTGAAGAATTCTCTGACAAGAAGTGGGTTGGACCAGAAACTCGTCTAGGTAAGGGTAACTGTAGATACCCTGAAGCCTGCAGATACTACTGGGGCTACATACTTTGCATATACCCTTGGAGAAGTAGACAGCACCAAAGGCTAGGCAGTAAACAAAGTACAATCCAAAGGCACAGAATCACAGAAACTTCCTGTGAAAAGGATGGATTGAAACATGGAGTTAAGCATCCTTGAGGACCACAATACCAAAACGTTGTTTGGAAGAATGAGAGGGGGAAAGGGCTCTGTAGACTCAGCATTTTCATAGGTTCATAGGTAGGTACTAGGCTGTCGGCCCTGGGGCCTATACAAGCCCAGCCAAAAAGGTACCCTGGCTTTTGCCGCCCAAGAAAATTATTTTCCTGTGCCACTGTCAAGCAAAGCCACAGAGGTGATCCCCAGGGTGAATTTCCTATTTCCCATCCAGTCATCAAGATTTTTTTTTGAAGAGTGCTAATGAGGAGCTTTGTTTGATATAGATAGGTAGTTTATTCCAGAGTATGGGAAGTCTCTGGGACAGGAATCTATCCCTCCAGCATGTTCTGTTTATTGTGGTGACAATGTTTAGGTCCCTAGAGCATGTAGCGCGAAGGGATTGGGATTTCTTTAAGTGGAGCATGTCCAACAGTTCTGGGTTTGACATAGCTTTGTATGTTAGGCAGAGATCACCTCTGAGTAGGCGATATGCGACGGAGTAAAGCTGGAGTTTTTTGAGACGGTCTGCGTAGGGCATCTGTTTGAGGCCAGTAATCCTCTTTGTGAGGTAATTCTGTGGCCTTTCCAGTTGTTGTAGAGGTCTTGTGAGGTACATACCAAAAGGGGCGTTGTACTCTATGATGGGTTTAATGAGTGATGAGTAGAGGGGAACAATGACCTCTTTTTTTCTGGATGAGAGATTTTGAATTTTGGAATTACTAGGAAACCGTTTAGAACAGACCAATCCAATAGAGGTCTCCAAGTGTTTTCCTTCCTTGGGACTAGGAAAATCCTGAAACAAAAAACAATTCCTCTGATTACAGGGAACTGGTTCTGTTATTCTCTGAATCAAATCTTATGATAACATTGAAAGAATTAAGTGCCGATGGTTTTGATGAACTGACTGTTGAAAAGGAAGAGAGTTTCAATAAAGTGTGTGCCCTTCCTGAATGATTTTCAAAACCCAGGGGTCTGTGGTGATCTTTTTCCAAAGGGGAAGGTTCATAAAAAGTTGGTTTGGAAGGCAAGGTGGAGGGAGGGATTGTAGTCAGAAACTAGAATTTATCCTGGAAGTGATCCTTTGGTCATTTGGCAGCAGTTTTTGGCTTGGCTTGTCATTTCAATTTAATTTATTTATTTTGGCTCGTCATTCAGCTTTTATATCAGCTTTTCTTTGACAGAAAGGGCCAGACTTGCAGTGTTAATTTGACTGATATTTTGGCACAGGGAAAAGGCAAAGTTGTTTAAATCCCTGCATAATTTTACCCGTTTTTTCTAACTTTTTAAATATTTCTGCAGAAAGACCAACAAGAAAGTCCTTATATAAAGGAATATCCAAAAAGCTCAGATTTAGCATCTTCTGGGAGGGACGGCAGTCTTAACCAGGAGCTCCTTCTCAGCACTGAACCAGAAGCAGCAGCCGCGGAACCATCATTTGCCACATCAATGGCACACTTTATAGAATGGTGTGCAACTTGAGTAACAGAAGAAATTATAGATTCCATTACTAATTTTGAGTTACTATTTGGGATGTTTAATGTAAAATTGTTCAAGGTGTCAAAAACAGAGATATCTAGAAGCTTCCACTATGAGTGGACGAAAACGAATGCACCAAGGATCAGAATCCCTGAACTGTATTCACCGAAAACATCTTATTGAAAAACACTTTTAATGTTTTTTGCAGGGGTCCCCCCATAACCCCCAAACTTATATATACAAACTTCAAAGTCACACTTACTCAAAAAAAGGGGGGAAATCACCTCCCAAAAAGGAATCCCTTCCTGCACATCTCACTGAAAGTGATTTCCTAATAAGAAATTCCAATCATCAGCAAGTTTAAAGCTTGGGCAGTCGAAGCTCAAGTTCAAATTTCATCCACCAGCAGGTTAATGTATCTACTTATTTATTTTTATTTTACATTTGTTTACTGGGAAAGTCCAACTGGAGACATGTCCATTTTCAGAGGAGGCCCGGGGAGAAAGCTCCAAATACAGTATAATACACAGACACATATTTTATAATATAACAGTTGTGAATTAACATACAGGGAGAATTTACAGTAGAACATACTCAGCAGTAATGAACTTTATTTTTTAGAACTACAGGACAGTACAGCAGGGGTGGTGAGCCATTTTGTTCTTAGTGGGATCCCAGCAACAGTGCACTGATAAGGCTTAACCTGGGGGGTGGCATGGGCAGAGCCAGTTTTTTATGTAGTTGGTTTTGAGACATTTTTTAAATTGGGAAGTAGAGGTTGTAGAGGTTATGTGATTTGGGAGTGTATTCCAAGTTCTGGGAATAGAGCAGGCAAAGAGAGATTTGCCAGCCTCATTTTTTGTGCTTAATGACATTTATGTGGTTCTGATTAGTGGATCTTAAGGTTCTGGAGGTGGTGTAAGGGTGAATAAGCTGCTGAAGGGCAGGGTTTTTTTCAGGAAGGTAGTATAGCTTGTGGGCAATAGTGAGTTGATTGAGGAGGAGGAGCTGAGGAAGCTCAAGCCAGTATAGCTGCTTGAGGACCAAGCAGTGATGAGACCTATGGTTGGCTTCGGTAGCAAACTTGGCGATCTTGTTGTAGCAAGATTCCATCTTGATTAGTTTGGTGTGACGAAGGTTGGTTAAGATAGGGGAGGGATACAGAAGGGTAGATAGGAGATGGGTTCTTGCAATAGTGGCTTTGGAGTTTTTAGACATAAACTGTTGGTCCCTATAAAGCCGATCTTTTTGTTGACCTTCTTGATTGTTTGGGCAATATGTGTGTCGTATTTTAGTTTATTGTCGATTTCTACACCTAATAGCTGTGTGTGAGTTGTTGGGGTGATTAGTGTGTTATCTTTGGATTTTATGACAAAATCACTGTTTACTGGAGGAGATCTTCCAGGAATGAAGAGAATTAGTTTGGTTTTCTTTGGGTTGAGTATAAGTTTGATGTTGGTGAACCATTCTTCTGCTAGGGTAAAGTTATTTTGGATGATGGTTTTTAGTTCCTTCAGGGTGGTGGCGGCACATATAATGGTGGTGTCATTTGTGTATTGCACCATAGAGGCAGAAGGTGAGGATGAGGCTATCTGGTTAGTGAACAGTGAAAATAGCAAGGGACTGAGGATGGACCCTTGAGGGACACCTATGGCTACTGGAAGTAGGGGGGACAATTGGCCTTTCCATAGAACTGCCTGTTGTTGGTCAGATAAGTAGTTAGAGAACCAGGCATATGCACCTGATAATTAATAGCACAAAAGGCTAGTATAGCTGATGCATGTATTTTTCCCATGTCATTCCACAGCTTGACTATCCCTATCACTGAGAAAGGCCTTAGATAAACAAGAAGGCTTAGAGGACTTACCAGCATCAGTGGAAGCAGAAGGTCAAAGGTTTATTTCTGAAAATATGGAACTTTATAGTAGCTATCAGACTTTTTATGTGCAGTTGGCTGTGACTCAGGTTAATGAAGCAGAAAGAAAGGTGTCCTCCAAAACCCGAAGAACAGGAAGAACAGGGAAAAGCTTGGAAACATCCATATTCGATAGATATTTCTTTTGTGACTCAGGAAATTGCTGGCTTTCCCTCATTTTCTGAGCAGTCTCCCCACTGGAGAGCTCTTCCTGAGGTGAGTCAGGAAACATCATGGACAGGAGTGAATCTGAGAACAACACTCTAAATTATCACATTCTGGCTCTGAACAGGAATCCGCTTCTAAAGGTGCCTTTTTTTCTTTTAAAGGGGGTGGGTTGAGGGAAAGGAAGAAAGAAACTGAGGGTGTTTAAGAGCCATCAGAGATTTATATAATCCTTGAGTACACTCTTCTCATCACTGTTGATGGTCTTTTGAAACAGGAATGGCTAGAGTAGAAAGATGCTTCCATTTTTTATTCTTTTTCTTTGGTGTACAAAGAAACTTCATGTAGAGAACCCAACTCCAGATGTACCTCTTCATACAACCAGAGATGTCCTCATAGGTTCATAGAAGATTACTAGGCTAATGGTTTAAGAGCCCTTACAAACCTAACCAATATAACCAAATTTTCCCCAATATATAGGCTCCTAGGGGCAAGAGGATGGCATGGGTTTTTGTGTCTATGCCTTGAGTATGTTACAGTTTGCTCCTATCCATAAGAGGCATAGGTGCTATCTCAGGTGTGAAGTTGCAATTCCCCATCCATTGATTTAGGGAAGGGCTCTGTTTACCATGAATAGAAAGCTTGTTCCAAAGAAGGGACAAACTTTGAGACAAATATCTGTCTCTCCAGAATGTTTTGAGTTGGTACGTTTAGATCCCTAGATTTGGTGACCCTCATGCTGTTTGACTTGTGGATGTGTAGCAACTCCATCAGAGCTGGATTTTTAAATGCCTTGTAGGTCAGGCATAGGTCACCCCTTAATAGTCAGTAGGATACAAAGTAAAGGGATAATGCCTTTAGTCTATTTGCATAGGACATGCTGTTTACAACCCTGTATTTTATTTGTGAGAAACCTCTGACGTTGCTCCAAGTGTTGTAAGTGCCTAGTCAAGTACATGCTAAATGGCACACTGTACTTGATTATTGGCCTAATGAGTGCTGAGTACAGCGGGACTATAATTTCCTTGGATCTGGATGCCATACCTTTACATACAAGTTGTGCCACATAGAAGGACTTCCTCACTACTGTGGACACAGTAGTCAAAGTTCAGGCTGTCAATCTGTGTACCTAGATTTCTCGCCATTGAATCTACTCTCAGGGGTCTGCTACTGATGTAATTTGCAGGGGTATTTGACTTCCCAAAGGGTATGATAATGCATACTTTCACGTTTAGTTTTAGGTCATGGTTCCGGCACCAATCATCTGATCTAGACCACCCAGAAGGATATCTACACTGCTGGGAGATTCAGCTTTCAGTCATTGGCAAACTTTGCCAGAAGCCTTCCACATTAGCCTTGATTTCAGAGAAGTATATTCTGAACAGGGGTGGTCCCAGCACTGAGTACTGTGGCACACTGCTAGTAACTGGCCTCTTGTTGGATATGAATTCACCCACTTTAACCAGTTGTCCTGTCCATGAGCCAAATGTCTATCCCTCTTTGGGGTTAGGTGGGGGAGCTAGTTTTACCTTTATTTTAAGGGAGACCGCCTTGTGATCTGATCTTACCAATAAGGACATCACACTAGGTAGGGTGCAGCACTCTCCCATATTTGTGATTATCAGTTCTAGGATATTTGTTCCCCTAGTGGGATGCAGACTAGCTGCTCCAGGGCATTTGAATTAGAAATCTTTGGATCTGCATGTTAGTGGTCATGTATGCCTCCCAATTAAAGCAGTAGTAGTTAAAATCACCCATGGGTATGGTAGTGGACTGGGCGGCGAGTGATTTTAGTAACTTCAGGTATGATGTATGGGTTTTCTGGTACATGATGGGGGACTTGTAGTGAACAACAAAATAGGAGATAATCCATCTGAACCTCATTGTTCTCCCCTCAAGGCCTTAGCAGGTGTTGGACCAATCAGGATGCGCCTGAAGGGCATTCTGTGTTGGCTTCCAGCAGAGATGCGAGAGAGGGAAGAGGCTCAGAGGTCAGACAGTTTGCAGACTTTTCAGTACCTCAATGGTGTCATCCATCTCTGACCAAAGCAAAGGAAGCCAAGGCAGTACAGTCTTCCTTCAATCTTTTGGATTTCTTTTTTGGCTGTAAGGGAACATTTGAGGCAGGAATTTGGAGGACACAGTATTTATCCCTAAAGCTTTAAGCCCCATGCCCTCCACATAAATCTTCAGAGGAAAGATGGCTCTCCAAGTTTTTAGTATTAAAGCCAGGCAAATGGTATACACTCTAACATTTTGCTGAGGTCCTAAGCAAGAGAGACACCGTGAAAGCCTATCTTTATAAGGAATTTGCCTACCACAAAGCATCTGCCTCTCTTTGAGAACATTAACAAAAATACACAATTCTAAATAGAAAAAAAAGAGTAAATGTCCCTAATGGGTTGCTTAGCATTTGCTAGCGAAGGCAGTCTGGTTCCATTTGAATGGCTTGACAAACTGAGGAAACAACATACTGCTTCCCATACTGGATGCAGGAAAGATCTGAGGATTTTGGCATGCATACAGGGCTCTTCTGTAGTAACACACAGCCCCAGTACCGAAGACTAAGTTCAGACGTACAGTGGCAGAGGATGAAGCAGCAGCTGATATCTGACACACTGGCTGAATATATGGTAACCTTGGCAGGATATCCCACTGGTCGGCACTGTTGGAACTGTATTCTAATGATGACCATCAGCAGTGATAGACCTTGCACTGTATTGGTATGAAGCTCGTATACAGCTAACACTGTCAGGCAACGTACTTAGCCCTCTTCACTACTATCCACAGCTTCTCTAGCAGTACTCCAGAATTTCAGTACTGGACAGACTAAACTGGACAGGGACAGAGACTTACTCAGAGGAAAGACACGGGTGAGTGTCTTCAGAATGAACTGCATTTGTTACTGCCACCTTTTCTCCCATTATGCAATTTAAAATTATAGGCCTTGTGCGCCACCTTGTGGCTTATTCTCATTTATAGTCAACATTCAAACTCATTAGAATAATCGATGGCCTTGCTGAATCTGGTTTGCTCATTCACTCTGAAAGGTTTCAGTGAAACACAACCGTCAAAGTATGACCTTTATGTAATGTGAATGACAAAACTAGCACAAGGATGGAGAACTGTTAGGTATATAAATAAATTCATTAGTAGTTACTAGGCATGTAGCTCAGTAAACCATTAAGGAGCCTGGCACAGTTTCCTAGCTGCTGCAAACCACTGTCTGGTGACATGACTTACTCAAAGTCACAAAGCAGGGAAAGGATGACTGAGGAAATCAAACCC
Organism: Protopterus annectens; assembly: GCF_019279795.1. Taxonomy (NCBI): domain Eukaryota; kingdom Metazoa; phylum Chordata; order Ceratodontiformes; family Protopteridae; genus Protopterus; species Protopterus annectens. The sequence goes on from NC_056729.1 coordinate 1,666,893,585, forward strand.
TGGAGCACTGGAAGCAGCTTGTTAACAGCTCACAGGTTCACAGTTGAAGACTAAGCTATCAGTCTCCATATACTGCAAGCCTAGCTAATAACCAGAGGTCAGGATGAAACCCAGTGCCCTGTATCTGTCAAGTTAAAGTAACACTAACCATTATGCAGCCCCCCCCCGTGCCTAAATACTTTCTGCTAACCGAGATATGATCATCAGTTAGCACCCAACTCTGGCTTCCCACTGCATGAGATAAGGATAAGGCTAGCGATTCTGGAAAGCTGATACAGGTTGCTACATCAGGTAGGTGAGGCAAACTATGTGATCATCAGGGGTCTGGGAAGTCCTATATGGTCAGATGAAAAGGGAAGTAAAATTGTAAATGAAGAATACTTCTGGTAAGTGTCATTTCTGAGATGAGACATTAAATTAACATTCTTTCTGCTCATCTCTAATCACTTTTCACAAAAACGTGAAATATACCTGGTTTAAAAAGCAGTTGTTAAAGTGCCATCAGTTAACATCTATATACTTCCTTCCAATACAAAAGCTCTATTTAACACACCACCAGCAGAATGACTAGAAACACAAAGCAACTTAGCTTACATGCTGCCATCAGAAATTACATTTAATCAGGCAATACCTTGACCTGTGCTGTACACAATAAGGCTAACATACGACTCTATGTGGAGCTGATGATGATGATGATTCAAAGTTCTTACATACAGTAGTTCTTGGCCCAGAACATCATAGCAGGTAGTAAATCCAGCAGAAACAAAAATATAACAGTGACAGTCATCACATAAATGAAGGTAACACAACGTCACCACATACCTTCTAATGTTCATTGGTGCCACACTCTCCCATGTGTTTGTTTTGGGATTATATCGCTCAACGGAGTTAAGACAGCTGGTTCCGTCATTCCCACCAGCCACATACAGCATGCCCTCTAATACTGCCACTCCTGCGCTGCTTCGTCTACTCAGCATGTTGGCAATCGGCGTCCATGCATTAGTCTTCAAAAAAGGAACAATGGCACAGGTGTTACGCAGTCCTGACATGCAAAACAGCACAGATACCCCAGACCAATTGTTAAAGAAAGCATGCAACATTTCCAGCATTATAAACTGAACTGTTCAACACAGGCTCGGCTCAGGCTATTACAATATTTCTAGAAAATAAATACATCACTCAGTCAGTTCAACACCTAAAAGCATCATTTTCAATCCCTTAAAATTGTTAAACTTTAACAGTTTTACTCATAAACAAGGACAGTTAACAAAATTGTTAAGAAATTATGTCAGGAATGTGATCAGTAAAAGCCATAGGTTAAATTCAGCTGATGTTCCTTGGTGCAGAGAGCCCTCTGCTGGTACCTGTCAGGCATTACATTTTCTAATAAAAAAAATTAATACACACACACACATAGCCCCGTAAAATCTCTGCAGCACAACTGTCCTCTCTGTCTCAAGCTCACACACAGTTAACAACTAGTTAAACTTTTCAAAGAGGTCACCAAAAGAAGAGGCAGGCAAACATTTAATTCTCCTGTTCCCTATCCCACCCTTCCCAAATTTGAACTCATTGTAGCAGTGCAGACATTTCATAAATATACATTTAGCATTCTAATTATATTAATCTTAAATATTAATATAGACAGCACAACTACCTTTTTAAGTGACAGAAGTTACCTATATTAATCTCCAAGAGTTATATTCTCTGCTATACAAGTAACATTAATTGACCACAAAGGGGAGGATTTTTCTGTCAGTATCTGTCAAATTTGCACCATGCCTGTCCATTTTTGAAGGGTACCACTACAAAGAAGACCCTACAAAATTTAGTCACAATGTTGATCTTCCAGTAACATTACTGTGACAATTGGGGAGAGATGGGTGAAGGCTGCCAGCCTAGTCAAACATAATTTGATATATAAATCTGTCATTTGTAAATAAATGTAAAATACAGGCATGTTTTTTTTTTAAAACAAGTTTATTGTTTTAACATATAAGAGAAATATCATAACAATTTTATACAAATAATTAAAACTAGGTATTATTATAATATTCAACAAAACAACTAAAGTATTTACAAAGACATCCACTACAATCAGATCAATTAATTAAACTAAAATACTGTGCTATTGAAATTAGAATTTTTTTAACAAATTTTGTAAATTATCCCATACAATAAAATGTGATGTTTTCTAGTTGTTCTCATTCCAATTGTGCTTATTTCCATATGCCACATTATATTCATAACATTTTTAACTACATGGAGCGAAGGAGGTGTATCTGAAATCAATTTCTAGTTATTATTTTCCTAGCCACTGCTAGAATAGACCATAACAAGGGAAGCTTAATCTTTTTAACACATTGAGGTACAGGTGTGTTGAATAATATAAGAGACTTAGAAATAATGAAATTATCTGTAAAAAGAGCCTGCAAAAATTCATTAATTGACTTCCAGTATTCTTCCAACTTCATACAGTCATAAAACATATGAGCCCAGTCAGCATTAATTTCTACATTACATCTCTTACATAGATTATCTTTATTATTAATTTTATTCATCATCAAAGGTGTATAAAAAGATCTATGTAAAAATTTCCATGTATAAAGTCTCCAGACAATGGAAGATGTAGTTCTATAAGCAGATTCCAATATATATTGTTTATCTTGTTGAGTTGGTGGGTCCCCATTAATAGAGGTGAAATAATTCCAGTATGAATCTACATTGTAAAAAGTTTCTTGTCTGATAACTTTATGTATATATGAAAGTTTACCTTTATCAGAAACTTTATGCTGTAAATTTATTATCAAGTAATCAATCGGTTTTGGAATAGATTCTTTAACTGTTATAGACATTAGATCTATTCTATCAATGAGATGTTGTCTAAAGATCTGAACCTCTAACCAGCAAGTTTCTCTTAGATCAAATTCTTGTTTTAAGAAATCTAGATTTTTAACTTTATTATCAGATATCAGCTGATACCAGTACTTTAGATTATTATCTATAGCTAAATGAGCTCCTTCAGAAGTAGATGACATAAGCATACCCTGAGTATAAATTATAGGGAATACAATAAAATTCCATTCCCTATACTTAGGGTGCATGAATATAAAGTTCTGATAACTAATAATAATATTTAATGGGTAACAGACCATATGTTTAGGTGTAATAGGTGAAGTACAAAATTCCTTTAGCAACCACAACATGGAGTTATTTATAATCATATTTTTATGTGTTAAGGAGATTTTCATGAAGTGCATACTAATTAGCTCCCAATAATCTTTCCATTTTGCGACATATGACCGATCTATTAATAAAGTAATAACTTTTATAATAGAAGAGATAATATATAAATTAAAGTCTGGAAAAGAAATACCCCCTTGAGACCAGCTATTAGTATGTTTCTTTAATGCAATCCTAGGTCTATTAGGTGCCCATAAGAAATTTAACATTAGTGTATTCAGTTTCTTGATAGTTATTTTTGTAGGTGAAAGTATTATTGATTGTATTAAGTATAAAATCTTGGGGAATATTATCATTTTAATAATTGTAAGTCTCTCCTCCATAGTAAAAACATATTATTCCAGGTATTAAAAAGATTTTGTATATTAAGAAAACAGGTATTATAGTTATTATATATAATAGATTTAATATCTTTAGATAGTATTATACCTAAATAAGTTATCTGATCTGAGTTGGGTACATATTTAGTAAAATCACTAATGAGAATATTTTTTCGTGTATATATAGGTAGTATTTTAGTTTTTTCTTCATTGAATACTAAACCAGAAATACTTTTAAAATTCATCATTTTATCAAATAAAGACTGCATAGAAGAATTAGATCCTGCTGATGTAATTAGAACATCATCTGCAAAAAGTTGAATTTTTGATGTTGTATTTTCTTCTATTTCAAAACCCTCTATGTCAGTACTGTTTCTAATCAAATTAGCCCAAGGCTCCATTACTAAAGTGAATAATAGTGGAGAAAGTGGACATCCTTGCTTTGTACCTTTAAGAATGGGTATTTTTGTGAAACATATGTTCCTACCTTAATATAAGCCAGCGTTCCTTTGTATAAATGCTCAATTAAATTTACAAATGCATCAGAGAAATTTGTGCACTTCAGTAAGGTAAACAGATAGTCCCAACTTACTGAATCAAATACTGAACCTATATCAAGACTAATAAGTGTTAAATCTTTCTTTTCCTATTTGCAAAATCAATTAATGTTAAAGTTCTTCTTATATTATCAAAAGTATTTCTATTTACAATGAAGCCCGTCTGATCTATGTCTATAATGCGGGGATAATTGTCTTCAATCTATCAGCAAAAATACTCATAAACATTTTATAATCAACATTAAGTAATGAGATGGGTAGATATGAAGAACATCTAGTTGGATCTTTATTAGGTTTTAAAATTGGTGAAATAAATGTATATTGCCAAGATGGGGGCGTTATTAACTCAGTTTGGGCCAGAATAAAAACCTTATGTATTAATGAATATGTAGTTTTAGAAAGGATTTTATATATCTCTGGTATAATACCATCATTACCGGTGCTTTGTTTGATTTAAGCTTATTTATTTGTGTAATAACTTCTGTATATGAAATACTCTTGTCCAATAGTTTAATCTGTTGTTTATTAAGCTTTTTATTCATGTTTGTGGTTATAAACTCCTTTATTTTATCTTTAGGTTCCATGTTAATGTTGTTATGGTTAATCTTGTGAAAGTGATTTCTAAATTCATCCAGTATTTCTGGTATACTAGAAACATTCTTCTTTTCCTTAGAGAAAAGATTTCTTTGATATGGTTTTGTTTATTCAATCTTTTTGTTTTATTTTTAAGTCTATGTAAGTATTTGGGGCTTATTGAATAAGACAAAAACTTGTATTCTCTAAAGTTATTTTAACTTTATGAGTTAAAATTTCTTTGTATTTCTCATTTAGTTTGTTTATTTCTTCAATAACTTTCTTGTCCATAATATTTTCTTTATTATTATGTTTATAAGAGTCTAGTTTACTTTGAATATCTAACAATTCCTTATCCCAAGATTTCCTTTTGTTATTATACCATCTGATACTTTGTCCATATAGATATGATTTTAAGGCATCCCAAACATAGACAATGGAGACTTCAGGAGTATTATTTATGTCTAGAAAATGTTGTACTTCTGAAAGTATATATTCTTTATAGTCTTTTAACTGAGTTAAGTATGCTGGTATCCTTTTGATCTGAACATTATGAGTATTTTTTATCATGAATTCAAAAACAATTGAGTTATGATCAGATATAGGACATGAAATGATTTTGGAATTAATTAAATCTGTTACCATCTGGTTAGAAATAAAGACCCTATCTATTTTTGAATAAGTTTTGTATCTGTTAGAAAAAAGGTGTATGGTAATGATTTTGACTCTATCTGATTATTAATATCATTCAAATGATAAGAATTAGCAAAATCATTTAAATGTTTTGCATTAGATGTAATTCTTCTTTTCTTTATAGTGGTAGTATCACTTTCATGTAGTATACAATTAAAATCACCAGCTAAAATAATATCACCTATAGAGAATGATATGATCTTATCAATATGATGTTTCACTGTATTAATACCAATGTCAGGTATCCAGTATACATTAATTAAAGTGTAAGTCTTCCCATTAATTTGTATTGTAACCATACAAAACATTCCTTTGTCATCCTGATAAGACTTAATGGTTTTAGGAATGGGCATACTTTTATTCCATAAAATAGCCACTCCTCTTTTTCTGAGTGTGCTCTGAACTAACCAATACTGCATACTTATTAGTGGCTAGTTTATCAATATCTTTTTTTCAAGAGATGCGTTTCTTGCAGGAAGACTAAATTGGCCTTGTGTAGATTAATGTATCTTATTAGGCTTGCCCTTTTACAGATTATTCAATCCATTAATGTTTAAAGAAATTCCTTTTAAAGATGTCATTTGGCATTTTAAAACTCAAGAATCTTATGATCGAAATAACAAATAACAAGATAAATAATGTTACATCTCCTCTTTTAGGTGTACCTTTAAATATAGCTGTATTTATTAAATCTCTTATGGGATTTTGTATAGGATTCAATTTTGTTTGTAGTGACAATGAGTGTACAAAATATATTGTGGATGTCAAAACTATATACATATAACAATGAACAAGTGAAAATAATGTAAGGATTAAACCTTGCATCCCGCCTGGAGTTGAAAACTCAACTTAGAGCAGTATTTACTACTCAAGTTAACCCCTACCTAAGCAGCAGTACCTCAGCTACCACCTTATCAATTTAATACTAGTTATATTTAACTGAGGTTAACAGTTTTCAATTCAATTATCTATCAAGACAAAACTACACATTTGGTAAAACAGCATCATATAAACTAAAATAAACTTTTTTTTTTTCCTCTTTTTTTTTTTTTTTTTTAAAACTGTTCATACTATTATATAGATCTATGTAATATATAACACTTGAATTCTAATAGCATTCAAATAATCTTAATGTTAGAAATCAAGAGGAGAGAAAATTATGTTCTAACATTCATTTAAATCAAAAACTTTGGCTAATATGATTCAGACATTACATGCATTAAGATGCATCTATTTTCTGTCATGTGAATTCTATCAACAGCTTCTAAAAAATCTTGAATTGTTTGTATATGAGCATTTACTTAAACTCATTATTGTCAATAGAGTAAAATATTGTATTCATAAAAATTATTATAAATCATATTGCATAGTTATGCAGATTCTCAGAAACACCTGCGTTATTACCTAAAAAAAAAAAAAAAAAAAAAAAAAAGCCATCACACACATAAACATAGACACACACACATACATATACACACACACATATACACCCACACACACACACACACACCCACACCCACACCCACATACACATATATACATAGATACACACACACACACACACACACACATATATATATATATATATATATATATATATATATCTGATCTCACTGAGTTGTGTGTTAGTAGAGCACTATCCTACTTGCTGTCCCTAGAATAAATCTGTCTGCTTTATACAAAATAATGCACAGCAAACACATATTAGTAACCAGATTTTACAATCATGCTAACCTACTGCTTTAAAATATATCACATGACATTTCTTCCAGAATAGAGTTATAAGATTATTTATGCTTGCCAATCAGATGAATTAAATGAGTTATAGTAAAGTATATGTTTGGGACACCAGTTTTTAATACAGATTATTATGCTACTGTTAAGTAGATTTTCAAAAACATTTAAATAAATGTTTCATTTTCTATACCTTCTAAAATAAGATATTTACTTGCTACAAGAAACTACATCATCCAAACTCATCATAACTGACATATTTTATGAATAGAGTATTTTTCCTGAATCTGTGGTGTGTCAGTGTGATAACCTTGTCAATGTTTATACTAACTGCTTTCAGTTTCTCTGTGAAAATTCTGTGAGTGAAGCTTCTGAAACTCATGGACACAATGCATGAGACAGGCCACATCCCAGATTGTCTCGCTTAACATTTTGGTGGGAAACTTATTAAAACTTGTGGCAAACATTCATTTTGTCAATAGAGTAAAATATTGTATTCATAGAAATTATTATAAATCATATTGGATAGTTATGCAGATTCTCAGAAAAAAAAGCCATCACACTCACACACACACACACATATATATATATATATATATATATATATATATATATATATATATATATATATATATATATATCTGATCTCACTGAGTTGTGTGTTAGTAGAGCACTATCCTACTTGCTGTCCCTAGAATAAATCTGTCTGCTTTATACAAAATAATGCACAGCAAACACATATTGGTAACCAGATTTTTACAATCATGCTAACCTACTGCTTTAAAATATATCACATGACATTTCTTCAGAATAGAGTTATAAGATTATTTATGTTTGTCAATCAGATGAATTAAATGAGTTATAGTAAAAGTATATGTTTGGAACACAAATTTTTAACACAGATTATTATGCTGCTGTTAAGTAGATTTTCAAAACATTTAAATAAATGTTTCATTTTATGCCTTCTAAAATAAGACATTTACTTACTACAAGAAACTACATCATTTAAACTCATTATAACTGACATATTTTATGAACGAGTATTTTTCCTGAATCTGTGGTGTGTCAGTGTGATAACCTTGTCAATGTTTATACTAACTGCTTTCAGTTTCTCTGTGAGAATTCTGTGATTTGAAGATTCTGAGGTAACTCAAGGACATTGTGCATAAGACAGCCCACATCCCAGATTGTCTCTCTTAACATTTTGGCGGGAAACTTATTAAAGGAACACTCGGGCTGTCAAAGACC
>NC_056729.1:1666902452-1667034952 GCF_019279795.1 Protopterus annectens
TAATTAATTCAGACAGAGAAATTCTTAAATATGCGGCTACTGGAATATGATATGCATCCTTTAAATGTAGAATTCCAAAAAAAATGAAAGAAAGACATATCTAAAACTGGTCTCTATGAAATTTCTTTCTTTGGTACCAGAAACATTCCTGAATATTTATTATTTGACATTTGTTTACCCCAAACTGGGTCTACAGAACCCATTTTTAGCAGAGGCCGACGGAGAAAAACTCCACATGCAGTGTAATACAAATACATTATAAAATGAATAAAATCCTTTGCCAACAGAAGAGAGAGGAACAAGTTTTACCACCCCTTGAGTCTGCAGATGCTGAATGACTGGCAGAGATAACGAAGTCTGATCAGGAGGATGAGAAGTCGACTGAAAGGGAGGAAGGGAGTCCCACTGCCCTATGTAACCCTGCTGCATGGGTCTCATAGCCTAGTCCACAGCCCATTATCCATGTCCAAAGATTAAGATGGAGATCCATATTTAGGGAAGAATTAAAGACTTGCCAGGATGAGAAAGGGGGGAGTTAACATTTGTAGGCAATCCTACTTAGTGGACTGTCCTTGTTTCTTGGGAACCCCCCATTCTTTTTGAGCCTCCTTGCATCATCATCAACCCCCTTTTCCCCATTTTTCTACATGGGGTCAAAGTATCATGTTAACTACCACCATCTCTCTAGATTCAACGCCACACTCCTACCTTCAACATTCTTGCCTGACTGTCTTCTTTCACACAATCCATCCACCTGTTTCCTGGATGCCCTCGTTTCCTCTTACCTTCTTCCTGTCTGTCCCAAATCATCTTCACCAGACTGCCTTCTGCTTTTCTTCATGTGCGTCTTCTACGTGTGTATAGAACCACCATAATCTGTTCTCTTTGACCTTCTTTGCAATTTCAGCTACTTTGGCTTCTGCTCTTATGTCCTTATTTCTTCATCTATCCCACGGTGTGCATTCTGCCACCCTTCTCAGGCACTTCATTTCCGTCAAATCTAGCTTCCTCATCTGCTCTGCCTTTACTGCCCAAGTTTCTATACCATACATTAGTACTGGTCGCACCACTGTGTGACACCTTACTTTTCTGCTTCTTTGGCATTCTTCTGTCATAGACCAGAGACTCTATGCCACTAGGCTACAGCCCCTCTGATTCTAGCTTTGACATTTTCATTCAGACTTCCCTTCTCCTCAACCACCCCTCCCAGATACTTGAAGCTATTTAACTGTTCCACTATCTCCCCTTCTATTTCAATTCTCAGCTACTTCCAATTTTTCCAGTTTGCTGCCATTACCACTGCCTTATCTGTGCTTAATTTCATTCCACGTGCCTTCAGTTTTACATTCCATTCTCCTATCCTTTGCTGAAGTTCTTGCTCAGTCTGCCTGTAATGCCACATTGTCTGCATACAGCAACTTTGTTGGTCTGCCCCCTCCGACCGGTTTCCTAATGTAGTCCATCACCAGCATGAACAGCAGTGGGCTCAGAGCTAACCCCTGGTGCACACCCACTCCCACTGTGAACCCCCTCTGTGAGACCAAATGTTCATACTTGAGTCATTAGGTCCTTGTACACAGCCTACAAATGTTTCTGGGACTCTGAACCACTGCAGTACTGCCCAAATCAGCTTTACTGGGATCTTGTCATATGCTTTCTCAAAGTCCAGGAATACCTTGTTGGACTCTTTCCTCACCTCTACCTTCCTGTCAATTATCTGTCTCACTGCAAACATCAGGTCAGTTGTGCTGCATCCTGATCTGAATCCAAACTGCTCATCTCCGATCTTACATTCTACTACTCTGCGTATCCCTTTATCAATCACCCTCTCCAGAACTTTCATGCCATGTGACAGGAGTTTGATTCCTCTGTGCTGTCCACAGTTGTGGATGTCCCCTTTGTTTTTGTATGACGGTATGAGTATGCTTACTCTCCAGTCATCTGGCATATGCCTTTCTCTCCACACTGCTATGAGTACCCTGAGGAGACATTTCTCCCCTATCTTGCCAGGCATTTTTATCATATCTGTGTGACCTCAACTGAGCCTGCTGCTTTCCCTGACTTCATTTTCCTTAGTGATTTTCTTACTTCTTCTAGGGTGGGCTCTGCCTCTTCTCTCATGTGGGGTTTTCTTCATTGAAAAGCTGCTGGAAATACTCCGTCCATCTACCTTTGATGTCCTTTGAACTGGTGAGCAGGTTGTTGCTGGCATCCCTTAGGAAGGGTGTCTGACTATCTTCTTTCTCTCTCTCTGTCTTCACCTTGCAACCTGATATAGTTTCTTTGTGCCACCTACTGAGTTACTTTCCAAAACCAGTTAGGGTGTCTCCAATGCCCTGTTCTTTGCTATTGCAACTCTTTCCTTATGCTCTTTGTTAGGCGTCCAGTATTCCATCCTAGCCTGGTTGGTCTTTCCTATCTTCCACTTTTTCCTGCACTCCTTTCTTCTGATGACTTCCTGGACTTCTGCATTCTACCACCAGCTTTCCTTATGTACCTAATTTCCATGCCTAGCTTGGTCACATATCAGTTCCATAGTCCTCACACATGCTGTTTCGAGGTGCAGCCATTCTTATTCAACTCCACCTATTTCCTCCTCTTCTTGGGGTGCTACAGCCCTGAGTAATTCTTTGAACTGTAGTACTTTCTCTCCAGTCAACTTCCAGGTCTTCAGCCTGGTCTCTGTTGACCTTACAGACTTCTCTGAACACTGCCTGCAGCTGATTCTGGCAACCAGTGGTTTATGCTGTGGGCCGACTGTTTCACTGAAGGTGACTTTGTAATCATTGATTCTACCCCAGTGCCCTTTCCTTACTAGGAGGAAATCTACCAGAGCTGCATGTTGGCTACTATTGTATGTGATCCTGTGACTGTCTATCTTTCTGAACCATATGTTGGCTATTATCAAGCCATTTGCCAGACAGAAGTCTTTTTGAGCCTCTTTCGAACTGTTTAAAAAACTCTACTTGCCTGAAGTTTGCTGAGACTGATTATTTTACTTTTTAGAAAAAGAGCCTGAACACGGGATGACAACTTTAACAAACATGGAGAATGAAGGCTGAAAAAAAAATGAATAACCCCTTGAATCATCTTTCCTCTCTTGGCACATTTTCCAAGACATCAGAAGCAGATTGTCCAAAAACAATCTCCTGACTATTTGGAAGATGGAAAGGTAGAAAGCGTGAACGTACGTACATGCAGCTGGATCAGCAGAATATGCATTAACCTTGACAGTGAATGGTCACCCGCTGAGGGGGAAGCAGGACTCTAGCTACTGGGACACAATTCAAACTATAAATGCATTAAGGAATCTTGTATCCTCAATCCTCAGAGTAAGATCGCTCAATCATTCCATATCAGCACAAGGAAATGGCCACTGAAATCTACATATTGCCATCAAGAGTGTATAGTCAGCATGTCACTTTCTCACTTAACCCTAAAAATATCTGAACACAAGGAGAGGGAAGGCAAACTCTCAGACAGTGAAGAACCAGGCCTGCAGCCTACCAAAGCAACAGTGGTTTCAAAAAAGATCAAGGGCAAGGATCCACAGACCTCGTAGATGCCTGACTCCTGATTTTTCACTTTGCATAGCCCTCTCCAATGTAGCAAAGTGTTGGGCAGTCATGACAGTTTCAACCTTTTCTCCTTGCTATCAGCTATTTAGTCAGGTAGGTACGACTGCCCACAGGTTTCACAGCCATGACCTAGGCCAAAGGGGCAACATACAATCCATAAGTAAGTACTAGGCAATCAGTCCGAAGACTATTACAAGCATAGCCAAAAAACAAAATTCAAAAGTTCCCTCCAGCCTCAATGAAAGCAAGACAGGATAGACCATGAGGAATTTGAGGTTACCCAACCAATAATCTAGATTTCTGTTGAAGGTGGCAAGGGTGCTACTCTGCCTAACATGCAGTGAAGTTTATTCTAGAGCTGAGGGATACATTGAGATACGAATCTATTACACCAAGTTGTTTTATTTACCTGTTGATAAGGTTTAGTTCCTTTAACACCGTATTTGAGGTACCATTAGTTCTGCAAAGGAAAATTGGTCAAACAGGGATGGATCTTTCATGACTCGAAAGGTTAGGTACAGATCTCCACAGAGGAGTCTCTACAAGACTGACTAAGGAGAAAGTGCTGACAGTATTTCCTGATAATTACAAGATCATTGGCCTCAGAAATCTTCGTTATGAATCTCTGAAATCTCACAAGTTATGTGATATGTTTAGACAAATGCATGCCAAGTTGTGCATTATATTTAATAATGGGTCTGATAAGAACTGAGTAAAAGGGAATTAAGACTTCTCTGGATTTAATGGAGAAGCTTTTGGAAATAAGATGGGGCAGTTAAAAGGCTGTCTGAAATACTGTGGAGACAGTCAGATTATAAGAATTTATCAACAACAGTTCCTAAATCTATTATAACAATGTCTGATTTGAGAGATGCATCACTTATAAGGTAAGTGAACCTGATTTGTTTACCAAAATGAATGATGCAACATTCCTTTACATTTCATTTGAGACCACTGTTTTTGCACCAGTTGTTAACATGGCCTAACTCATGTTGTAGCAGTTGTGAGTCAGCGGAAGACTGAATAACAAAACCTAATTTACAGTCTGTAGACTTAGGTCAGGAGTGCTGGCCTGAAGGGAGGAGAAATATATGCCAAACAGGGCAAGGAACAAAACTAAGCCCCTTTGGCACACCACTGCTAACTTTTTTGCTTTCAGAAGTGAAACCTATGACTCTAACCTCAAGGAGTCTGTCACATGATCAGTTACCTATCCACCACAATATAAGGATTTATATTCAGATTTACAAAGTCTGTCAATAATGCCTGTATGGGGAATAGTGTCAAAGGCCTTGGCCAGGTCTGGATATGCTGCACATACTGCATAACCACTATACACTAGTTTGGTTACTTTTTCAAGGACGTTTAATGAGATTTAAGAGGAAAGACCTTTCACTGACATAGCCAAACCGATAAGGGTCCAGTCTTAAAAGAGATCTTCAATGTCCAGATTAATGAGGTCTGACATAATGCGCACTATAGCATTATATACAAGGTTAGTGAGACTAATTGGTCTATAGTTACCAGAGTCTGTCAGTTAAATTACATAAAGCATGACAATAAATATCCAAAAATACACAACATGGACTTGTAATGCTGGTCTCATGGTAACTGCAAGGCATACAGTCCTAGAGATTAAGCAGCAGCAGCATAATCTGCACGGGAGGGTAACCGTAGTCCTGAATTGAAAAGCAACATATAATCGATCTTTTTCAAAATGGCGGCAAGAATGGCAGCCATTACTGATCAAACCTGGTGCTAAATAAAATAAGCAGACATTTTACTAGTCTTGATATAAGATCTGGTGACCACACACACACACACACACACACACACACACACACACACACACACACACACACACACACACACACACACACACACACAATAGGTCTATACTTCACAGGAATCAAACGTGAGAACTTTTCAGTAGTGCAAGGCAGTCTGAGCTGTGTAACCATCTAGAAACTACCACGGCATACTTCAGTGTGCGTGCTGCACAAATCAGGCATAAGATCTCAGTCATACGTTTGCCAAACAGGGTGTGGCCCTTGAGCACATGGACTGAAGATTTTAAAAACAGTCATTGGAAAAAGGTGCAATAAGGAAATGTTAAAGTGCAGATGGCCTGTCAAACTCATGTATTCAGATGTACAATTGGAAGTTTGTACAGTATGGTCTACAAGACTGTAAAAATAACTGTAGCGCTTACCTGTGGATCATACTTTTCCACTGTTGCCAAGTGTGAAGAACTGTCATATCCACCAACAGCATAGAGAGTACCATCTGTAAAGCAAAGAAACGACACAGAGTACAGTAACATTTTTCAACATATCATGCAATGCATTCCTTACAATGTGCAGGCATGAGGCTTACGAGCATGACTCATACAATAAAGAGATTTTTAGATGTATTACTACACATTGTATAGTTGCATATGTATGGGTTTGTGAGAAATTATGTTATAAATATTTTTTTTTTTTGAGAAATTTATTTTGAACTGCCTAGTCTGTGCGTCTGGCCCTTTAGCATGATTTGCTTTTTCTCTTTCTTACACTGAATGGCTCTTTGAAGTATGAATAATGGAGACTGACTGGCAGGGTGGGGGAACACAAGGTTTTGCTCAAGTCTGGTTCTAGTCTGGACAGCTTTTAAGTGACTGCAGTCAGCAGTTTACAAAGAAATGTCAAAGTTTCTTTCATCAAATGTGTTTCAGCAAGTGCTTTTGCATACTATAATTTTGGTGTGTGGGTGTGTGAGTGTCTGTGTTTTTAAATCAACTGGTAACAAAAGAGGAGTTCTGATTACAAACTACCTCCAGTTTTTGGTAAGTAACCATGTGGAAAAATTTAGATGGAAGAGTCTTAAGATTAGTTCCAATCCAGAGGAGAAATAACCAGACATGAAGTCACCCTTTCACTTTTGGATTAAGCTAGGGAGAGAGCCACACACATGGAAAATTAAATACTTGATAAAAGTGCTTCTAAAAGAAAATAAAGCGAAAACAAATGAGGCATGTACATTAACTGACCATTACTAAAGCCTATACTGTTTCTGTGGTGAATTACGTTACTGTGTCTGAGCAAAGACAGAATTACATGCAAAAGTTTAGCATGAATCTTCCTGATGCAATACCAACCCTTAGGTCCCTGGAAATGGTATGTCTGACTGTCCAGGAGAAATAGTTGTAACTGCACAATGTTAGTTTGTATGAAATTTCTTTAAAGCACATCATTGGTTAGAAAACATCATAGCAGCAGGAAATGGATTTAAGTAGCCTCAAAGCTTGTCGGTTTTGTTGTATATGAGAACTACCAGGAGATGACACATTTCTCTGCATTTGGATTGTTGCTGTTACATGTACAACTGGATAGGAAACCACAAGTTCTCCGCAGGCCTATCCTATGCTGCCCTCCTAGAGTCAAAACATGCAATATGAAGGTGGGTGCTGGCAAAACTTTAATGGCCCTTAAACTGATCTGCTTTGTATAGCCTATGATCCTAAAAAGATGCTCAGGTCATCTTCCCAAACTGTGCCCACAAACTTTATTCCTGGCCTGCGAGCCATAATGATCTACATAAATAACTGGCTTACATTAACAACTTGTTGGACTGGCTTCCTGCTGGCGGGAAACCAAGTTATGACAATAAATTTACAGGCAACTTAGTTCTAAGAGGCACCCAACAAGATGCAGCCCTTGCCTTTTTGGGGGCTGATAAAAGTATCCACAATGCATTTGACACTGAATGTTAATTTTCTTTTTGTAAGCCACTGCGACAATCTACCATTTTCCCATGTGTAAGAATTAAAACACAGTGGCAAGGTAGCACTAAGAGCTGAACAAAATATTTAATGGATTTAGTGCTTTCATCTGTCCTTTCACAATGACTTCTTCAGAATAACACATCAAAGTAAAAAGCACAATATAAAGCCTCTCCTTACAGGTAATTATGCATCTAAATACACTCTTTACAAAAATTGTTTTTTGTTAAAAAAATGGTGAAGAGGTGGGGGATAAGTTAGGAGAAAAGCCAACTTTAGTGTACAAGAACACTAGTATTAAGATATGTTGGAACAGAAGAGGGAGTGGACAGGATGCCAAAATAGTGGTTACACCAAAAAGTGTGGTCATTGTTCCCAGTGTAAACATATACTAGAAGGCGACAGGGTAGGTATACCACAATATGGGACTGTTTGCTCTGGGCACAAAGGTAATTGTGCTACAAAAAATGAGATATACATCTCACTGTGCCAAGTGTGTGAAAGGTATTATATTGGGAAAACCAAAAACACCTTCAGAACACGGATATACCAACATGCATATGACATAAGTACAGGCAAAAACAATAATGCATTAGCAAAACACCTTAGTAAATTTCCCATGCACAATTTTAGATTCTTTGCTTTGGAACATGTAAAAACAAATGAAAGAGGGAGACATAGTGATATATTCTATGTGGCAATTGAGGGTGAATGCCACAAATCCCCCTGGACTAAATGAGGTTGTATCCCTGGCCAGTTATTTGAAACTAAAATCTGAATTCCACCTATAATAACGTTTTAAACAGTACTTATACATCCACTGGTATTACATGTAATACAAGCATTTTTAAGTGTATTTTATGAATGGTCTTGTTTGAAACATAAAATGATATGTTAGGATGTTTGTAGTATGGTAATATATTTTATAGATGAATTGTGTATGCACTTTAGTATTGCACTTCATTGCTTAGATATTAAAATGCACTTGTCACTTTAAATGTTAGTGCTTAGATCAATTGGTTAATTAGATGCATAATTACCTGTAAGGAGCGGCTTTATATTGTGCTTTTTACTTTGATGTGTTATTCTGAAGAAGTCATTGTGAAAGGACAGACGGAAGCGCTAAATCCATTAAATATTTTGTTCAGCTCTTAGTGCTACCTTGCCACTGTGTTTTTATTTCTGTGGTTTTATTTCTTGGTTTTGCACTGAATAGTGGTTCATGTGTAAGAATGCGTGTCGAGTCTAGGCCTGTTTGGTGACTGTAATATTCTTTTGCTGCATACTGTTGTTTTTCACTATCAGAGTCTTGCAATACTTAAGGTCTTAACCTCAAAGAGGTTAGGCTTGTAATAATCTGCAGATTGATAGCCTAGTATTTACTTATGAATCTAACAATCTGCAGGCTTCTGCCTTTGAAACTGTACCTGACGCGAGTACAGGCTAGTCAAAATATGCACTATTCCTTTGGGCTACACCTAGTCTGCCAAGGAAAGGTGTAATCCTTGTCCCACTATTCCAACTTTGCTCTCATGGCTTCAGAGAATAATAATTTGCTCTATTTAGGGATCTCAATTTCCACACACCTCTCTCCCACTGTCACACCCAGATACCACCTCTGCTCACTCTCTGCTCCCTTACCTCCAAACCTGGTTGGTGCTCTTCACGAATTGTTTGTCATCCCTAACTACTGTTAGGCTTGTCCTTCCTGTCCGTAGACTGTTTCACCTTTATTTTGCCTCCTCTATCTCTCAGTTGCCTGCACAACCAATCATAGTGCTTCCCTTAAACCCATGATATCCCAAAACTGTATGGTGTGGGAGGTTGGCTTAACAGTAAGGTATTTACCTTACAAACACAAGGTACAAAGTTTGATTCTCACATGGAGTAATTGGCTAAGCTTAAAATCAGTTAGCCTAGTACTAATGTATGACCTATGAGCCTATGGTGCCTACAATAACGTTCATGTTTACATTTATCTTGCTGGTTTCCTTACTGATCTCCACTTGCATACATAACCCCTCACTGTGCTACAATGCAGCCACTAGCCCATTTACCACGCCTAATTACATCATGCTCTCAACTTAGTACAAGCACCCAGGCATGACGGAATCTTCCCCTAAAACACCCCAAGTCTTAAACCAAATCAATCCTCCTACTAATAGCCAAGGTGAACAAACCTGCTGTCAAACTACTTTTTAAGATGCCTCACCTCAAAAGAAAAGATCTGCTCTGCTACAACCACCCAAATCCATTCCATACATAACCTGTAATGCTAACTACAAACGTGGCTCCTCCTTAAAGGGTTACATTGCTGCATTTCAGTGCTAAAAGTACTTCTGGCATGTTAAGCAAGCTTAAACATTTGCTAGCACTGCACATTCCTCCTCCTGATCTCCTTATATTTGTGGATATTAGAATTTTTTATTTATTTAACATTTGTTGATCAGGAAAGTCCGACTAGGTTCCACAGAGCCTGTTTTCAGCGGAGGCCCACGGAGAAATGATCCAGAATAGTTAGTTATTTAGAATAGAATAGTTGCTGAAGCGTTACATGTTCAAGTATGAAGTTCATGTTCTTGGTCACACACTAATATGAGCCAACAGACTACATACAAGATGTGTTTGCACATTTTCTTACTCAATTCAGAAGCCTCAGACAGTGTTACTATGCATATTCGAGTCTGAGGAGGAGCCAACAGACTACATACACGATGTGTTTGCACATTTTCTTACTCAATTCAGAAGCCTCAGACAGTGTTACTATGCATATTCGAGTCTGAGGAGGAGCCAACAGACTACATACAAGATGTGTTTGCACATTTTCTTACTCAATTCAGAAGCCTTAGACAGTGTTACTATGCATATTCAAGTCTGTGGAGGAGCCAACAGACTACATACAAGATGTGTTTGCACATTTTCTTACTCAATTCAGAAGCCTCAGACAGTGTTACTATGCATATTCGAGTCTGAGGAGGAGCCAACAGACTACATACAAGATGTGTTTGCACATTTTCTTACTCAATTCAGAAGCCTCAGACAGTGTTACTATGCATATTTGAGTCTGAGGAGGAGCCAACAGACTACATACAAGATGTGTTTGCACATTTTCTTACTCAATTCAGAAGCCTCAGACAGTGTTACTATGTATATTCGAGTCTGAGGAGGAAATGAACTGGTCAGAGTGTGCCTACAACAGCCCTCCTGTTCTTCAGGTAGAACAGGTAATCATTCTCCCAGGTGACTTTTAAACATTTTTTTACATGAAAATGCATTGAATTTTGATTGGGACTGTGACCGAGAAGGGTTTACAGAATACTTCACCCACTACGTTAATCATACATACATAACGTACAGTATGTACATACATAAATAACTAAATGGAATATCAAGCATGACAATATTACTGGGCGACTTCAAGGTTGACTTTGCTGTTTTGCAAGATTCCCCAAATCAAAGATACTCTGGACTTTCACCAACTAAATATTCTTACCAACACATACTGACATAATCACAGTCAAACACAGAATCCTGGATTTGGTGGTGATCAAGACCTGACCATAAATTTGCAGCCAGCATCCTGACTTTACATCTGTAGAATGGAACTGCATGCCTTCCAACTAACATTATCTCATCGAAGCACATTAAAAAGACATCACACCAAGGTAACTTGCCTGCACTTGTAAACACAGACAGGACCCCTTGACTGAGGATGGCTAGGCCACATGCCTACTCCCGGAGGTGTTTCTGGTCAATCCTGAATAAATATGACACTGCATGAAAACGGAGTTTGGGAGCACTCTTTAACCTAACTCTCTTCTGAACTGAAGTCCAAGATCTGAGAAAGAGGCAAAGCTTGATTAGAGCATTGTAACAGGGACAAACCCATTCCAGCAGCTCACAATTCTGCCTGAAATAAAAGAAAAAACCCTGATCAAAACTGCCAGAAGGTACTGCCTTCTAAGGCCTCCAAAAGCAAGACCAGGTTTAAGAAGTAGAGAGTTCTGGAAAGAACTAAACACACTGCTAAAAGGGTAATCTGGTAAGAATGTACAGCTGACTGGTACAATTACCAATAATGCCACTTTGGGACACCAGTAAACCTCTCAAAGTATTTCATCCGGATTCCCTCCCCACCCGGATCATTCATTAACCTACACAGTATTTCCTTACCCCCCCTCCTTATCAAGAAGTTGAAGCAGATCCCCTTCCATTTACATTTCTGAAGATGGCTGCCCACCAAACTGCAGTCCTGGTATGGCTACTCATAAGATGCTATTTAAATGAAGGCACCATG
Organism: Protopterus annectens; assembly: GCF_019279795.1. Lineage (NCBI taxonomy): Eukaryota > Metazoa > Chordata > Ceratodontiformes > Protopteridae > Protopterus > Protopterus annectens. The sequence continues at coordinate 1,666,914,091 of NC_056729.1, forward strand.
CCAACACTGTACTGAACCCACTTGTAAAAATGTATGAAAAGACTGTGCATGTGTAACTTGCATCGTATCAGTACAGCACTACCTACTAAATGATTTCCAACATAGATTCAGGCCTAAAACATGGGACTGCACTGACCCATCAAGCAAACCATGTTCTGAAGACAACCACAAATACAGACTTCTGTGCAGCCATATTCTTCTTAAATTTCTCCAAAGCACTTATTGCAATATCTCATGCTTTACTGTTTGATCAATTCGAGCCATCTGGAGTAATACTTCATGACAGTCTGCTCAACATCTACCTAGCAGGCAGTTATGTTAATGCTCAGTGACAATCCTTCATTTGCAATGGTGATGACAGCTGGTGTATTTCAATGTTCGGTACTTGGTCCTCGCCTGTTCTGCGACCTCATCAATGAGATGTGAAAACAGTAGAAAGCATTTCCCATTATCTGTACACTGAACAATGCTGATTGGCTATGCTACAGCTCCTCCCCCACTAAAGTATCAACCACACAGAAATCTTCCTTTCATACATAGGAAAATGAATCGCTGGTTTCCACCTCCTTTGTGCCTTGAACACCGCACCTTTGCTACATGGTGCAAAGAAGTTCCAATGCTCTGATGAGCACACTGACCAGCAAGTTTTCATTTAGTGCTTCAAGTGGAGCATTTCAATACCTGGGCCTTCTAACTGATGATACCAAAGTCATTTCCTGAACAGAGCTCTTCAGTTGTGAAAAAAAAAGTTGGGACTACTAAATCATTTCAAAGGCTTCCTGATTCCAGCTTCTAAAACTAAAATTTCCAATGCTTTCCTTACACTCTTGCTATTGTATATCACTTGTATCCTGCTCAATCGCAAACAGAAAAGCATGGATGAACTCTGCTCTGTATATCACATGACTGCAATATTAATTCTGGGAGCAACTCATACCAGTCAGTGTACCATTCTGACTGGTTGACATGTGGCCAGCTCCCCCAGCTTTCAATTCTTTCTTGAGCCAACTGTTCCTTTCACTGAATCTAACTTCTGCCTCCTACAGACATTAAGAAATTATAATTCAATTCTTCTTAGCACCAGCATTAGGTGTTGGCATAATGGTTAAGGTGTTTACCTCACAAGCAGGAGGCACGGGATTTGATTCTCCCCAAGAGAAATTGTCTAGTATTAAAATGTTTCATGATGGGGGTCATACTTTCTTATGTGCCAAGTTCACTTTGTGGATTTCCTTGTCCAAACAAATAAATAAAATGAAACCTACCTATGCCATTGAAGCTTCTTTATAAGGTCACCTCTCATGCATAAAAACGTACTAATTGCCATCCAGTAAAGTATCTACCTATAAGCCCCAACACCTTGCGTTAAATAATCAGTGGTCTTTCTGAGCCCCCTAAGGCAGTAAGTGATACCTATTTTCTTAGCTTACTAAGTGTCTGTTTATATCCCACTAATGCGGACAGCTGACCTACTGACACAATGTACTTACACAGTTGTATTTGCTCCTGCTCTGTGTTTGACTTAAATCCCTCACTGGGTTTCCCCCACAGAATACACCATGGATTCAGGAGACTATTTGGTTAACAAATTTAAGATAAAATACAACTCAGCAAGGGGAACAATATGTTTTTGCTTCCCTGGAATAGAATGTGCCATCTGTTGTTACTCTATGTTCTATAAGAAAACTATGTTGCAAACCTTCATCCTTATCGCTACAATCCCAACAGTGCTGCCCAGCACGGACACCTGCCCCCTCCCATGAGAAAAAAGAGATTAACTGTATGGGATGCCAAACTATACCTGATGTAATGTCTGAGGCTTGGGCCTCGGCCTCTAATATAAACCATGTCACTGTAAACTACACCTGATGTAATGTCTGAGGCTTGGGCCTCGGCCTCTAATATAAACCATGTCACTGTAAACTACACCTGATGTAATGTCTCAGGCTTGGGCCTCGGCCTCTAATATAAACCATGTCACTGTAAACTACACCAGATGTAATGTTTCAGGCTTGGGCCTCTAATATAAACCATGTCACTGTAAACTACACCTGATCTAATGTCTGAGGCTTGGGCCTCGGCCTCTAATATAAACCATGTCACTGCAAACTATACCTGATGTAATGTCTCAGGCTTGGGCCTCGGCCTCTAATATAAACCATGTCACTGTAAACTACACCTGATCTAATGTCTGAGGCTTGGGCCTCGGCCTCTAATATAAACCATGTCACTGCAAACTATACCTGATGTAATGTCTGAGCCTTGGGCCTCGGCCTCTAATATAAACCATGTCATTGTAGAGGACATTAAGTAAAGTCATACAGAAACTGACAAAAGTGAATGACTGAAATTTCACCAGCTAGGGGACAAGGTTTCCTTAAAACTAATTGTGATTAATGATGAAAGACTTTCAAGTCTGCCTAACGCAGGCATTCCATGCAGGCATAACTTAAGATTTTTTTTCACTACTAGCAAAGAAATGAGAGTTTTCCATGTTCTATCATCAGTGCAGTGAAATGTCCACCTCAAGATTCCAGTTTGTTTTGAGATGTACTGTGAGGGTGAGCTTATACAAATGACTAATGCAAGCTTCAGCAGTAGCAAAAAATGATGGAAGTGGGACAATTTATGATTTGCCAAAGTGATGGCAGACATAAGAAAGCTGGAAGGAAGCAGTCATGGAATCTCACATTTAATTCTAAACTTGTATAAGGATAAAGCCAAGGTGACTCGTGCTTTGAGAAGAACAGAAACTGGTGAACTTCTGACTGCTACTGTGGCAGGCAAACAAGAAAATGCTTGGAAAGTGGCATAAAACAATTTAAACATGCAAAACTGTAAAGTTGGTGGAAAGAGAAGCTGATGAATGAAAGTAAAGCAATACAAGTCCATTTAATAGTGCTAAAATAAAACCTTGAAGATCTGCAAGAATACAGAGCTGAATGTACATAAAGATGTCATCCACCACATGCAGACAGATAAGTGGGACTTTGGCACATACTGCAAAAAAATCCTTCTTGCTTTTGAACTGTGCACCAACATACGATCAAGTGTCACAACTTCCCTTTCTCTGGGGACCTCAGATGATGAGACACCCAGGACTATGTTAGAAAGTAGTACCAAAAGAACAGAAGAGATTTAAAGGGAAACAATGAGCAATACAATTGAGTGCCTAAGACAATGGAAAACACTCAGAATTAATTTGACAGTAAAAATTCACATTATTAAAATGTCTGTGACTTTTTTGGTGCTGTATGTAAGACAGGCATACTGCTATAATCCACCCAAAGACAGCTGGTTTAAGATTAAGAAAAATATGAAAGAATGCACATGGGAAAACAAAAAGGGAGGGGGTCCAGTGGAAGAAATTACTACTGCCGAATGAACAAAGAGGCTTGAGGACGCCAGACTTAGAGGCGTATTTTAAGGCCTCACAGCTAAAATGTATATAACTAGCCCATGAGGCAAGCTCTTCAGGTAAACGGAAAGTTATGATGGTACATCAAAATGACATGAATGGACATAAAAGGCTGGAGATATGGGACATGTTAAAATAAGGCAACAGAAACAAATACATTCAAGCCTGTGTCAGACTGTTAAAACATGTTCTAAATCAGGATGAGATTATGTAAGGAGCGGAAAAAGGAAAAATCTGTTACTGCCAATAGGCATTTCCTAAAGACGGGCATGAAGTGTGAAAAATGCAGCTGCAATTTTGAGAGGAAGAAAGCAAAAACCAAGGTTTTGGGAAAAAATTTATACAGATTGTAGGGTCTTATCCTGGGAAGAAGCAATGGTAAAATCTGATGTGCAGTATGTAGGCCATCTTCCATGACTCTCAGTGATTAACAGGGACCAGGTACAGGTCTGTAGGGAGCAGCAGGAATTACAAGATCCTTTCTGAATGGTAGAATAGATAGCCCGCTTAGGGGGACACAAGGGCAGGCTAGAACTGAGAATTAATAAATCTGGTTGGGAGACAGATGTCTTAAGGCAGCTAAAAGAACACAACCCATTATTTTTGCATTTGAATAGTATACCTACTAAGCATATGTACACTTAACCTGCTTGTTTTTTTACCTAAAATCACAGTACTGCTGTTCTTTTAATTCCTACCTAGACTACATGATTTTATTAGTGAAATGTATAACATATATTTTTCATTTTGTGCTTGTATGCAAGAATGAATCAACATTTGCATCTGTACATTGTATATATATATGTGGAGCTTTCCTCCCCGGGCTTCCACCGAAGGACATTTTGTCTAATCAGACTTAGGCAAAACTGGAGTCATAGGCTGTACAAACAGATTTTACAAGAGAAGAGGGATGAATGGATTAGCTCCTGATATGCAACAAAGCCAGAAAATTTTGATTCTTTGCATGGCAACGTCTTCACAGACATTTTGAAATCTGGCTAGGCTATGTCAAATGTCCCCCAAGTAAATGAACTGTGTGTACTGAACAAAGGATGAGTGGTACATGTAAACACATTTTTGGGATTAAGAGGACTTAACAGGAGACTAAACTAGAAATTCAATTAGAGAGAGGTACAATAGTAGATGAACATTTAGTCTCAACTAAAGAAATGATGTTACTATGCTGGATTAAGGGGGTTATCCAAAAATACACCTTGGCACTAATAACACTGTTAACAATAGTAGCAAAAATGAGTATTACTAGAGTGATGACATCCACCTAAAGGAAGAGAAGGGAGGGCGCATGGGAAGCAGAGCTTAAGTTAGCACCTGAGAAAATGTCACAACATACTTATCTACCTAATTGAGCTGTAAAATGAAAATGTTTTAGTTGGGTCATAATGTATCTAGTTACATCATTTGCAAGTTTATTCAGTTAATTAAAGTTTGTGTCCAATAAATTAAAAAAAAATGAAATATAATTTATGAGACACATTGTAGTCCCTAGAGTTGTTGTGCACAGCTCTTTAGTTGGATACCAGAACATTTGTCTAAAACAGACTACCTGGCCAGCCAGTAGGGAAATAGTGGCATGCACTATTATGCATAAGGATTGTACAAGGTTTGTGTTTACATTTTCTATGGTCATTTGAACAAAGTTTGTATGTTAAAAAAAGATCTTGCAAGCCAAGTATAAACTGAACGTCAAACAATGGTGACCAACCTAGATTCATAAAGCAGAAGGTAAATATATACCATATTCATATCTAGAACTATAAAACAGTTTCCAGGATGAAGTACATTGTTAAAAAAAAACAAGAATCCAAGAAGAAATACTGAAAAGCATTACATAAGGTAACAAAAATGCTAAAAAGAATATTTAATTGTAGATAGCAGTATAACATTTTACATTAGTAAGAACAATGTTCTACGTCTCTACGATATGGTGAAGCTGTGTTTAAATTAAAAAAAAAAGAGAAAACACCTGAAATTAAACAAAAACAGTTTTGTGCATTCAGAGAACCACTTTGAAATATGTTGCTGTGACTGCAAACACATTCACGGTCATTAACTCATCGTTGGTCTTAAAATATATAAAAAATCCTGGCTCTGTGTGCACAGCTTGATGGTGCACCGTTTGCTTGCATGTCCAAATATTCTTTGTTTACCCCCCCACACACACACACACACACACACACGCGCGCTAGTGACACTCTGGTCAGGCTGGCACTATAGGTGTTTCACAAACTTACTGCTGTTCTGCAGTGACCTCTAGTGGCTCACTTTGACAACTACATTAATATAACATTTAATGCAATAAATCAAGGAATGAACCTCTCTCTAACCTGATCTCCCTATACAAAAATCTTACAACACTACGCTCAGCTAGTAAGTTACTTATTGCCAACAATAAATCCAACAACAAAACTGGTGACTCACTCTTTACCAATGTCGTGGGCAGAATCTGGAACAACCTTCCTAAAACACTTAACTCTCTCTCATCTACTCCACTCTAAGAAACACCTCAAAGTTCATCTAAAAACACATTGGCTTTGTCCCTGCTCAAAGCCTGACTAAACATTACTTATCCTCCTTTCTCTTCCCCTTTTCCCCAGCCTCCTGGGATACTGCCCAACAGTTTTTAATTATTATAAGCTAACTCTTTAACACTATTTATTCCAGCCTACTCTTTTTCTCCCTCCTTGACTAAGTGATTGTTAAATTGTTTTTCAGATATTGTATAAACTTGTGATGATTGTACCAGATAATTCATGGCTTATTGTTGCTTTAACCTATACCAAGACTCTGTTACATTGATCCCACTAATAACTTGTACTCTCTTTACACACATTTTTTGCTTATAATGTATCTTAAGCTTGTTTTTTTTTTAACTATTGTATGTAATAATCTTCTCATACTGGGAGCTTTTCTCCCTGGGCCTCTACTGAAAATGGATATGTATCCAGCTAGACTAGCCCGGTCAAAAAATATAAAATAAAATAAAATAAATAAATAAATAAACGATTTACATTATTACAGCAACAGCAGCATGAGCCCGCGGTAGTGGTGCTGCGGTAGGGTTGTCGCCTCACAGCAAGACGTTGTCCCGTTCCATTCTCAGCTAGAGTGTCTTCTGTGTGGAGGCACGCGTGAATGAGCATGCCTTCATTGAAGGTTGTGTGTCAGGGCTGGTAACTCAGCAAGTAAAAATCAACTACCAAACATTAGCGGACCGGAGTTCCGCTGTGGCGACCCTTAACCGGGTTAAGCAAAAAGACACAACAACAACAGCAACAGCAGCATGTGATGGTACGACTGATGCAAACAAGTTAAAACAGCGAAACACTGTTAAAGTGTGTGTTTTTTTTTTTTTTTTGAAGTGCATGTACCAAATGTGTGGTATTGGTAACCAACTTGTATTTTATATTTGAAAAAGAGCGAAAAAACCAACAAGTAAAAACAGGAGTTCAGCGAGGTAGCAGCCTGGCGATACAGATCCACAAAATGTAAGAAGCTTGAACGCAAAATTAATTTAATAAAGTAGCGTTTTCGCTGCTTGAAAAATCTGCAGCTTCTTCAGAAAAACTGTATTTTATATTTGGTTTAACACTAACACAGGGAGCAACATGGCTTCAAGTTTACTTTTATTATGAACATGGAAGAAAGGACAGTTTTCTGCTTACTTGCCGGGCCTTTTGCCTGCAGATTTTACTGGATTATTTACATATGGGGAAAAGATTGTTTTGACCAAATGTAGAGCAATTCAGTTGGTTAGGCTATGACACTATAGTGCTTACACTCCATCAGGTATCTAATGGATCCACAGGACAGTGTTTAACTATGATGGCTAGAAAAAGTGAAAGTGCAAACATCTATGGTGGCTAGAAAAAGGGACAGTGACAAACTTCTACCTATGATGGCTAGAAAAAGGGACAGTACAAACCTATATGATGGCTAGAAAAAGGGACAGTGCAAACCTCTATGATGGCTAGAAAAAGGGACAGTGCAAATCTCTACCTATGATGGCTAGAAAAAGGGACAGTGAAAACCTCTATGGTGGCTAGAAAAAGGGATATTGCAAACCTCTATTTTGCTGTTAATAGCAGCCTGCATTTAAAGTGGATTGTTGAGAGACAGCCTTACAAGACTCTCTGCAAATATATAGAGCTGAGTATATTTTTTTGTATTATTCAGTATTATAGAGCTAAATTGTTACTTGGATATCTGTTGTCTTACTGTTCTGCAAATATACAGATATCAGTATATATTTTTTTGGTTATAATTTGCACTGTGATTCCTCATATCTATCTCTGTTGAAACTGTCTTCCCCACCCCCTCCCTGTTCTTGGTTGTAGTTTAAATTTGGTGACTTTTGCAGTGCCCGCCCCACTGTAGATTTGATCTAGGACACTCCCCCAGTCCCATCTCTTTACCGCATTCTACCTAATAAACCCTTTCAGCACTTGCTTTTAGTCCTTTTTAATTTAATTACATTTTTTCAAACTGTGTGTGGACTAATATTGCTACATACTCAAGGGTGCCAGCTTGCACTGCATGTGAATTGTTTTTACTACTTTTCTGGAAAAAAAAATTTCAGCTTTTACTGAATTTGTGTTTCTTCCTACTTTATTTGGCTTTTGCGTCATCTTAAAAGTACTCAATTGTATTTATTACTGCTTGGTGTAACTCATTCTAAGCCTTTTAGTTTAAGCACTTGGGCTTCAGACCAGTTGTTTTACATTAAGAAGGTTTGGGGTCTGCACTGTAGTGGCAGAACAGGTAGCTTACATCCTTCTAAGCTGGGAACTGCTGATTGAGGGCTCAGTGTCTGTTATTCTAAAAGTGTATTAATTCTGGTTTAAGCACTTGGGCTTCAGACCAGTTATTTTACATTAAAAGGGTTCGTGGTCTGCACTCTTGTAGGAGGAGAGGCTGGACTTTGCCCTTCTGAGCTGGGAATTTCTGGTTAAAGGCTTATAGTGCCTGCATATTTGAACTGCTTCTTACTGAAATTGGTACACCTTATTTGCTGTAGCATAGACTAGATCCAGGCCTGCTGAATCTAGCTTTGTTTGTATGCTTATTGTTTGTTTGCTTGTTATTTCCCTGAAACGCTAATACCACCTAAAACGTGGCTTTTCAGTGCTTCTGTGGATCCCTAGTGATATCTGCATTGCTTACTGTACTTATTTCCTTGTTTCACTTAAAAGAAAGTTACTGTTTGTCGTTTTTGCATTTAAGTTACCTGTAACACATTGCATTTAAGTTACCTGGCACTTGCTCACTAAAACAATTATATAAGTCAGCACTAAAAATTAAAAGCACTACACCTTCACAAACTCCCCTTGATTACCTTGTTCCCCATTGGTCCGTTTTTCAATTATAAAGGAATTCCCAATACTATTCTAGCATGTCCAAAGGTCGGTTGTCAATCTCCTCTCCGGTCCAGCTGGTGAATCTGGGAATCTTGAGGCAATGTTACAACTGCCTCATGTACACAGACAACCCTCTCCTCCTCCCAACAAATTCCAACACATGTGAGAGATGCATCCATATAGCCAAACTGGAGGCTAAGCTCTCTCAACTCAGTACTGGCGTAACCAGTCAGGAGGAGAAGGAAACCACGCTCACTACAATTCCAGTCTCACATAGACCTACCACGACAGCAAACCAAACACATAAACACACAAAAACAAACTCGGAGGCTCTAAATAAAAATATGCCTAAGCAGCAGAGACCTCCAAAGCAGAAACCCAAGCAACCGCTACCCCAAAACAAAACATGTGCAACACATAGCTCACAAAGCCAGTGTGCCGAATAGTCACAGCCCTTAAGGCTAAACAACACACCTGATACACTTGTAATAGGTGACTCTATTGTCAGGCACACTGACATCCCGCTCACCAGGCTGAAAGTACAGTTTTGTACCTACCATAGATGTAGATGTCCGATAGATATGCAACTGCAGTCCTGACACATGGGTTGTCCTGCCTCAGGCAGCCCTTCGGTTGGCCGGATTCCAAAGTCCGGGTCCGGCGTCGGCTGATGTCGCCTCCACCCCGACATCAGAGCGGCTGGGGTATAAAGCATCAGCCGACGCCATCTTCTTCAGTGTTTCTTGCCCCAGATGCCAGGTGCCCTCCAAGGAAGGCTAAATTTAGAGAATGGATAAAATTCCAGACATGCACAACAGTAATAAACAGATACACCATAAATGCTATCCCCAGCTAATTTGGAAAAGGGGGAGTGGACCCAAAAAAGATAATTACAGAGGGGTAGGAGGGAGGGAAAACCTGACTGCAGTTGCATATCTATCGGACATCTACATTTATGGTAGGTACAAAACTGTACTATGTCCTTCAAGAATGCAACTGCAGTCCTGACATATGGGTTGAATACCATAGCCAAGCTGGGGGTGGTAGGATCCAAAATAAGGATGGTGTAGCTAAAATGCCCTGCAGGACTGCAGAAGCAAAGCCTGCTCGGGATCTGGAATATAAAGGCAGGTTGTAATGTTTGGAAAATGTATGCACGGAGCTCCATGTAGCAGCTTCTAGAATGTCCTTTGTAGCCACCCCTCTTAGAAAGGCTGTGGAGGTGGCTGTAGCTCTGGTGGAGTGTGGCCTGATATTGGCTGGCACACTTTTTCCATGGAAGGAGTAGCAGAATCTGATGCAGTTTCCAATCCATTTTGAAATTGTTTGTTTGGAAAATGCCTTTCCTTGTACCCCAGGAGCGTAAGCTACAAATAGTTGGTCAGACTTTCTGTTGGCCTTTGTTCTATCCAAGTAATAGCGCAATTGTCTGTGTATGTCCAAAGTGTGCAAAAGCTTTTCTCCTTTATTTTGAGGATTGGGAAAGAAAGTAGGCAGGTGAATTGCTTGGTTTAGAGAAACCCTGGATATCACTTTTGGCATGAATGAAGGATTGGTCCTTAAAGAGACTCTGTCCTGATGGAAAATGAGAAATGGAGGTACTGCCATGAGGGCCTGTATCTCCGAGACTCTTCTTGCTGAAGTAATTGCCAACAGGAAAACTGTTTTCCAGGAGAGAAATTGCAATTCTGAAGATGCTGCTGGCTCAAAAGGAGGAAGAGTTAATTTCTCCAAGACAAAATTGAGGTCCCATGCAGGCACTGGTGGTTTTCTTGGAGGTTTGATATTCTTTATCCCTCTTAGAAACTGTCTTAGCAAAGGATGTGAAAACACAGGTGGATCACAGCTGTATTTTGCTGAAATTGCTGAAGTGTGTATTTTTATGGAAGAATATGAAAGGCCATTGTGAAGCATTTCTGCCAAGTATTCTAGAATCTGTGGGATGTTCATGACTGATGCATCCTGTCCCTTGTTGGCATTCCAGATGTTGAACCTCTTCCATTTGGCTGAATAAGTTTTTCTGGTGGAAGGCCTGCGTGCTTCCAGTAGGATCTCTTGAACTTTTTTGGAGAGAGCTATGTGGGGAGAAATCATGGAACTCCCCAAGCTGTCAGATGCAATGTTTGCAGGTTTGGATGAACAGTCCTGTAATTGTGCTGAGTTATAAGCAGAGGCCACAGAGGCAGAGGCCACGGCTTGGTGCGAGTTATTCTCCTTAGTAATGGGTACCAGTGCTGTCTTGGCCAGTCTGGATCTATCAAATTGCCCTTCGGTTGTTCTGCTTTGATCTTCAGTAACACCTTGGTCATTAATGGCAGAGGTGCGAATGCATAGATTGTTAGAGAATTCCAGCTGAAGGAGAGAGCATCTATTCTCCAGGCTTGAGGATGGTGTGTCCTTGAGCAGAACTTTTTCAGATGATGATTGTGGTGTGAGGCAAGAGATCTATGTCCGGCCTCCCCCATGCATGAGTTATTTGTGAAAAAATGTCTGGATGCAACATCCATTCGTGCGGGTCCAAGATGTTTCTGCTTAGACTGTCCACCAGAACATTGCCCTTGCCTGGAACAAACTGGGATTGCAACTGTATGTTCAGTTTCAGGGACTTTTCCCAAAGAGTCATTGTTAGTCTGCAGAGGGGGTAAGAATGGGTGCCTCCCTGTTTGTTTATGTACCACATAACAGTGGTGTTGTCTGTCTTTATTAGCAGATGACCTTGCTGAAGAAATTTTCCGAAGGCCTCGATTGCATGAATCACTGCCAACATCTCTTTTTGATTTATGTGCAGATGCATTTCCCGGGGAGCCCATTGCCCTTGCATGCATCTGCCCTCCATGTGCGCCCCCCATCCATGATCTGAGGCGTCTGTTGTAATGGTTTGACTTGCTTGAGGTTTGTTGAAGGACATGCCTTTGTTTAGCGGGCTTGCTTGTGCCCATCACAAAAATTCCTTTTGTAGACATGGAATGAGTGTAATAATTGCTTCTAAGTTGTGGCTGTGTTGAGACCGTAAACTTTTTAGGTACCATTGTAGTTTTCTCATGTGTAGTCTTGCCAGTGGAATCAGAAGAATGCAAGATGCCATGAAACCCAGAGCCTGCAGGATTTTCCTTGCAGTCATCTGGGTGTGCTTTGCTAAGCTTTTGAAGTAATCTGGTAATTGATCTTGTTTTTCTTCTGTGAGGAAAGCCATTTGTGAGTTTGTGTCCAGTTTGGCTCCTAGAAAGATTATTTGTTGGGATGGCAGTAGTCTTGATTTTTGAGTATTGACTGTGTATCCCAAAGCCTGTAGTAAGTGAATGACATAGTCCAAGTTTCTTATCAAGTCTTGCTTGCTGTCCGCTTGTATAAGGCAGTCGTCCAGATAAGGGTATATTTGTATCCCCTGAAGTCTGCAATGTGCAATTACTGATGCCAGGCATTTCATGAATACTCTGGGCACAGTAGATAAGCCAAAAGGCAATGCTGAGAATTGATAGTGCTATGACCCTGCAAGAAATCTGAGGTATCTTCTGCAGCTGTGTCTGATTGGGACATGCAGGTATGCCTCCTTGATGTCCAGAGTAACCAGCCAAGACCCCTTGCCCAGCATGGGAAGAAGTTGCTGTAACGTCAGCATTTTGAATTTTGGCACAATGAGAAAAGTGTTTAGAGCGGACAAGTCCAGTATAGGTCTCCACTGTTTTTCTTTTCTTGGAACAAGGAACAGCCTTGAGTAGAATCCCTGTCCTTGTTCCTGAGGAGGAACCTTTTCTATTGCTTTGATTTGTAGCAGCTTTGAAACTTGTATGAGTGCCTCTGCCCTTTGATTCTGTGGCAGGTTTGGCATGCCTTGTCTTGTTGGTAAGGTATGGAACTGGAACCTGTAACCTTTGTCTATTATGTTCAAAATCCATCCGTCCTTTGTAAAAACGTGCCAATTTTCTGAAAATAAGGATAACTTTCCGCCTAAAGGTGCTTCTCTTTGAGCCTTGGTTGGCGGTGTCAAAGTTAAGTCATTGTGATTGTCCCTGTGGAGCAGTAGGAGTCCCTGTGCCACTTCTCTGGTTAGTTGGTTGCCACTGGCGGGCCCTGTAGGAGCCTCGGTATTGCCCTCTACCTCGAGCATGCCTGCTTTTTCCCCTTTGAAACTTCTCAGTGTCTGGAAAGGACCAGTTCTTCGAAGGCCAATTCCGGTTGAACCTTGGTGGCTGAACCTGGAGGAAATCTTTGACTGTTTGTACTGATTTAGCCTTTTCCTCAATCGATTTCAACACACCCTGTGCATTAGCACCAAATAGCTTGTCTTTTTCCAGAGGTGCATCCAGAAGCTTTGCTTTAACATGATCTGGCAATGACTGTTCTTTCAACCAAGCATGTCTACGTATGATGACCCCTGTCATAGCTGCCCTACATGAAGCTTCCAATGCATCATAACCACACTGAAGAAAATGATTGCTAACCTGCTGAGTGTTATGAACCAAATCCTGCAAAGCCTTTCTATCTAAAGGCTCAGGAGAGGCTAACTTTTTCTGCAAATCATCCATCAGGAAATCCTGATACTGAAACATATGAAAAAGACAGTTTAGAGCCCTCATGGCAAGGGTAGAAGAGGTATAAACTTTTTTACCCCACGTCTCCAGGGACCTAGATTCCCTGTCTGCGGGCAAAGGATTCTTGGCCGAGGAAGTGGCCACTCCTTTGGGCCCCTGAGAAATAGTTTCTAGATCAACAGAGTGGGCCTTAAAGAGATGTTTATGAGTTTCAAGAACCCTGTAATATCTGTCTGGCTTGACAGGAGCAGGAGGGAGAGAATCAGGAGAAGTACTGGAGTCTGAGTACACATCATCCAGTACATCTAACACTGAGGGAATAGCTAAAGGCCTGTGCTGGGGTAACTTAAGGAAGGTCCGAAGCCTTTTCCTGGAGTCTGAGAAATCCTGGCCCTGCCACTGAAAATGCTCTCTAATGCAGTGGAGAATTTCCCCGAAAGAAATATCCTCAGGAGGAGAGGCAGAGGGAGAGGGAATGGATTCATCTGCATCAGAATCCTCGTAGGCCGGGAAGGGTTCTTCCTGGGAATCTAAAAGGCCTGACTCACCAGAAGCTTCATCTGAGGAAAGGGTATCTGTCTGCTCAACCCTGGGCCTTTTGTCTGAAGGCGGCTGAGAACCTCTGTCAGGAGGAGCCTGAGAGCCCCTGATTAAAGAAATTAGATCTGCAGCTAAAGTCATGATCTGTTTATCCAAAGTGGGACCCTGTGACAAAGATTTAGGAGGGTGAGACTTAGCCTGGCTGGCAGCCTTAGCACGTGTGTAGGCCTTGATAGACATAGACACAGGAGGCCTAGCTGCCCCACGTGCTGGAGTAACTTTGTCCACCGGTATGGTGTCAGGTAAATCTTGGGCTTCGGTTTCAGGAGGAAAATCAATAACCGGCACCGGGGAAGCCTCCGGGACCGAAGTGTGCGGTAAAGCGGTGTCATTGGCCTGGAGCGGTTGAATTACCACCTCCGAAGAGACCGATGCACTCGCGGTAGGCTTAGGCGTGGTGTCGGTGGAAGTCGCGGGCCGCGGAGGTCGGTCCCGGTCCTTCCGTTTTTTGGAAACGTGCTGTCTGAAGTTCCGACGGCATGATATAGGCGTAATTTTCCCCAAAAAAGTCTTCAGCAAATTCTGCCCGGCGCGTAAGTGTGCGCTTATTGAATCAAGCACAGGCAGCACAGGCCGAGACGTCGTGGTCTGGGCTGAGGCAGGGAAGGCAGTAAGAATGGAAGTCCTTATGAGGTATTTGTTTACCACAAGACAAAAAATTATTAACTTTTTCAGTTTGGTCTGACATCGGCTGAGGCAAGAAAAGGTTCCCCAACAGGGTACTTAGCTTTTTGATGACTTCGGTATCTGAAAACACAGGAGCTGGCCGACCGGCACTTGCGAACTGCTTCTGCTTCGGGCACCGCGCGACAAGAAAGACTGAAGAAGATGGCGTCGGCTGATGCTTTATACCCCAGCCGCTCTGACGTTGGGGAGGAGGCGACATCAGCCGACGCCGGACCCGGACTTTGGAATCGGGCCGACCGAAGGGCTGCCTGAGGCAAGACAACCCATATGTCAGGACTGCAGTTGCATTCTTGAAGGATATCAAGGAGAAGGTCACAGTGAGCTGCCTGTTGGGCGCTAGGATCCGCCACATAACACAAGCACTCAGGTCACTCCAAGGCAAGTACAAATATGACTCCGTCATTGTCCATGCTGGTGTGAATGACCTGAGATGTACCTCCTTGAACTACATGAAAAGAGACATAGAGGAGCTCTCTGAGCATGTGGCCCAGGCCGGTATGACCCTGACCTTGAGTAGCATCTTACCCTCACCAAGAATGATGCCACAATATGAAGACAAGATGATCAATTTCAACAATTGGCTTAAGTATTGGTGTCATTCAAAGGGGATCCAATGCCTGTCAGCCTGGGATGACATGCTCAACAAGCCATGATGCTTCGCTAGGGACGGCTTGCACCTGTCACCCCTGGGCTTTCAGATATTGGCAAAGGCTCTTGCTACACCCTTAGTGCCTTTTTTAGGCAAGGCTCAAAAGACAAACCCACCTCCATAGGTATCACAAGGGATAAGAAACTAAGAGTAATGCTACTCAACGCCAGAAGTCTAAACCTCAAGATGCATGCACTCGAAACTCTCCTTAGCATGGAGAACATCGATATCTGTGCAGTAACAGAAACCTGGTTCAAGGCTCCTGAGAGCACCCCAGCATTACCAGGGTACACCTCATACCATGCTTTTCGGCCCCAAAACTTGGACCAAACCAAAAAAGGAGGGGGAGTATCAATATTCGTCAAAGATACCCACACCTCCAGGTTGGTGGCACAGCACGAAGCATCAGAGACTATCCATGTGCAACTAACAGTGGGTAAAACTGCCTTCCAGTTTATAGCCTGCTACAGACCACCCTCCCAAACCCAGGAACCCCACTTGGCTTCCTGAAAACATTGGAAAATATGAAGGTCTCTCCAAACACCATTATATTGGGTGACTTCAACTACCCAAACATAGACTGGGAGCATTACTCTAGCTCCAACACCCTAGCCCAAAGGTTCCTAGAATTTATAAACTCAAATGCTATGGAACAACTTGTTACCACTCCCACAAGAGGGGAAAACATACCGGACCTGATCATCACCAACATGGGGACTCTATGCTCCAGACCAGAAGTGTATCCCTCACTGGTAAGATCAGACCATAAACTAATCTCACTGGATATTCACATCCCGACCCCACCTCCTGCCCAGAAAACCACAGTGAAAAACTTCTCTAAAGCAAATTTCACACTCCTCAAAACTGAGGTGGAATCCTTCAAAGCCCCCGGGCCTGTGGAAAATACGGCCCAGACCGCAGAATCCTTTATAAATGCATTCTATGAACACCTTCAGGAATGCATGGATCATGCAATCCCAAATAAAACCAAGACCCAATCCTCCAAACCACAGTGAAAAACTTCTCTAAAGCATACCAGCTTCACAACCAGGAATGATGGGTTATTTTAGGGGCTGTATGTTTGAGTACTTGCCAAAAAGTGTATAGTCATCCCCTTTGGCAAAAACAAGTGCCCACAAATTACCACATAGGTGGTAATCCATTAAGTACAGAAGAAGTAATTAGGGACCTGGGGACCCAAGTTGATAGCAGTCTCTCATTTGACAACCACGTGGCCAAAGTGGTTAGAAAAACATTTTATATAGCCCACCTAATCATGAAGGGATTCACATCTAGATCAGGGGAGGTCATCGTGCCTCTTTACTCATCCCTCATCAGGCCCATAATTGAGTACAATCCCAGCCATAAACAAACTATACAATAGAAGGAGGAAGCTACTACATGATACAGCAAAATCCCAAAAAGGGAAGGCATCTCTGATCAGTATTAGCAAAAAACTACGGGCACTTATAAAATCGTCTAAGGCCAACTTCGAGAGAAAAATTGCACAGGACACTAAGGATAATCACAAGGTTTTCTTTAGTTATGTTAGGAACCTGGGTGGGAATTCCCAGATAGGCTCAGAATTAGTCCAAAATGACAAAAAATACACAGAACCCACAGACATTGCCAACATCCTAGCTGACAGGTTCAGCTCAAACTTCTCCCCCCCTCCCCACCGAAAGGGCAAATATCTATCCCAGCAGAGTGCTGCCCCCCTGACATCTCAGATGCTCAGGTAAGAGCCGCCCTCTCCAAAGCAAAAAACACAGCATCAATGGGACCAGACGGTGTCCCGGGCTGTGTCCTACATGAACTCCAAGAAGAGCTAAACCCAAACATAAAACTACTGTTCAATCTCAGCCTTACTACAGGATATGCACCCAAAGAGTGGCGTACAGCAACAGTGGTCCCTCTCCACAAAGGTGGTGCCTCAACGGATCCTGGAAACTATCGCTCCATAAGCCTGACTAGCTTGGTCTGCAAAGCTATGGAAAGGATCATCATGGACCTCATAAATAAAGATATTGGGGACCTACAGACACTGGATCTTACCCAGTTCGGCTTTGTTAAGGGCAGATCCTGCATCTTAAACCTGGTTGATTTCTTTGAAACAGTCACCAAGGCCATTGATGAGGGGAAGGTGGTCCACACAGCCTACCTGGACCTCGCAAAAGCCTTCGATACAATACCCCACTCGGGGATTATAGATAAGCTCACCAGCTTAAATATAAACCCCTATGTCACTAGATGGGTTGCAAACTGGCTCAAGGACAGAACCCACATGGTTAGAATTGCTGGAGCCATGTCAGACTCCAAACCAGTTACAAGTGGCAAGCAGGCTCAGTCCTGGGACCTCTCTTGTTCGGTATATATTTCTCGGAGGTACAGGCCAACACGGAAGGACTGTGGCTGACCAAGTTCGCAGATGACTGCAAACTGGGCGCCATAATCGACTCTCCAGCTGACACAAGCATCCTCCAACAGGGCCTCATAGAAACAGACAACTGGTGCCAGAGCCATGGCCTCAAGCTAAACGCCAAAAAGTGTATAGTCATCCCCTTTGGCAAAAACAAGTGCCCACAAATTACCACATAGGTGGTAATCCATTAAGTACAGAAGAAGTAATTAGGGACCTGGGGACCCAAGTTGATAGCAGTCTCTCATTTGACAACCACGTGGCCAAAGTGGTTAGAAAAACATTTTATATAGCCCACCTAATCATGAAGGGATTCACATCTAGATCAGGGGAGGTCATCGTGCCTCTTTACTCATCCCTCATCAGGCCCATAATTGAGTACAATGCCCCTTTTGGGATGTACCTTACCAGACACCTGCAGCAACTGGAAAGACTCCAAAAGTACCTCACCAAGAGGATCAAAGGGCTCAAACAGATGCCATATGCTGCCCGGTTAAAGAAACTCCAGCTCTACTCAGTGGCATACCACCATTTTCAGGGGCAATCTGTGCCTGACGTATAAAGCCATGTCCAACCCGGAATTAATGGACATGCTGCACCTCAGAAAATCCAAATCCCATCGAGCTACGCGCTCGAGAGACCTGAACCTCAGCACTGAAATAAATAGGACATGCTGGAGGGACAGATTCATAACCCAGAGGCTCCCTTCACTCTGGAATAAAATTCCAGTCCAGGTTAGGCAGAGTCCCTCATTAACTCTCTTCAAGAGGAATCTTGATGAGTGGATGGGAGATCATAGGTTTAACCCGGGTATCACTTCTGTGTCACTGTTAGACAGAGGCACAGTATACTAACCTCAAAAAAGAGCATAGCAAAATTAATTTAAAATGGGTGGCGAAAGCCAAACACATTCTGGCTAGGCTTATAAATGCCCTAGGGCAGATAGCCTAGTATGAACCTATGAGGGTTAGAAAAAGGGACAGTGCAAACCTCTAACTATGATGGCTAGAAAAAGGGACAGTGCAAACCTCTATGATGGCTAGAAAAAGGGACAGTGCAAACCTCTAACTATGATGGCTAGAAAAAGGGACAGTGCAAACTTCTAACTATGATGGCTAGAAAAAGGGACAGTGCAAACCTCTATGATGGCTAGAAAAAGGGACAGTGCAAAGCTCTACCTATAATGGCTAGAAAAAAGGACAGTGCAAACTTCCAACTATGATGGCTAGAAAAAGGGACAGTGCAAACCTCTACCTATGATGGTTAGAAAACGGGACAATGCAATCCTCTAACTATGATGGCTAGAAAAAGGGACAATGCAATCCTTTACCTATGATGGCTAGAAAAAGGGACAGTGCAATCCTCTAACTATGATGGCTAGAAAAAGGGACAATGCAATCCTCTAACTATGATGGCTAGAGAAAGGGACTACTTCAACTGAATGAAGCCCTGATGGTCTCCTTTATACACCAGCTTGCCCTCTCGTCAGCACATTTTCCTAACTGCCCAATCCACTCTGCCTGAAGCACACTTTTGTGGTGTGTACTGGCATCACAACCAGGAATGATGGGTTATTTTAGGGGCTGTATGTTTGAGTACTTGCCTTAGGGAAGTTAGACAAGTCCTTATCTTGAAATAATGTGGTGTGGCGTAGAGTCATTGTTTTTGCATTTGCACACTCAGCATGTGATGTTCAGCTGTCTCTCCACTGGCCTTGTCAACAATACAACTGTACACACACAATTCACAAAAAGTAAGTGTATGGAAAGTACTTCAGCGAAATATCAAGGAAAAATATAAATCAAAGTAAAGTGAATAAAAACACCACATAATGTCAAAAAGTGAATGCAGGAAAGATTAGTAGACACTGATAGGCAGCACCATAAAGAAAGAGTACAAGAGTGCACAGAAATGAAGCAAATGGCCAACAGATCACAAATCAATAAGCACTTCTTGTATACAAAAAAACATTAGCACATGAACCATGCTGTACAACAGACAGAGATTCTAGGCCTATAACAATGTATCACAACAGAAAGGGAAAACTAGGAAAAATATGTCTCACTCTTATTATTCTGTTGATTTTTATATCACTCGTAAAGAGAATATGACAAGTCTTGGCTCAAACAATAGCTGTTGTGAGCCAGTTGCAAGTACTAAAGGGATAAAGCCCCGACTATGCCTCAAAGGACCAGAAATCAATCTGTGGCTGAGGTGATGGATACACTCTCAGATGAAGTAAGAGTGAAGCAGCTGACACAACACACTCATCTTGGGGGGGGGGGCACACTCAGCCCAGTGAAGTCCCACAATGTCCATTCTTGTTTAAAAGCAGGCGTCAGTACAGCCAGAGTGAACATGTGAAAGCAACTATGCATCTCTGAGTCACAAGCAATATGTGGAAGGCACAGCTATGGCATGTGGGTTAAGAATTCTAAGACAGAACCTACCACTAAAGGGTGGTCTCTCCTGCAATGAAGTTCTCATCCCCAAGAAGTAAGAATGACCAACAGGCTCTGGACCCTCAGGAAAATGAGGTCAATGAGAAGAGAAGGTTTAATAGTCAAAACAGGTTCAGGACAAAAGAAAAGTGGGGCTTACTTTCTCTGCATATAGTGGCAAACAGTCTTTTCCTCCTCCCCTTCTCTGCAGGACTCTACCCGATGGCCCCACAGCCAACACCAACTAACCCATGCATTCGTTTGGGGCAGACAACACAAATCCCCAGCCTAGGCAAGAGCCCTATGTCCACTCATTCCTGCATGTGAAGCCTAAAAGGTACACTAAAAGCAACTAGTGCTCCCATCCTCCACAAACACTTCCAGTTGACTACTTTATTTAATTATATTAGCCTCCCATCTCACAATATGAATAGCAGTGGTATACATCCCTCCATACAGCAGTCCAGCAATTTTCAAAGATGCCATCACTGGCATAATTTGCCACACAACGCAAAGTAACAAAATCACTGCAGTAAGTAACTTAGACCTAGTATAAAACAAAGGTAAAAAGGATACTTTCCTATCTCAATTAAACCTAATGCAAACTATTAGTCCCCCAACCATAGCAAACCCCGCCTCTGGCAATGACTCACTGGTAGATCTTATCACCAACATCCCAGACAGGTTGAAGCATATTTTATGCCTTCCTAATGCCTTTAATGAGCACCTACCCATCCTGGCTACTCTTTCTTATAGGTATATAGGTTCATAGGCATATACTAGGCTAACAACCACCAGGGCCTTTATAGGCCTAGCCTACAAAACCCAATGCAATTTTGTCCCTCTGCATCGTGGGTGTTAATTAGGAGGGGATATGTTTGTTTGGGCATAGCTACTGTCTAACGCTGTCTATTAGAGACATGGGGTCCAGGCCTGGGGTGAATTTCCAGTTTCCCATCCACTCACTATGGCTACCCTTAGGTAGGGTTAGGGCTGGACTCTGTTTCACATGGATAAGAAACCTGTTTCAGAGCATGGGGATACTCTGAGACACACATCTGTCTTGCCAGCATGTCTTACTTATGTCGCAAGCAAAATTTAAATCCTAGGATCTAATGGTTCTGCTGATGTTCATTTTGCACATCTGCAAAAGGACCATGAGAGCTAGATCCAAGGATGCCTTGTATGTCAGACATAAATCAATTCTCAGTAACTTGCAGATCATCTAAGGTGATCAGTACAGGACAATATGTTTATATGCTGGATTCTCCCGGTAAGGAATTGTTGCAAATGTCTGTTCAGGAACATGCAGAAGGGGCCATTACATTTCATGATGGGTCTGATAAGGACTAAGACAGTGGCACTATGACTTCCTTGGACCTGGATGCCATGACTTTACTTATAAGTTGTGCGATATAGAATGATTTTCTCACTACCTTGTCAACAAGTTGGTCAAAAGCCATATTACTGTCTACATATGTTCGCAGATCCTAAAGTCTGAGCTGAACTTGACAGCCAGAAGATTTGCTATATCGCTTTGCTCAGTAAAGTTAGCACCACTGACCAGTTCAGCACACTTTAAATTGGAGAGTTCTTAACGTAACATTGTGGGAGTTGCTCTTCCTGATTCAATCCATGACTTTTTTCCTTTTGTTATATACCCTATTACGGTTAGGATTTCACCTCTACGATTTGTTTTTAGAGTTTGTTTTGGGCTCACTTTAAGAAGGTACTGCAGTCTCCATGTGGTCATTTACATGGTTGCACACAGTCTCTGTGGACAATTCTGCATATGCCGCTGAGAACTCGGGGTTAGGCGAGGCAATGAACTTTGACAAACTATTGCTTAATAGGATGCAGTTTGCTTTGGAATAGTTCTTAAGTGTTAGAGGGTTCGCTGGTGTTTAAAGATTTTTATTTTGAATGCGACAGCTTTGTGCTCTGACCTTACCCCAATATTGGAGAGGAAAAGGTTGTGTATTTGGACTTCTGCTGGGTGTGCCACCATCTGGACAAGGTTATCTGTGTTAATAATGTCTATGAATCATTGTGAGTATGAGGCAGTGTAAATTTCCCACACTACATAGGCGTAATTAAAGTGTACCGTGAATAGGGCATTTGGTTTTATGGTGAGTTTCTCCAGTAGGTCTAGATACAAAACTATGGGATTCTTCAGACACAAAGGGTGACCTGTAGCTTTGTCTATGGTGATTTCCATGTGGATAAACTCCCGGTCATCATGCTATTTAACCAACCTAGAGTTATAATTGTTGCCAATGTAGGTGGACACTCCTCAACCTTTTGTCCCTGTCTGTGCAGTAGATGGTCTAAATATGTAGAAGGCAATGAAGACTTGCTCTGCTGTAGAACTTTCTGTGGATTTAAACCATGTCTCAGGAATGGCACAGATGTCTGTATTCTCCAGAGGGAGGAAAGTTTGTAGGGTGCAAAGTTTGTTGTTTAGGCTCACAGCATTGAACAGTAACACCTTTAGGTTTCTTTGGGTTTTATTTGCTACGTCAGTAGGTTTACTAATTAGGCACTGCCTAAAAAAGGCTCTGGGGGGTTGGATAAAGTTTTAGCCAATATTCAGATGCCTAGTGGAATAAGCGCGACCATCCTTTGCAAAGTAACGTGGTCTGTTAACCATGTCCTCCCAAGGCGATAAATACTGAACCCCCCTGGAAAAACACCAGAAACTACATCAATTACTGCAGTCAATTATCTTTTGTTCATACTGGGGCATCATACTTGGTGAAGATAGAATGGTGCTCAATGCAAGTCACATACCTGCCTGAGATGCACATTCATAGAGATCAAGAATGTCTTCCTTCATATAGTCCACGGAGGTACCACTCGTCACTAATGCCCGTAGAGACTACAATAAAAATCGCACTGGTACTTGTAGTATAGTGACTTAAGTGCTTGTGTAGCTTGGCAGATCCTGACTCCAGCTAAGCAATTAACCATCATCTTCCCCATGTTCAGTCAGGTGAGTAGGGCATCTTTGTGTTGTACAAGAGTCCTGGGTACTATTCTCTGCTTACCTTATGGGCTTTGCTCTTTGGGTTCTACTGGGTGTAGAGGTATGTGTGGTGTTTGGTCCTGGATTTGGCGAAAGCATCAGAAAATGTGGAGGATAGGTGGTGATGTTTATATTGGGGGTCTTTGAGGTTTGGGAGGATTGCTCTTTAGTGCCCCCACGTACATTAGTCTGTGTGATGGACACAATGTGTGGTTGATCTACTGTGTGTGTTCTTGAAAACCTTGCTTGTATGTGAGATTTTTGCCTCCACTGAAATTCTATATGTTCTTCTCTCGCATATTGTGTTTGTTTTTTTTTAAGGATTAAATGGTTGTCTCTGAACATGAGACAATTGTTACATTGTCTCAGGATGCCTATATCAACTAAGCTGGCTATAGACACATTTAGAAAATACATATCCATGTTTTCCAGGCATTATTTGGGTGGGCTACTGTAGGTCATGGACTGAAAAAGGAGAAAACGTTGCTGTAAAGTCCAATAAACAAATCCTCAGCAACACGATGATGGACTGAATTATACAGAAGTTTCCTCAGCTAGTGTCTGGGGTTTGACACCTGACTAGTTTAGAGAAATACAGCCCAGAAGATAAAGTCAGGCAAACGCATCCACCACAGCTCGGACACCAGGAATGATCTTTCTTCCGTTTATTTAAACACAAAACAGTACACCATAAAACGAACTTCCACAGTATAACTAGAGTAACAGCTGTTGATCTTGGTTAAGCGCTTTCATCTGTAACAGAAGTCTGTCATGTTACAGATGAAAGCGCTTAACCAAGATCAACAGCTCTACTGTGGAAGTAGTTCGTTTTATGGTGTACTGTTTTGTGTTTAAATAAATGGAAGAAAGATCATTCCTGGTGTCCGAGCTGTGGTGGATGCGTCTGCCTGACTTTATCTTCTGGGCTGTATTTCTTTAGTTGGATCTCTACCTGACTAGTTTAAACTGTACTAGGATTTGACAATAGTGCTGTTTAACATACAAACTAGCTGCTCTAAGCTCATTACCATACAATGGCTCTGCTTTAGCCACACTAAGTTACAGGTTTCAGTTCTAAGGGCAGTATTATAGAGAACATTTTTACTGTCTAGGCATTTGCCTTTGTACAGGACAATGAAAGAGGAAAGGGATGGACTTTAGATATCAGATTATCATAAGGGGTGGAAGCCAGAAACAGAGCCTTTTAAAATCACAATAGAAACAGGGCTGGAGGGTTGGAGAAAATTTCAAACTACAAAAAATGAACTTCCTAGAAGGGGGGGGGGTCCGGTATTGGTGCTCTAGACCTGTAGTTAGAATTTCAGAAACTTTAGCTTAATGTCTAGGTGGGGCTGGGGAAAACAGGGGAAACAACAGCAGCCTGCTCACCATGCGCAAAGTGATAACAAAACCTGTATATCCAGATCTAAAAAATGAAGTTATAGCCTTAGCTACATGTAGTCCTCTATCTACCAAACAGCTAACCCCACCAAGGCAATCAAGCTTCCAGCCACAATTATCAACATCCTGAACACAGACTTTCCCCAGATAAAAAGAAAAGTTAAAGGATAAAATTGCCCCTTGCTCACCTCCACATGCAAAAAAAAAATCTACTAAAAAAGAGACGCAAAGCACACTTTAGTTGTAAAGCCACCCAAAAGCATCCAAGATCACCAGTTCTTCCTTTCACTAATGCATAACTGCAAGCCAGCACAATAGGTTTTGCTGTGCTAAAGCCCAATCAAAACAATGTTTGAAAATAATTAAATATGTATCTTATTTCTACAAGACATCCAATAACCAGAAAACCATGAATTCATATGCCTTGCAGGTCCTCAAAGCACTGATACATACTCCCAGCAAGGGGCCAGTAACAAATACAATGCAGACCAATCAAGGCACAGAACCAAATAATTCCAACAGCAACAACAGTGTTCAGTGAATTACTTGCTTACTTTCCTCCCTCTCAAACCCCACAGAAAGCAAGGTACCAAATCCTCAATTCACCCCCACATTCTACTTTAAGGAAATCACAAAAACAGTCAAGATACCCCTTAAAAGAATAAATAGTATTTTTAACCCTAACCCAAACATATCTCTCTTGCTTGTTACAGATTTTTTACCAAGCATCTAGTAATGCCACTGGCTTGAATCTTCAACCAGGCAATCATCTCAGGCAGAATCCCAGCACACTTTAAAAACTAGATAGTACCCATTCTCAAAACCACTGCAGCAATTCTCCCTTCTTGACTTTCCACCTATTTCCAGTCTCTGCTCCATTACAAAAATGATATGAAAAGATGATTTACGATCAGGTATTTGTCCATATTAACAAGTATGGATTACTAATTCATGTCCAGCATGGATTCAGAAGTGGTAATAACATCTTGACTGCAGTGAAAAAGGCTGGGTCACCAGTTTCACATTCACTGACCTCACCAGAGCGTTTGAAGTCAACTACAACATACTTATCAAAAACACTACTCTCCCTTGCCATTAACTGAAACACAGTCAACTGGTTCAGCTGCTATCGCTCAAATAGAACCTTTGTCATGAAATCAGGTAACTCAATTACTCAGGAACATAATTCCTCTGAAAGAGTCTACAAGACTGAATAGTCAGACCTACTTTTCTCTAGATCTATAACACCACCACCCATTTGTCAACCAGGTAGGTCCAATGGACACAAAGTCCCTTTTCAGGGAGACCAGACGCAATGTTTAGTTAAATGACATGCTCAAAGTCACATGGGAGTCAAATCAGAGCTTTAGGAATTAAACAATGTACTAAAGGAACTACGGGTCAAACTCTTAACTCTCTGAGTCAATTGCCAAAAAGTTCATTTATCAATGATACCACCTTCTGTACCCTCTCCTAGCAACATTACCCAAAATATGCAGATGATATAATGCTGCACAAAAATGGACCAAATCCACTGTGTCGTAAAGGTCACTACATGCCGTCTTTAACTGGTTAGTTAGCAACCACCAAAAATACAGCAACCATGTTCATTGGTACCAAGCAAAAACTGGTTACCATCAGTCCCTGTTAATAAAGATTTATTTATTTGCATTTGTTTTCCAATGTACAGAACTGATCTCCATGGACATTTTTTAGACTCAGCTGGGGAACTGTCTCATTAAGTGACTTTTTCAAAGTCACACAGTTAGGCAATGGAAGAGGAGGGAACCAAGCCTTGCACCACTGTTCCACAGAAAACAGAATGTTATATTACTAATTAGAGACTAATTAGATTACTAACAGAGACATTAACCCAGTTACACAGTACAAATACCTAGAACTCATATCAGACCTATCTTTTTTTCAAAACTCACAAAGACACGGTTATCAGCCAAGGTCAGTTTTCAAATTAAAGCTTTTGTATGCAATCTCTAATACTCTTACCACTGAAGCCAGGAAAGCCATAGCTAGATCTCGTTCTACCCATCATCACTCTCCACTCTTAAAAAAGATTTAAAAAACACCTTAAACCACATCACACGACTGATTAAAAAAAACAAAAAAATGTGGGTGCTGGAAGAAGTCAAAAGAATTAAAAAAAATTTTACATGGTCTGATGAAGTTCTGTAGTTAATGAAGGAAAGAACTTATTTTTATTAAAATCCTTTGACTTCTTCAGGTGTCCACTTTTCTTTTTTCACACTCCACTCTTGGTACAACAAACATAATTCAGATAGCCATTAACAGCAGTTTACCTCCTTTTCTCCTCAAACAGAGCATCACTGCTTCTCTCTCTAAAAAAGTGGCTTCCTGTCACAGCAAGTTGCATTTTATTACTCTTGTTGCTGTTGTTGTGTCTTTCAGGTTTTTCCCGGTTAGGGGTCGTCACAGCGGAACTCCGGTCTGCTAATGATTGGCAGTTGATTTTTACGTGCTGAGTTGCCGGCCCTAACGCACAACCTTCAATGAAGGTACGCCCATTCACGCATATCTCCACAGAAGACACACTAACTGAGAATCGAACGGGACAACGTCTTACTGTGACGCGACAATTCTACTGTGCATCATCTGCTTGCTGATTTAAAACAATCACTGAATATAGTGCTTTCAGTAAGAACTTGTAAAACAGCTGCAACTGACTCACAAATACAGCTCCTTTAAGGACAGTGGATAACTCTTCCATCACTAGTTCCATTTCAAAAATGGTCTGACACCCTGATGGTATCCCCCTGCAAGTTTATGTCTAACAGATCTCATTTGTACATTATATGTGTGTATATGTTTCTACATGGGGTTGGGGTGTTGTGACAACTGTCACCATCTCTCTCTACTCAATGCCACACTCCTACCTTCTTAGAGACACTAATGCCTGACTGCTGCAGGTCTTCTCTCACACAATTGATCTACCTCTTTGCTGGCCACCTTTGTTTCCTCTTGCCTTTTTCCTGTCTGTCCCAAATCTTTTTCACCTGTCTTCTGCTTTCCTGCATGCATGTGTGAACCCCCATGATCTGTTCTCTGTGACCTTTTCTGCAATTCAGGTTACTTTGGATTCTGCTCTTTTTTATCTCTTCCACAGTCTGTATCCTGCCACCTGTCTTAGCTTCACATCCATCACCTCCAGCTTCCACATCTGCCCTTACTGCCCATGTTTCTGTACCATACAGTAGTACTGGTCACAGCACTGCTTTGTACATCTTACTTTTCAGCTTCTTTGGCATTCTTCTGTCATATATTACACCTACCACTCTCTTCCAGTTGGCTGCAGTCACTCTGATTCTAGCTTTGACCTCTTCATTCACACTTCCTTTCTCCTCAACCACCAGATACTTGAAGCTGTTAACCTGTTCCACTATTTTTCTTTCTTAGTTCTCAGTTTCTTCCATTTGCTGCCATCACAACTGTCTAACCTATACTCCGTTTCCATCCCATGTGTCTTCAATGTTACATTCCATTTCGCTATCCTTTGCTGAAATTCTGGCTCCAGGTCTACCTGTAATGCCACATTGTTGATCTGTGTCCTCCAAACTACTAATGCAGTCCATCAATATGAACAACAGTGAGCTCAGCCCTGGTGCACCCCCACTCTAACTGGGAACTCATCTATGAGACCAAACACTCTTTATACTTAAGTCATTAGATCTTTGTATATAGTTTGCACTAACTCTACCAATGCTTCACGGACTCAGAACTTTTGCAGGACTGCTCAAATCAGCTTTATTGGGATCTTTTCATATGCTTCCTCCAAGTCCTGGAATGCCAACTTGGACTCTGTCCTCACATCCAGCTTCTTTTCAGTTATCTGTCTCACTGCACACATTAGGTTGGTTGTGCTGCATCCCGATCTGAATCTGAACTGCTTCTCACCTTTCATCTTACTTTCTATTACTCTGTGTATCTGTTTAGCAATCACCCTCTCCAGAACTTTCTTGCAATATGACAGAAGTTTGATGCCTCTGTACTGCCCACAGTTGTGAATGTCCCCTTCGTTCTTGGACAATGGCACCGGTATTCTTACCCTCTGGTCATCTGGGATACACCTTTCTCTCCACACTGGTATGAGTCCCCTCAGGAGCTATTTCTCCCCTATCTCATCCATCATCTTTATCATATCTACTAAGACCTCATCTGAGCCTGTTGCTTCCAGCAATTTCATTTTTCCTTAGTGCTGTTCTTACTTCTCTGGTGAGCTCCTCCTCATCTCTCATTGTAGGTGGTATCTGGGGTAGTATAGCTTGTGCAAGGTTTTCTTCATTCAGAAGCTGCTAGACGTATCCCTTCTATCTGCTTTGGATGTCCTGTAGACTGGTGAGCAGGTTGTTGCTGGCATCCCTTAAGAAGTATCTCTGACTATTTTCTTATCTTTCTGTCTTTGCCTTGCAACCTGATATAGTTTCTTTGTGCCATCTACTGAATCACTTTCCAGACACTTATACAGTGCCCCGATGCCTTGTTCTTTGCTATTGCAACTCCATTTTTACCCTCTTGTTAGCCAACCAGTATTTCTTCCTAGCCTGGTCCATCTTTTCTATCACCCACTTTTTCCTACACTCCTACTTTCTTTTGATGACTTTCTTGGACCTCTGCATTCCACCATCAGCTTTCCTTTATTGTTATACTTGACTCAGCCACATATATGTTTCCTCGTCCACACACATGCTGTTCTGAGGTACTGCCATTCTTCTTCAACTCCATTTCCTCTTCTTGAGGTGCTAGAAACCTTAGTAATTAATTAAACTGGTGTGCTTTCTCTTCAGGTGACTTCCAAGTCTACAACCTGGTCTCTATTGACGTTAGAGCCTTCTATGAACACTGCTTGCAGCTGATTGCGACAATCAGTGGTTTTGCCGTGGGCCGATTTTTTTCAATGGGCATGAATTTGCAGTTACAGTCTATCCAATGCCCTTTCCTTACTAGGAGGAAGTCTACCTAAGTTTCATGCTTGGCCACTCGTGTGTGATCTTATGATTGTCTCTCTTGCTGAACCATGTGTTGGCCACCATAAAGACATTTGCCAGACACAAGTCTATAATGGCCTCTCCTTTGTTCATGTTGCTCTACCTATGTGGACCCAGACAGTCCTCATACCCTGTTCTATCTGCCCTGACATGTGCATTAAAGTCACCTATTATCAACACCATTTCATGTTGTCTTGATTTATCTAGTAGGTGATGCAACTGGTATCTGAATGCACTCTTTCACACCATCTCAACCCTGCAGAGGGGCACGGGCTGAGATTAAGAATACTGTCCTACCTTCATACTGGGGTCTGACTGCCATGACTCTGTCACTCATTCTGATGACATCCCTTACTGCGTTCTGAAGCCTCTCCCTCACCACAATTCCAACACCATTTTTAGCTTGTCATCCTCCTGTATAGTAGACTGTGGACCCCAAGCCAAGAGGTTTTGCTACACTGCTCTTCCATCTTGTCTCCTAGATACATAGAATATCTAGCCGCCTCCTTACCATAGTTTCATAGGTTGGCATTAGGCTATCAGCCCTAGGGCCTATACAAGCCAAGCTATAACAATTCCCTGGCTATTTCTTCCCACAATATTTACTTCCCTGGACCGCTGTCTAGCAGGGCGACTGACATGATCCCCCGGGGTGAATTTCCTATCTCCCATCCAATTGTCAAGGTTCCTTTTGAAGAGGCCCAAAGAGGCGCTCTGCTTGACATGTATGGGAAGTCTACTCCAGAGTCTGGGGAGTCTCTGGGTTAGGAACCTATCCCTCCAGCATGTTTTGTTTATTGTGATAAGGATTAGATCCCTGGAGCATGAGGCTCTGAGGGATTGGGATTTCTTTAAGTGTAGCATGTCGTTAGTTTACCCCGGGGGTCACCCCTGTGTCGCTACTTAACAGAGGCACAGTAAACTAATTTTAATAAGTAAGGGGGTCTTCAATGTGTCACTACTAGACAAAGGCACAGTATTCTAAATTTATTCTATACACCTTAGTACCACTACATGGGGTGGCGAAAGCCACATCTCTAGGGCTAGGCTTACAAATGCCCCAGGGCAGATAGCCTAATACTAAACTATGAAACAGCTCTGAGTTTGACATGGCCTTGTATGTTAAGCACAGATCGTCTCTGAGTAGACGATATGCAACAGAGTATAGCTGGAGGTTTTTTAGACAGTCAGCATAGGGCATCTGCTTTAAGCCTGTGATTCTTTTAGTGAGGTATTTCTGCAGCCTTTCCAGTTGTTGCAGATGTCTTGAGAGGTACATACCAAACGGGGTGTTGTATTCTATAATGGGTCGAATGAGGGATGCGTACAGTGGAACAATGACCTTTTTTATGGATGAAAAGCCCTTAGTGATGAGGTATGCCACAAAGAAGGATTTCCTGCCTTGTGGTTGTCATTGTGTGAATGTAGTTTTTGAAGGTGAGACCACTGTCCACCTATGTCCCTAAGTCTCTTATCACAATTTCAATGTTTAGTGTACTGCCACCTATGTGGTAATTCATGGGTACATGTTTTTTCCCCAAAGGGGATAACTATATATTTCTTGGCATTGAGCTTGAGCCCATGGGTCTGGCACCAAGTATCTGTTTCTATAAGGTCTTTTTGTGGAATATCCACATCATTTGGGGATTCAATAATGGTTCCAAGTTTGCAGTCATCTGCGAACTTTGTTAGCCAGAGTCCCTTGGTGTTGGCCTGTACTTCAGAGAAGTAGATGCCAAACAAGAGCGGTCCCAGGACTGAACCCTGAGGTAATCCACTTGTCATTTGTCTGGAATTGGATTTGGAATCGGCTACTTTTACAGTGTGGATTCTGTCAGTAAGCCAGTTGGCAACCCATCGAGTGACGTACGGATTAATGCCCAGCTTATTAAGTTTTTAATGCCCAGCTTATTAAGTTTATCTATGATTCCAGAGTGGGAGATGGCGTCAAAGGCCTTGGTGAGGTCCAGATAGGCTGTGTGGACCGCCTTATCCTCGTCCCCAGCTATGGAGACTGATTCGAAGAAGTCAATCAGGTTCAGGAGACAAGATCGGCCCTTCACAAACCCAAACTGGGTGGGGTCCAGTGCTTGAAGGTTGCCAATGTCGGTTTATAAATGCCACGATAATACGTTCCATGGCCTTGCAGATCAGGCACGTCAGACTGATGGGGTGGTAGTTCCCAGGATCCAAGGTGGATTCCCCCCCTTGTGGAGTGGGATAACTGTAGGTGTGCGCCACTCAGTGGGCACGAAGCCTGAGGTGAGGCTCTGATCATGTAGTCCAGGCAGGTATGACCCTGACCCTGAGTAGCATCCTGCCTCACCAAGAATGATACCGCAGTATAAAGAAAAAAATATCGATTTCAACAATGGGCTAAGCTTCTGGTGTCATTCAAAAGGGATCCAGTGTCTGTCAGCCTGGGACGACATGCTCAACAAGCCTCGTTGCTTCGCAAGAGACAGCTTGCACCTGTCACCGCTAGGCTTTTGAATACTGGCCAAGGCTCTTGCTGCCCCCATAGTGCCTTTTTTAGGCAAGGTTCAAAAGTCAAACCTGCCTCCGTAAACAGCACAAATAAAAAAATGAGGGTTATGTTACTCAACGCCAGGATTTTAAATCTCAAAATGCACGTACTCGAAGCACTCCTCAGTATGGTGAAGGTTGACATCTGTGCAGTAACTGAAACCTGGTTCAAGGCTCCACAGAGCACCCCAGCACTACCGGGCTACAACTCATACCACACATTTCAGCCACAGAACATGAACCGAAACACAAAAGGAGGGGGTGTATCCATATTCATCAAGGATACCTACACCTCCAGGTTAGCTGCGCAGCATGATACCTCTGAGATCAGCCATGTACAACTAACATCGGGCAAATCTGCAATGCAAATTATGGCCTGCTACAGATCACCCTCCATGACCCAGGACCACCACTCCACCTTTCTGGAGACACTGGAAAACATGAAGGTCCTACCGAACACCCTGATATTGGGCGATTTCAATTACCCTAACGTTAACTGGGAAGTACAAACTCCCAGGTCCAGCACTTCCTGGAATTTATCAACTCAAATGCCCTGGATCAGCTGGTAAACTCCCCTACCAGATGTGAAAACATACTGGACCTGGTCATCACCAACATGGGCGACAGGTGTTCCACACCAGAGGTCAACCAGTCACTTTTTAGATCAGACCATAAACTAATCACTCTGGATGTCCACACCACACCACCACCCTCAACCAAGGAAACCACAGTGAAAAACTTTTTTATAGCAAACTTCACCTTACTTAAGACAGATGTGGTAAGTTTTACAGCCTCCACACTAAAGGATAACAGTGTCCAAGATGCAGGAACCTTTACAAATGCACTCTATCAGCACCTACAAAGATGCATGGATCGTGCCATCCCTAGCAAAACCAAGACTCACTCCCCTAAGATAAGGAAACCAGTCTGGTGGACCCCTGCCATAAACAGGCTATACAATAGAAGGAGGAAACTAGTTGAGAAAAAAAGCAAATCCCAATAAAGAAAGACATCCCTGATCAGTATCAGTAAGAAACTGAGGTCCCTCATGAAATCATCCAAGGCTAACTTCGAAAGAAAAATAGCCAAGGATTTAAAAGATAACCACAAAGCCTTCTTTAGCTAAGTCAAGAATCTAAGTGGCAACTCGCAGATATGCTCTGAGCTAGGGCAAAATAGCACAAAATATACTGAACCTACTGATATTGCCAACATCCTGCCAGACAGATTCAGTGCAAACTTCACCCTCCTCTCACCCCCAAAAGGGCTCATAACAATACCAGAAAAGTGTAGTGTCCAAGAAATCACAGATGCACAGGTGAAAACAGCCCTTTCAAAAGCCAAAAGCACAGCGTCAATGGGGTCAGATGGTGTCCCAGGCTGCGTCTTGCATGAACTACAGAACAAACTAACCCCCCACCTAAACACACTGTTCAACCTCAGCCTCTCCACAGGCTACGTGACCACAGAATGACGCACAGCAACGGTTATCCCGATCCACAAAGGAGGGGCCACAACTGACCCTGATAACTATCGCCCCATAAGCCTGACTAGCCTGGTCTGCAAGGCTATGGAGAACATCCTCATGGAACTCATTAACAAAGACATTGGGAAACTCCAAACACTTGACCCGACCCAGTTCGGCTTTAAGGGCAGATCATGCCTACTAAACCTGGTTGACTTCTTCAAGACAGTCACCAAGGCCATAGATGAGGGGAAGGTGGTTCACACAGCCTACCTTAAACTCGCCAAGGCTTTTTATACCATTCCCCACTCGGAAATTATAGAAAAACTCACCAGCCTGAACATAAACCCCTATGTCATGAGATGGGTTGCCAACTGGCTCACAAACAGAACTCACACGGTAAGAATAGTGGGCTCCAGGTCCGACTCTAAACCAATCACAAGTGGTGTCCCACAAGGCTTGGTCCTGGGACCCCTACTGTTCAACATATACTTCTCAGAAGTACAGGCAAACACAGGAGAACTATGGCTAACCAAGTTCGCCGATGACTGCAAACTGGGAGCCATAATTGACTCTCCGGCTGACACGGACATTCCCCAAAAGGGCCTTCCTGAGACGGACACCTGGTGTCAAAATCATGGTCTCAAGCTAAATGCCAAAAAATGCATAGTCATCCCATTTGGGAAAAACAAAACACCTATGAATTACCACAAAGGTGGCAGCCCCCTTAATACAGAAGAGGTAATATAAGATCTGGGGACCCAAGTAGATAGTAATCTCTCCTTTGACAATCATATTGCCAAAGTAGTTAGGAAATCCTTCTATGTAGCCCATCTAATTACTAAAGGGTTCGCATCTAGAAATAAAGAGGTTATAGTGCCCCTCTACTCGTCACTCATCAGACCCATCATGGGGTACAATGCCCCATTTGGGATGTACCTCACAAGACACTTCCAACAGCTGGAAAGACCACAAAAGTACCTCACCAAGAAGATTACTGGCCTCAAACATATGTCCTATGCAGCCTGACTGGAAAAACTCTGGCTGTACTCAGTGGCATATTGCTTACTCAGAGGTGATCTCTGCCTGACTTACAAAGCCATGTCCAACTCAGAATTGATGGTCATGCTCCACCTAAAGAAATCCAAGTCACTGCGAGCCACTCACTCTAGTGAGCTAAACCACGCCACAACAATAAATAGAACATGCTGGAGGGATAGATTCCTGTCACAGAGACTCCCCATGCTTTGGGACAAAATTCCTAACTACATTAGGCAGAGCCGCTCACTAACACTCTTCAAGAGAAACCTTGATGAGTGGATGGGTAACAGAAAATACACCCCTGGGATCACTTCATTGGCTCTTCTTGACAGAGGCTCAGTTAATTAATCAATGGGGTGGCAAAAGCTGACACACTCTGGCTAGGCTTATAAATGCCCTCGGGCAGACAGCCTAGTACCTACCTATGAACCTATTAAACATGACACTTAGATGAGGTGCCAGTTTATTTTGTAGTTCATGTAGTACACAGCCCGGGATGTCGTCTGGTCCCATGGATGCTGTATTCTTAGCTTTGGAGAGTGCGTTTTTTACCTGTGATACCGTTATTACCTGAATTTGGCAATCTTTCGGTATTGAGATGGGCCCTTTAGGGGGTGAGGGGGGGTGAAGTTGGCACTGAATCGATCTGCCAGAATATTGGCAATATCCTTGGGATCAGTATATTTAATGCCATTCTGTTGTAGCTCAGAGCAGATCTGAGCATTGCCATTCAGATTATTGACATAGCTATAGAATGCCTTGTGGCTGTCTTTGGAATCTTTGGCATTTTTTTATTTTAGTAACTAGCTTTGGAGGATGTTATGCCATCCACTTTATTTATTTATTTATTTTACATTTGTTGACCGGGTAAGTCCGACTGGAACCAAGTCCATTTTCAGCGGAGGCCCGGGGAGATAAGCTCCAACAGAATACAAGAATGATAACAGTAGAGTAAAAGACATTGATTATATATAATATTTAAATTTTAGGCATTAATGTAGTTAAGAAAAGGAATACAGGTAGAAGTACATTCAGACAATCAATGTAACAAATTTCCAATTTTTGATGGTAGTAGTAGATTACAAAAAAAGGAAAAACAAATTAGATAAGTAAATTACATACATTACTTAGATTTAGTCAGGTTTGTCACATTGGCATATCCATTTTTGTTCCAGATGTTGTTTGATTGAGGCTTTAAACTGGTCTGGGGAGGAGAGCATGGTAATGGCATCTGGAAGTTTGTTCCAGGTTCTACTTACAGAATTTGCAAATAGGGC
Organism: Protopterus annectens; assembly: GCF_019279795.1. NCBI lineage: Eukaryota > Metazoa > Chordata > Ceratodontiformes > Protopteridae > Protopterus > Protopterus annectens. Next base: position 1,666,949,965 of record NC_056729.1, read on the forward strand.
CGTGCCAGCCGCGTTGTTAATTTTAGTTGTTTGTATTTGCAGCTTATTGGATGAGCGGAGCAGTCTTGTATTATTTTGGGAGAAGATGTGGTGACTAAGGGCTGGAGTATTATTTGGGTTCTTTAGGATTTTATTAGCCAATATTAGCAGGTTATACTTGACAAGATTGGGAAATTCCAACCATCCAAGTTGTTTGAGGTTAATGCAGTGGTGGGTTTTGAAAGGAGAGCCCATAGCAAACCTGGCGATTTGAACATAGCAGTCTGTAAGTTTATTAAGTTCAGATTTACTTATGTTTTCTAGAAGTGGGGAAGCGTATAGGAGGGTGGATAGTAGGTGCGAGCGTGCAATGACTATTTTAGCTATGGGGGTGAGGAAGGTTTTAACTCTGTAGAGTGAAGCGAGTTTTTTGTTTATGGTTTTGATTGTCTGGCTTACATGGAGGTCAAATTTTAAGTAATTGTCTATAGTGACACCTAGCAGTTTGGTATTGGGGTCAGGGGAGATGACTGTCCCATCATTAGCTTGTATGGTAAAGGAGAAGGGTATGGACCTTTGGGTTGGTGGAAATATGAGCAGTTTGGTTTTTTGGGGATTTAGTAGTAGGCAACATTTGGATAGCCACTTTTCTATAACAGTAAAAGTAGCCTGGGTATCCCTTTTTAGATCATCTGGAGATGTGGCTGAGCAGATCAGAGTGGAGTCATCAGCATATTGGATACAGCTGATGTTTGGTATGATAGTAGGGAGATCATTAATAAATATGGAAAACAGTAGTGGTCTTAGTGGTAGTGTGGAACTCCGATAGCATTGGGTAATAGATTTGAGAGCTTATTCTGATAGAGGACTGCTTGTTGCCTGTCATTGAGATAGGATTTAAACCATAGAAGGGCACTGGGATGTAGACTGAGATTTTGCAGGGTTGAAATCATAAGTTGATGGTCCACCATGTCAAAGACCTTGGAAAGGTCTAGGAAGAGGGCAGACGAAGTGTGATTATTGTTACGGTTATCATTAATGGTATTAGTGAAGGATAATAGGACAGAGGTTGTACTATGATGTGGTCGAAAGCCATGTTGGGTATCAGCCATCAGGTCTGTCCTGTCAGTGAACCTACATTGAGTGTAGCAACTCTTAGTTTGTGTTAGGCAGATTGACTGGTTTTACGTCCAGCTTTCGCTCAAGAAAGCTATCCCAGGTGATCCAAGCTGGGAAAATGGACACCAGCCGGACAGTAGCTTACTGAGCCAGGGCTGCTGGGCTTTATGGTGGGCACAAACTAGCCAGTAGGGGTACTTACACCCTCCCCCACTGTTAGCATGGATTCTGGCATAGGCCAGTTCCTCAACCCACTTATCACCAGCAAATGCCTATGCCCATTTGGCGACATTACTCAACATGACAATCAGCTAGAGACATATTTTACAACACTGAGTGGTTATTCTTATCAATGAGCTCAGTCCATGATCCATGTTCTCCTGTCTTGAGGACACTGTGCACTACAATTGATACTCAAAGCAGTTGGTCTATACAGCTCTTCCTCTTATAGGACACAGAGTTAGGTGACCAGCCACTGCTCTGATGTATTCATCTGTGCAATCCAAGGCATCTATTTCATTCTGCTATCCATAAGTACAATTTTATACTGTGTTTTGCACTTTTTCAACTGTATTTTTGCTATATTGCTGATTTTTAAAACTGTTCTTGCTGATTTGTTGCACTTTTCTTCTGCTGTAGCATAGACTAGATTCAGACCTGCTGAATCTGGTTCTGTTTGTTAAACTGAGCACTAAACCAGGCTATCTTTTATTTGTGAGGGCCACCCTTGTGGCAGGAGAGTGCAGTTAGGACTCATTTAATTGAAGATTGCTGACACACGGCTCAGTTTTGAGCTTTTTTATTGGTTAAACTGTTTAATTCAATTTGCTCACTGTTGCTACATAAGGCCCGCGTTTGTGAAGGTTTGCGCTTGTTTTAACACAGCTCCAAAGAATTAGGCGACCAGCCACTGCTCTGCTATATTCATCCGTTTAAGCATAGTGCACCTTCATGCACCATCATGCACTACCACGCAGTGGGGGGGGGGGGGGGTCACTGGCGGTTATAGACGTAAAAACTACAGTAGATACATTTTCCCTTAGTAGCTGCCCATGATCCGTCTGAGATGCCCTTAAATTGTGTTTAGCTACTCACAGAGCTCCTCAGCTGCCCTTTTGCCCCTTAACCAGTCCCAAATCCACCAAATCTACAATAGTCTCATACCATTTAGAGAACCCCCCTAGTTTAGACCCTTTATAGAGCACCCCATTAGTATGGACCCCATTTACAGCAGTCAGTTATACCACACCCCTCAATTTCCTCTCCCCACTGTAAAAACAGGATTTAACCTAGCATTATGGATGGTCAGTTTCCCTCCATTTCTCCTATCAGCCTGATTGACATGGGCATCCTGAGGCAGTGTACAAACTGCCTTATGTACACTGACAACCCTCTACTCCTAAATCACCCAACTACAATTTGCGAGAGATGAATCTACACTAAGAATCTGGAGAACAGTAACACTGAACAGGTGGTCAGCTCACATACTACACCTCCTACACAAACTATGCACTCAACACAAACCATCATATGCAGAGGTACTCACCAGAAACATACCTAAACACCAAAGACCTTCCAAACACACACATACTACACCTAATACAGCACTCAATATACATAAAAACACAAACAACGCACACCAGAAAGACAGTCAGTCTAATACTAGGAAGGTGAAGTACCCAAAAATAGCAACAAGTGATTATGAGATCCACAACAACCTACATCTGTGAATAGTAAACCTCTCAGGGAAAAACAAAGAATGATGATTATACCAATTAGGATTCCTACAGACAATGTAACGTTTGACTGACAATGACTGGACAGATAAGTGATGCATAATGTTTGCAACTACAAGTGAGTCAATATGGTTTGTTTTCATTTATATAAATGTATGTTTGTCTATGTCATACATGATAAGTTAATACAGATGTTTCTTGTCAAAAAAAAAAAAGAATCATGCAGAGAAACGTATTGTGGGGACTTACTGACCAGTTTCTCATCCTTTTGGAAGACAGTATCTTGCTCTTGCAGGTGGGTTAGGTGTGTGATCTGTGTCTCATTTGCAAGAAAGAGTGAAATAGGGTTGCTTCGCCAGGTGATCTCAAATCCAAATGTAGGCAAGTAGTGGAATAACAGCCTTTCTATTAGAGAAGGAAAGCTCTACATGAGAATGACTGAATATCACATACTAGGTCCCTCACATTCTGCCTTATGCACTCTGAGTGATTCATAGTGGAGCTCTCCAGCTATCATTTGAGAAACCCCTTCCCCACCTTCATGCCAAAAGCCCAAAAGTCAATGAACATGTCATAGTGTTTCAAAACTGATGAAATGCACGGTTAAAGCACTGCAATGCTGTGCTCCACTCAAAAGTAAAATGGGCACCTTCTGAAGTGGTCCTGGCTCATAAGCCTGTAACTTGATAGGTCTAGCTATTTTAAGGCACTCCCATACGATCTACCCAATGATGCATATTACAAACGAATTCACAGCGTCTGAACACTATTAAAAAGAGGGATCCTTTTAGAGAAGGGTTACTTGGGATCTTTATTCTTCCACAGAATAACAATGCATGCAGCATGTGTCTATAACATGAAAGTTGAGATTTTAAGAAAATACATACGAGCAGACAAGAAAGACATGCCAAAAGTGTTCCACCCACTGCAGAGGTCCTTTGAAGAAAGATGTAGCTATTTTCTCAGTAGTTTACTCTGAAACTATAAATGTACTGAAAAAGGCTCTACAGAGTACTGCAACCAACTTGCAATATTCCAAATATGAAATATATGCACCACCTGATGAAACAGAACTGCTTACATTATCACAAAATATTCCTTTATTTTTAAAATGATCTAGAAAATAAAATTCAAATGCTATTTTTATTTCTGAGAACAATGTCAAACCTATCTACCTTTTGTAAATATTTAGACAATAAAACAGCCTGAGATATAGCAAACAATGCTTTCATGGCTTCCTGCACCCCTCTGGGTTTTTTCTACCCTCCTCAAAGATATGTGGGAGTGTGTATGTATGTTTGTGTAATGCACATGTGCATTCTCTTCACTTAGACCTTAGGCTCCAGGTACTGCCTAAGACTTGCACCCCTCCAAGTATTTTCAGCCGGACTTCATGTGAGGTGTAGGTATGTATCCAAGTGCATGTATTAAGTTTTACATACCTAAAGTAGCAATCCTGACATATCTTCTCCTTGTACTCATAGCAGCTATTGATGTCCAGGTCCCCGTGAGTGGATCATATCTCTCAGCACTGAAGAAATAAGAAGGTTATGAACGGTTATGAGTGAAATGCTAATCCTTTACATTTTGCAGCAGAATACAGAAGAATACAAAAAGAAGTTATGTACTCACCATAACGTTCCATCTGAGTAAGTAAATTTCATTTGTCAGCAACCTGTGGGTTTCGGATTCGATACGGATCCGAGCCAGCAGCATACCAAGCAAAAGATCCGAGCTCAAAGCTCCTCCCCCTACCCATACTACACTGCAACCTCCTTCCAATCCTCAGACCAAGTTTGCCACTCCACACATGACACCAACAAACTAACCTGAGACCCCTAAATCAAGGACAAACCTCTGGCTCGTGAACTCCGAACATCGAGCTCAGCAAAAATAATGCCAAGGTAAGGGAGAAGGAGGGAGGGACGGTTGCTGACAAATTAAGTTTACCTACTCAGATGGAACGTTATGGTGAGTACATAACTTCTTTATCTGAAGTAGTTAACTTCATTTGATCAGCAATCTCTGGGACAGTCCCCAGCTACCCAAAATCTTGGGAGGCCCTTAAGGAAGGATATTCCGGAACACTGCAGAGCCAAAGGAAGCCCTTCCTCTAGACACCAAATCCAGTTTATAATAAGTAATGAAGGTATGAGAAGACGCCCAGGTAGCCGCAGAGCAAATGTCATCCAGGGAAACTCTAGACCAGAATGCTGCAGACGTTGCCATAGAACGTGTAGAATGAGCATGAACTCCTACTGGTTCAGGTAGACCAAGCTCTCTGTATGCTTGTAGGATACAAAGGGAAATCCACCTAGCAAGAGTCACTTTTGAAACTGGTTTCCCTAAAAAGGGCTTAGCAAAGAAACAAAAAGTTGATCAGATTTACGAAAGGCCGCCACCCTGTGCAAATAAAAACGTAACTGCCTATGAACATCCAGCAAATGAAGTTTGTATTCCCCTTTGTTCTGAAAATTAGGGAAAATGACAGGCAAATTAACAGAGTGATTAATGTTTGTCTCAGAAGCAACTTTAGGGAGAAAGGATGGATTAGTCCTGAGAGACACCCTGTCCTTATGAAACACAAGATATGGGGGGTTTCATACAAAGAGCTTGAAGCTCCGACACTCTCCTTGCTAAAGTTATAGCTACCAGAAAAGCAGTCTTCCATGACAAAAATTTTAAGTCAACTGATGCCGAGGGCTCAAAAGGAGGTGCAACTAAGACCTGAAGAACCGCAGTCAGATCCCACGGCGGTGATGGATTCTTAATAGGAGGTCTCGGAAGAAAAGTCTTTCAAATTCTGGCAGCAGTGAGAGAGCCTAAATTGTCCCCTACATGGAAATGAGAACTAGCCACCAGCTCCTTGCTGGAAGATATAAGACAAAAAGTGTAATACTGCTGGGATCGGAGAGGTAAAAGGATCTAGATTTCTCTGTGAAGCCCAAATGGAGAAGCATCTCCACTTGCTACAGTAAATTTTCCTGGTAGAGGATTTATGTGCCGCTACCAAGATAGATTTAACAGGAGAAGAGAAGAAGAGATACTGGGAGTCCTAGCAACTAGTGGAACTGGAGTAGCCAAGCTGTGAGCTTCAGGCTGTCCAGCTTTGGAACCATTCCTGAGGGATGACGAATCAGATCCGGAATGGGATCCAAGATCCAAGGTGGAGCTATGAGATGAGACCATAGGCAGGGGAACCAGACTTGACGAGGCCAGAATGGGGCTATGAGGATCAATCTGCTCCCCAACTGGCGAGCTTTCTGCAAGAATGTTATCATGAGCGGAAGAGGGGGATACGCATAAAGAAGACCGGGTGGCCAAGCATGAACAAGAGAGTCTCTGGGGGCATCCCCCGTCAGGAGGATTAGAGCGAAAAACTCGCTGCACTTCCCGTTGGAAGGCGATGTGAAGAGATTGCAGCAAGGCTGACCCCACTTGAGGAAGATCTGTTCTGCTACACAAGGGTTCAGAGACCACTCATAGGGAGAAAGGATAGTTCTGCTCAATTTGCCCGCCAAGATGTTGGCCCGACCCGGAACGGACGTTGCTATCAGAAAGCGGTTTGTGGAGATCACCCATTCCCAGACTCTCATGGCTTCTCGACAAAGGGGATAAGACTTGGTTCCCCCCCCGTTTGTTGATATACCATACCAATAACATATTGTCTGACTGAATCGCAATAGTTCCCAGAGGGAGATAAGCATGAAGGGCCTGCATCGCTAAAAGGACCGCTCTCATCTCTAGAACATTTATATGCAGAACAGTCTCATTTTGAGTCCACATGCCTTGAACAGTCCTGTCCAAACAATGCCCTCCCTACCTTAGGTGGGAGGCGTCCGTGGTCACCGTGGCTTGGGGTTGGGTGCAAGAAAGGGACGTCGCTCCTGCAAATTCCAAGATTGGAGCCACCACATGAGAGAATTTCTGCACACACTGCTCAGAGGGATCAGAAAATCTAGAGGTTGATGAAGAATCAACCACTGAACTTGCAACATCCACTGTAGAATTCTCATATGCAAACGAGCACAAGGGATCAGGTTGACAGCTGCTGCCATGGACCCTAAGGCTCTCAGGACTAATTCTGCAGGGGGTGCAGAGGACTGCAGAAGCGCTAACACATTAAGTGCCAGGCTGTGTAGTCTGTCTGGGGTTAAGAATGCCCTGGCCTGATAAGAATCTATTCTTGCCCCTATGAAGTCTAACACTTGAAAGGAAGACTTTCTGAGATTTATGGTAATCCCTAGCCGAGGTGATATCCGGAGAAAGAAATCGCTGGCTAGTAAGTGTAGATGCCTGGTGGGGGCGGTGAGGAGCCAGGAGTCCAAGTACGGGAAGACCTGAATGCCATGAAGACTCAGGTGGGCCGCTACAACTGCCATGACCTTGGTGAACACCCTGGGGGCTGTGGTGAGACCAAAGGGTAGGACCTGAATTGATAATGACTGGCCCCTAGCCGAAAGCAGAGGAACCTTCTGGATCGCCTGTCCATCAGAATATGGTAGTACGCATCCTTGAAGTCTATCGAGCATAACCAGTCTTCCTCCTGCAAGAAGGGCAGGATGGATTGAAGCGTGACCATCTGGAATGTTTCCTTGGCAACTAATAGGTTCATTGTTGATAGGTCGAAAATCGGCCTTAGGTCCCCCGTCTTTTTTGGCACCAAAAAGAACCTGGAATAGAAGCCTGAGCTGGACTGGTATGGGGGCACCTGCTGGATGGCTCTTTTTTCTAACAGCTTTTGTATTTCCAAGGCCGTGGCCTCCCTCTGAGCGGGTGGGATGTCCGGGAGGCGCCTTGTATAAGGGGGCTTGTTTATGAAGGGAATAGAATAGCCTCTGGATATTATTCGAAGCACCCAGCAATCTGTCGTGATAGACTCCCCCCATTGGGCTAGGTGCATCGAAAAATGCCCACTGACTGCATCCAGAGAGGAGCAGTCGGGCAACCCCTAAGGGTTGCTGCGCGGGTCGCTCTGAAAAAGGTTCATGTGACCCGAAGTTCTTCGACCCCCCCCCCCCCTCTGCCTCTGGGGGAGAAGGAGTCCTGAGCATTCCAGGACTGCTGAATTTTCCAGAACCACAGTTTCTTTTGCCCTCACTGGTTCCTGGAAAAGGACCTTTCAGGGTTAGAGAAGCAGATCCCGATGACTGAGAGCATCTTCCCGTCTTTCTCGCTCTGGACAAGCGTATCGCGGACAGTCTTCCCAAACAGGGTCGAACCGTGAAAGGGTGCATTAGCGAAGGACGCCTTGAAGGGTTCCGAGAAGTCACAAAGACGGAGCCCGGCGTGACGCTTTAAGGCGATGCCGGACCTGCTAGCCCTAGCGGCTCCCTTGGTGGCATGAGAGAGTAAACGCATGGACGTATTAGACACAGACTTGAAAGTGGCCATACAAGCCGAGAAGGTCCGTTTATCCTCAGTCGACATTGACTCCTGGGGAGATTCAGCATACTCTTTCACGAGGTCCCGCTGCAGTCTAATTACGTGGGCCAAATAATTCAGCGCCCTTATAATAAAGGTGGCTGAAGCAAAAGTCCGCTTTCCAAGACAGTCCATAGCCCTGGACTCCTTGTCGGGGGGGGGGGGGTGAGGAACTTTCTTGGGCGAGTTCCTTTTTCGAGGCCGCCGCCACCACCATGGCTTCAACCAGGAAATTAGAAGTTATGTACTCACCATAAAGTTCCATCTGAGTAGGTAGTTCATTTGTCTGCAACCTGTGGGTTACGGATCTTCACGCTAATGGATCCGATCTAGCTCCCTCCTTCACCCATAATCCCCTAACCCTCCATGACCTCAGATCGAGTTTGCCTCTCAATATATATCCAACAAAGGATATCTAACAACTAGTAGATCCGAAGAAGGTCAGGGGAAAGGAGTGGGGGATGGTTGCAGACAAATGAACTACCTACTCAGATGGAACGTTATGCTGAGTACATAACTTCTAAATCTGAAGTAGGATGTTCATTTGTCAGCAACCTGTGGGACAGAGTCCCCAGCTACCTGCACCTTGGGTGGCTATCATGGAAGGATATTACGAAGCACCACAGAGCCAAAGGATGCTCTCCAGGTCTAGCTTGTAGTGGTTGATAAAGGTATGAGATGAAGCCCAAGTGGCTGCAGAACAAATATCATCCAAAGGAACTCTTGACTTGAAGGCCGCAGAAGTAGAAATGGAGCGGGTGGAATGAGCACAAACTCCTTCTACCCGAGGCTTGATAAGCCAGTAGGATACATTGGGAAATCCAGCGAGATAAAGATACTTTAGAGATAGCTTTCCCCAAGTTAAACTTTGCAAAGGAAACGAACAACTGATCAGATTGTCTATGGCCAGCTGTCCTATGAGTATAAAATGATATTTAGGGAAGAAAACCGGTAAATTTATGGACTGATTTATGTTGGTTTCTGATGCTATCTTGGGAAGAAAGGAGGGATTGATCCTGAGGTACACTCTATCTGGGTGAAATATCAGGTATGGAGGCTTCACAGAAAGAGCCTGAAGCTCCAACACTCTTTTCGCTGAAGTAATGGCTACAAGGAATGCTGTTTTCCATGACAAGAATTTGAGATCCACTGAAGCAGCGGGTTCAAAGGGTGGAGCAGTCAAGGCTTGAAGAACTAATGTAAGATCCCACGGCTTTTACAGGGGGTCTAAGTAAAAGGTACCCTTGAGAAAGGTTTTACACAATTTACATCAAGGGCCCTGTATCATGACCCACATGGTAATGAGATATGGCTGCCAATTGCACTTTGACAGTTGAACAACTAGCGCCTTCCTGAAAGAGTTCAGTTAGGAAGTCTAATATGGATGGAAGAGGGGCCGTAAAGGGATCTAGATTGTGGTGTCCCAGATGGAAAACGCTTCCATTTACTGTGATACACTTTCCTGGCCACGAGGATGGCTTTGACTTGTGAAGAGATACTGGGAGTCCTAACTAGGAGTGGAACTGGAGCAACCAAGCTGTCAGCTTCAGATTGTCCAGGTTTGGAGTTGGCAAGTCCAACGGATGGGAGATGAGATCCGAATGGGATCTAGAATCCAAGGGTGATTCACAAGGTGAGACCACAGGTAAGGGAACCAAATTTGTCGAGGCCAGAATGGGGCAATGAGAATCATCTTGCTCCCCAACGCTTTCTGTAAGAGTTGTATCATCATTGGCAGAAGGGTAGGCATAGAGTAGACTGGGTGCACCAGAGCATCTCTTGGAGTTTCCTGAGGGGGATTAGGGTGTTTGATGGAGATGCAAAGATCACCCCCATGTTAATATCTGCTTCGCTACTAGAGGATTGAGAGACCACACGGGTAAGAAGGGTGCGGCTGAGCTTGTCCGCTAGGATGTTGGTCCTCCCTGGTGCAATGTCAAACGTGTTGGTGGATTGGTGGTCGCCCATTCCTCTCCTCTGGGCTTCGCGGCATAGAGGGTAATATCTGGTTCCCCTGTTTGTTGATATACCAGACCACCGACATGTTGTCCAACTGAATTGCAATGGGAGGAAGCTCTGTGCTTGCAACGCCAACAGCACCGCTCATCTCCAGATTGATATGTAGGGAGGTCTCTGTATCGCTCCACGCCTTTGACTGTCCTGCCTGAATAATGTCCCTCACCCAGGCGGAAGCATCCGTGGTCACCGTGGTAGGGGAGACATGCAGAATGGAAGTTCGATGCTTGAGCCACCATAGCAAGCCTTGCTGATAGCAATGGGATGGTGGAGAGGAAGGGATAGGAAGGATCATTGCACTAACAGAGTCCATTGCAGTACTCGCATGTTCAAACAGGCGCATGGAAGGAGTGTAATCACTGCTGCCATGGAGCCTAGTGCCCTCAGGACCAATTCCGCTGGTGAAGCCTCTGAATGAAGGATAGCCCACACATGAAGTTGTAGGTTCCTGATTTTCTGTGTCTATTCTGGCACCTATGAATTCTATGACCTGCGTCGGAGCCAGTAGAGATTTGCAGACATTGATAGTCATGCCTAGTTGTGGGGCTAGATGGAGAAAGAAGTCTCTGGCCAAGCAAAGCAGATGCCTTGTTGGTGCGGTCAGGAGCCAGTCGTCCAGGTACGGAAAGACCTGAATTCCCTGGAGTCTCAGGTGGGCCACAATCACTGCTAACACTTTGGTGAACACCCTGGGGGCTGTGGTGAGGCCAAAGGGAAGGACCCTGAACTGGTAGTGACTGGCCCGAACCTCCTGGATCGCTTGTCCATTAAGATGTGGTAGTACGCATCCTTGAGGTCTATAGAGCACATCCAATCGTTTCCTCAAAAGAGGGAGGATAGATTGAAGAGAGACCATTCGAATTTTTCCTTGGTTACTGACAGGTTCAAGCGGGAAAGGTCTAGGATGGGTCTCAAGTCCCCGTCTTTTGGCACCAAAAGATTCTGGAGTAGAACCCTAATCCGAGCTGGTCTTGGGGACAAGCTGGATGGCTCTTTAGCAGCTGCTGTACCTCCCTCTGATCGGGTGGTACATCGGGAGGTTCTTGGATTGGGGACATGAAGTATTGGTATTTTGTACCCTCTGTGTGCACCCAGCGGTCTGTTGTGATGGACTCCCATGCCGCTAGGTGTTGACTGCCTCCAGAGTGGAGCAGTCAGGCAACCCCTCAGGGCTGCCAGAGAAAGGTTCTCTGGACCCAAAGTTTCTCGGCCCCTCTGCCCCTGAGCGACGTCCTCCCTGTCCACCTCTGCCACGGTAGGACTGGTTGTCTGGAGCTGGTTGGGAATGTTGCGAACCACATCTTCTTCTGACCCTTTGGTTCCTTGAAAAGGACCGCTGGGGAGAAGTGGACTCGATGGCAGACAACGCTCTGGACAAGTGTCTCGCGAACTGTTTTGTCAAATAGGGCAGAACCATCAAAAGGGCATTCGTGAAGGACGCCTTAAAGGCTCCGAAGTCGCAATGACGGAGCCAGGCCTGACGTCTCATGAATAGGCCTGCTCCACTAGCCCTAGCGGCTCCCTCTGTGGCGTGGGACAACAGCCACATAGAGGTGTTTGAAATCGATCTCAGAGTGGCCATTTGGGTGGAGTACAATTGTTTGTCCTCCTCCGACATGGACTCAGGGGGGGATGCAGCGTATTCTTTGATAAGATCCCGCTGCATCCTGATGACATGTGCCATATAGTTCGGAGACCTTACTGAGAAGATCACTGAACTAAAGACTCGCTTCCCTAAGCGATCCATCAAACGGGACTCTCTGCTCGGTGGATGGACTGAGGGACTCTCCTGAGCCAATTCCCTCTGTGGCTGCCCAACATGGCATCTACGGGGCCCCAATGTGATCGGTCTGAGGGGGGGCTAAGAATCCTATCCGGTCGCTTTGGTATTGGCTCCACGGTGTCTGGATCCTTCCACGCCCTGGTGGTAATGAGGTCCACCAGGGGGTCGGCTGGAGGGGACACCCAAGAGATAAACGGGCCTGCCTCGAATGCCTCCAGAAACACAGACTCGTCAGAGGAAGACTTAGGGGCAGACCACCCACCTCTGATTCTCAGCATCTCCATGATGTCTCCAAAGGAGACATCCTCAGGGGCGATCTTGGGAGCCTTCCCTTCCTCCAAGTCCGTGTCCTCGGTTAGGACTCAGGGAGTCCACGTGCCTCCTTTGCACTTATGCTTGCGGGAGCTTCCTCGGGGTACTGTCCGAGGAGGCCTCGCCAGCAACATCTTGTTCCAATGGAACTATCTGTGACATCGAAGCAGGCTGTCCCTTTGGCCGGGTGATGGAAGCCTGGCCCAGCAGAGAGGGAGTGCAGGGAGGGCCAGGGGTCCGGATGCTCTCAACAGAGCCCTCTCCACAACATCGAAGGCCGAGGGAGACACTTTCAATGGGATCCAAAGTCGGCTCCCACTCGGATCCGATGGATCGGGATCGGAGCCGAGACTGTCGGATCCGAGGACCAGTGTGCTCCGACCTGACGGAGCCAAAGGCACACTGAATCCCCTGGATCAGAAGCTCGGACCACGGCTCCCAGAGGCCGAGAGGTCGATCCGACAGGCTCGAGGGCAGGGTCGGATCCAAAGTACCAAGTACTGTCGGGCCGACCCACCCCGGCTCCAAGGCTGCTCGGCTCAACCCGGTAGCGGGTCGGAGAAGGAGCAACTGGGTGGAAAAAGGTGTCGAGCTCCCCCTGAGGGGAGGTAAGAGCATTCCATCTGCAGCTGGGCCTGGATGAATCTTCGCATCATCCGGTCCAAGTCTGCATCTGATAAACTGAAGGTAGATCTCGAGGAGGCCACCGGCAGGCAGGCCTGGAATGCCGCCTCGATGACCTCGCAGATCGGGTCTCCCTCCTTGGGCCCCGGGAGAAACAAGGGATCGGAGCAGAGGAGGAGGAGACCTAGAAGCAGTGGAGGGAGAAGCCGGAGGTCAAGGCCCGCGGTGCTTCTCCTCCGTTTCTCCCTCCTGGCCTCCCTGTCCTCCGACACTTTAGCGGAGTTTGAGTCCCGGACGGAGGCAGGGGGGGCAGGAGTGGCCACCACAGGCTGTGGTGGAGCCACGGAGCAGCAGAGGTAGCAGAGGCGGGGTAAAAGTCCCGCCAGGACCAGCTTCGACCTCCGCTCTTTCAGTGCCCTGGGGTTGAACGCTGCACAGATGGTACAGCCCGAGGTGAGGTGTTCAACCCAAGGCACGCCACGACGAGTGTGGCCATCAGCCGGGGAGAGCTTATGGCCACACTCGGTACATTTAGAAAATATGGCTTTTGGGGCCTCAGCCATTCCTTATTTAAAGAAAAGAAAAGCAACTACACACACACACACAGGCCCCAAAAGAAACGCAACACACACTCACACACTAACGACCAGTGAAGGGAGGGTACTAATTAAAAAATAAGGAACCTAACACTGACACACTTTAAAAGTATTAATTTAAACTAAAAAAGAAATTCCTGACAAGAAGTACTTAGAAAAAGTAACTTTTCTTCACTTATCTGACGAGCTCAAGAAGGATCCAGCCATCCACAAGCGCGGCAAACTAGATCTGAGGTCATGGAGGGTTAGCAGGGGATTATGGGTGAAGGGAGGAGCTAGGAGCTCGGATCCATTAGCTTGAAACAAGTTGCCGGCTCGGATCCGATATCGGATCTGTAACCCACAGGTTGCTGACAAATGAACATCCTACTTCAGATCCTTTGTTCCAAGAAGCTCTATCTGCCGGTGGACTCAATATTTTGTCAGGCCTTTTGGGTATAGGCTCCACAGTGTCCGGTTCCTTCCAAGCTCTGGTGGTGATAAGGTCCAACAGAGGGTAGACAGGGGGGGGGACACACACAAGAGGTAGATGGGCCTATGTCGAATGCCTTCAGGAATACCGACTCGTCAGAGGAAGGTTTTTGGGCGGACCCCCCCTCCCCCTCTGGTGAAGGATTTCCATAATGTCGCCAAAGAAGACGTCTTAAGGGGGTGATTTGGGGGAACCTTCCCTCTCCTCCAAGTTGGTATTCTCAGTGAGGGACTCGGGGGAGTCCAAGTGCCTCCTTTTACACTGGCGTTTGTGAGGGACCTCCTCGGGTGGACTCTAAGGGGAGGGCTCACAAATGGTTTCATGTTCCTCCAAGGGAACTGTCTGGGGTGCAATCGACACAGGCTGTCCCTGGGGAGACTGGATGATGGAAGACAAACCCAGCTGCGAGGGAGCAGGGATGGACCCTGAGGACAGAGTGAGGGATCTCAATCCTTCAGAGACAACCCTCACTACAACGTCGAATGCAGAGGGAGAACTGGCCTCCCTGAAACTGGTAGTGAGGGGAGTCGAGACCCTTGGATCCGATGAAGGGATCAAAGCTGAAGTTGGAACGGCCGGACCCAAAGGGACGGTATGCCCAGACAACAACGGGGCTGATGACACACTCATCCCCTTGGATCTGATGCCCAACTCTCAACTCCGAGAGCTCGGATCTGAAAGCGGATCTGACAGACTCGCTGGCATCAAGGCCGAAGGCACCATTGGCACCAATCCCCTGACTCCGGGGCTCCTCAGATCCATAGACTCCGATATCCGATGGTGGATCGGAGAAGGTGCTATCAGGGCAAAAAATGGAGCCGAACTCCCCGCACTGGGAGGGAGGGAACCAGTAACACCCCCATCTGCAGATGAGTTTGTAGAAACCTTCATATCATCCGATCCATGTCTGCTTCAGAGATGCTCGAATCGATCTAGAGGACGCCGCCGATGCGAAGACGACTTTGAGGGTAGTCTAGCCTCCTCCTCCAGCTCCGGAGAAAAACGTGGTGAATGGAACCGAGAAGAGGATGGCCTGGTAACTTTTACAGGAGACAAAATCACCTTAGCGGGAGGGGCCATTGGATCCAACTCGGCCTGCTGTTTGCTGCCCTTCTCTCTATCTTTATTTTTTTCTCTCTCTGAATGTCTCTCTGTCTCCCTGTGTTTTTCTTTTATTCTCTCTTTCTTGGCCTCTCTCTCTCCCTGTGGTAAGGTGGAAGGGTGAGTCCCGGAAAGGGGAGGAGGGCCTAAAGGCTGAACAGCCACAACCGTGGCTGGTGAGGAAACAGCAGAAGAGGCAGAAGTTGATTCTGTGGGTAGAAGACCTGCCAGAATTAACTTGTTCCTGCGATTCCACAGGGCTCGGGAGTTGAAGGCCGCACAGATCTTGCAGCCGGATGACAAATGGGCCACCCCCTACACACAGAGTGTGACCATCGGCTGGTGACAGCTTGTGGCCAGACTCTGTTCACTTAGAAAAAGTCACTTTCTGACTTTCCGACATATTAGGGAACACACACACACTCTACGGGCAGGAAGGGGGGCCTACTAACAAAGTTAATAACTTTCAAAGTAGAAAAAAAACAATAATTATTGTAAACGGTAACCGCAGAGAGGGATAAACTAAAAATTATTACCAAAATTATCAAAAGGGGCACACACAGACCAAAGTTTTCAAAAAAAAACCCTGACAACTTGCCTGGAGCTCAAAAATCCCATGCTGGCGAAGCCACGGCAAATGAGATCTGAGGATTGGAAGGAGGTTGCAGTGTAGTACGGGTAGGGGGAGGAGCTTGGAGCTCTAATCTTTTGCTTGGTATGCTGCCGGCTTGGATCCGTATCGGATCCGAAACCCACAGGTTGCTGATCAAATGAAGTTAACTACTTCAGATCTGTTATTTACTGCTGAAACATGTGAATTTAACTTTGAAACATCAACATTTACAAAACTGCTGAATTAGTATTCACTGCACTGTTCTTCCAAAATATTTAATTTATCTAAAAAGCTAATGGTGTTCCCAGTACATTTCATGTATATGTAATGTAAACACTCAGAATACATGCACAAACATATATATCCATGCCAACTACACTTACATTTGAACTATACTTTCTATATTACTCCAGCACCCTCAGAACAAGTCTTGTCAAATAAGAAATAAGTGACATATGTCTGACATCTGAGCTGCAACTGCAAGTAATACGGCAAAGTTGGACTCATAGGAGTCTCTCCTACCCTGAGCTGCAGGCCATGCATGCTTTGGGTGGAGGAAGGGAGAGTTAGCAAGAAAACTTCTTGGTACTGAGTTAAAACCATGTTACCAATGCTTGGGCACTCAAGGGACCACTCTGCAGGGGTGCCCCAGATGGTCTAACACAGGGAAGGTAATGCATATCATTCTGGACACAACACACAAAGCAAGTTAAGTTGCTGAGCGTACATCTCTCACATACCTCCCATTGGTCGCTGAGCCACATACTTCTTACTGGTGGAGCTCAACTCCATGCTAAGTTGAAGGGAAGCTCATGAACTGCAAGGGACATAAGGTTATCTTGTGGGAAAACCCAGAAGGACACTACATATGTCCACCTTTTTCAATATTTTGTTCTAACATCAACCTGGGAACATGTGAGGGACCTGTTGCTCATCTGGTCAGGATAAAACAGACGAACATTCATGGGTTCTGTTCAAGCAGCTTTATTACACACAAACACACCAGAAATGAGGCTTTGTAACAAACTTACAAACAGACTGACTACCACACTCATACACGTTAACACTCTGGCTGTTCTCTCAAAATGGCACAACTACCTGCACGTGCTTTGTATTTATATGCACATGCTACAGCTGGAAATGGTTCTTAAAGAAGCATACACATGCTCTGATCTACCGCCTCCCTCTCAGAAATAGTCCTTATTTGAAATGACAGTATTCAATGACATGCAATTTACAGAAAAGCTCTTTTGACATGCAGTTATACAGAACTAGTTATCTGACATGCAATCATACAAAATTAGACACACATAAAACAATTATGTCCAATTTGCTGTGTATTTCACTCTAGGTCTGGAAATATGACCTGGCCGTGTAACATAAAAGTCAGAATTGGATCTAGTAATGGGGACTGTCTTCAAGGGATGTTCAACTTTGGGGACATCTACAACGTCTTCAGGAAGGGGAATGAATACTGTGACATATTCTTTGGTATGAACATTGTCTTGTGTTTTTCTGAGATCTAGAGTCTGCATCACAGGTACACTGCTGCAGTATCGTTTCTAATACAGGAAGAAGATGTCTGCAGTTTCTCCTGTACTCTATACCCTCACATTCCACGAAGTAGGATCTCGGCTTGGTACACACATCTCTCACTTGACCAATTTGATCAAAGCCTTTTGCAGTTTACATCCTCACTGTCTCTCCTTTTAATGGACAAAGAAATCTGCTCATATTATCATAACTGGACTTCTGAGAAGAATGCTTCTTAAAAAGTTGGGCTTTGATTACTCTGCTGTTTTTAGTATTAGGCACCAACAAACTAGAACTGATAGGCAAGATTGTTCTAGTTTGCCTAGATAGAAGTCTTTGAGCAGGCAAGCCTAGTTGGTTGTCATGGGGAATATTTCTGAGACTGAGTAAATTCAAGAGGATACTGCTACGGTCACACTTTGACCTTTCTAGTAATTGCTTTGCACTCTGTACTGCACATTCAGCAAGGCCAGACTAAGGTAAACAGCCAACAAAGCAGTAAACAAAAAGGCACAGGCAGAACGTAAAACCCCACTCAAGTTTAATTCAAGGATAAATTCAGAACTATGAAGTGCTTTTCGTCCGGCCAGTTGACCGGACTTCATCAGATAAAAACTAATCAGCTTAATACAACTTTTAAATAAAATATACTCCCCACCCCTGGTATACATCCACTAATGGAAATCACAGGATCCTAGGGGTTTCTTACAAACATATAATTCACTTTACATCACAAAAACTGGGTGTTAAACCTGTATTAAAAATAAACTGCCTCACTAAAACATATCATATAATAAAATTACACATATAAGAAAAGGAAGTATACAATGTAAAAACAAAACATATTGTCTATGTCTAATACATCATAATAACTCCAAGTGTATTCGCTAATACAGACTACACTGATAGGGTTATAAAAAATTGAGTTATGTGTAATCAATCTAACATATATCAACTCAACTTTCCTTTCAATGCAATAAAGGTATATACAAAACAATACTCTCCCTTTACTCAAAACTTCTGGTAAATTGTGCAGTTATTAAATACCACAGAAAGTTACTGTTCTAGGATTACCTGGACAAACTTTTCAGTTTTAAAATACAAGTAAGCGATGTAACTTCATTTAAACCCGGCTGCCTACAAGAATCCAATGGTAGCTGTCATAGCAACTCTTGTCTCTCTAGCAGTAAAGTACAGTTTTGTACCCACCATAAATGTAGATGTTCGAGTGCTAATACAGCTGCAGTAATCACAGATGGGTTCTCTGCCGTCAGGCGGTCCCTCGGTCGGCCGAATTCCAAAGTCTAGGTCCGGCGTCGGTTGTTGTCGCTTTCTCTCCTGACGTCAGTGAGGCCGGAGTATACAAGACACAGCCGACGCCATGTTCTTCAGTCTTTCAAACCCCAGATGTCAGGTGCCCCCAGAAGGAAGGCAATACATAAATTATGTTTATATGTATATACAAGCAATGCAATATAATCCAAAATCAGTAGTTGCAAGCAAATAAACCATAGAAGGATAACCCAGTCAGGTTGTATGAAGAGGGTGTTAGGTCCCATGCCTTTACCAAGTGGGGAAGGAGGGAAGGAAACCTGTACTGCAGCTGTATTAGCACTCGAACATCTACATTTATGGTAGGTACAAAACTGCACTATGTTCATCGTGCATACAGCTGCAGTAATCACAGATGGGTAGAGTCCCAAAGCTACGCACAGGGTGGTAGGTACTAGGAGGAACTGGGTTGAGCCAGAATGCCCTGCAACACAGCAGTGGCAAAGCCTGCTCTAGTTCTGGAATATAAAGGCAGGTGGTAGTGTTTTGTGAAGGTATGTACAGAACTCCAAGTGGTTGCCTCCAAAATATCTTTGGTAGGAACTCCTCTGAGGAAGGCTGTAGAGGTAGCTGTGGCCCTGGTGGAGTGTGATCTGATACCTGTAGGAACAGATTTCCCATGATAGGAATAACAAAACCGTATGCAGTGGCCTATCCACTTTGAAATAGTCTGCTTGGAAACTGGCTTCCCTTGAGCCCCTACAGCATAGGACACAAAGAGTTGTTCTGATTTCCTGAAGGACTTTGTTCTGTCCAAATAGTAACGTAGCTGCCTATGGATGTCTAAAGAATGTAGCAGCCTTTCCCCTTTGTTTTGAGGATTGGGGTAAAAGGTAGGAAGGTGTATGGCTTGATTTAAAGCTACCCTGGATACCACTTTAGGCATAAATGATGGGTTGGTACGAAGGGAAACCCTGTCCTGATGGAAGATGAGAAAGGGCTGCACCACCATGAGGGCCTGTAGTTCCAAAACTCTATGAGCTGAAGTGTTAGCCAGAAGAAAGGCTGTTTTCCAGGACAAATATTGCAAATCTGTTGAGGAAGCTGGTTCAAAAGGAGGCAATGTCAATTTTTCTAGTATGTAATTAAGATCCCAGGCTGGTATTGGTCGTTTCCTTGGTGGTCTTATATTCTTAGCCCCTCTGAGGAACTGTCGTAAGAGTGGGTGAGAAAATAAAGGAGGATCCGTGTTGAATTCTGCAGAAATGGCTGAGGCATGGATTTTTATGGAAGAAAATGAAAGTCCACTGTTCAGCAGCTCAGCTAGATACTGTAATACCTGAGGCAAGTTCAGTTTTCTAGGGTCCTGGCCCTTTTTCTCATTCCAAGAGCAAAACCGCTTCCATTTTGCGGAGTAAGCTTTTCTAGTAGATGGCCTTCTGGCCTCCAAAATGACATCCTGCACCTCCTTGGAGAGTAGGGTCTGTTGTGGTGTTAAGGAATTTTCCATGCAGCGAGATTGAGTGTTTTCAGCTGACTGTGAAGAGTTTTGTAGCTGTGCTGAGTCAGCAGAAGAGGCATTAGAGGCAGGGACCAGGGAGGAGTATGTGTTAGGCTCCTCAGGAGTGGGTACCAGTGTTGCCTTGGCCAATCTGGAGCAATCAGTATCATCTTCGGTCTGTCTGCTCTTGCTTTCAAAAGCACCTTGGGCAGAAGAGGCAGAGGTGGGAATGCGTAAACTGTCCATGCTGTCCAAATGAATGAAAAGGCGTCCACTCTCCAGGCCTTTGGATGAAAGGTCCTCGAACAAAACTTTTCCAATTGATGATTCCTGTGGGAGGCAAAAAGATCTATGTCTGGCCTCCCCCACGCTTGGATTATTTCTGTAAACACCTGAGGATGTAACTTCCATTCGTGTGGATCTGTCATATTTCTGCTTAGATTGTCTGCCAGCGTGTTTTCCAATCCTAGCAAGTACTGTGCTTGAAGTTCGATTTGCCATTCCAGAGCCAAGTTCCAAAGAGTCATGGCTAGTCTGCACAAGGGGTATGAATGTGTTCCTCCTTGTTTGTTTATGTACCACATTACTGTGGTGTTGTCTGTTCTTATCAGTAATTGTCCTGGATGCAGGAAGTCCTTGAAAGCTGTAATTGCATTTATTACTGCTAGCATTTCTTTTTGATTGATGTGAAGGTGCTTTTCCTTTTGGGACCATTTGCCCTAAATGCACCTGTCCATCATGTGCGCCCCCCAGGCGTAATCTGAGGCGTCTGTTGTGATGACTTGCTTTGCTTGAGGCTTGCAGAATGGGAGGCCTGTGTTTGCTTGACATGCTTGGGCCCACCATAGAAATTCCTTTTGCAAACATGGAATTATTGGTATTATTGTTTCCAAACTGTGACCGTGTTGAGACCATAGGTTTTTTAGGTACCACTGAAGTTTCCTCATATGCAGCTTTGCACATGGGATTAAAAGAATGCAAGATGCCATGAATCCCAGAGCCTGCAGGATTTTCCTTGCAGTAAGCCTGGTACATTTTGCTAGTATTTTGAAGTACTGAGATAGTTGCCCCTGTTTTTCTGGCGTAAGGTAGGCCATCTGGGTGTTTGTGTCCAAGTTGGCACCCAGGAAAGTTATTTTCTGAGATAGTGTTAGCCTTGATTTCTCTTTGTTGATTGTGTATCCCAGAGAATGCAGTAACCGTGTCACATATGCCAGATGTTCCAGAAGTATGTGCTTGCTGTCCGCTTGGATCAGGCAGTCGTCCAGATAAGGGTAAATTTGTATCCCTTGAAGTCTGCAGTAGGTAATCACTGATGCCAGGCACTTTGTGAATACTCTGGGCGCAGTAGATAAGCCAAAGGGCAATGCGGAGAATTGATAGTGGATTGAACCTGCAAGAAATCTGAGGTATCTTCTGCAGCTTTGTCTGATTGGGACATGCAGGTATGCCTCCTTGAGGTCCAATGTTACCAGCCAAAACTCCTTGCCCAGCATGGGAAGAAGCTGCTGTAATGTGAGCATCATGAATTTTGGTACAAGTAGAAATGTGTTTAGGATGGATAAGTCCAAAATGGGTCTCCAGTCGGTTCCTTTCCTTGGTACCAGAAAAAGTCTTGAATAAAAACCTTGACCTTGTTCGTGAGTAGGTACCTCTTGAATAGCTCTCATGCTTATGAGATTTGAAATTTGTAGTTGTGCCTCTGCCCTTTGATTTTGTGGCAGGTTTGGCATGCCTCTCATTTTTGGAAGAGTGTGGAATTGAAATTTGTAGCCTCTGTTTATAATGTCCAGGATCCATTTGTCTGTTGTGACAATATGCCAATTGCTTGCAAATAATGCTAGCTTTCCTCCCAAAGGTGCTGCCAGCTGAGACATGCTGGGCATGTAAATGAGGGAGTCATTGGGTTTGCTTCCTGTATTGTTGTGCACTGTCTTCGCCACCTCTTGGTGCTGGAGTGTGCCATTGTCGGCCTCTATATGATCCTTGTGATTGCCCTCTGCCCCTTGTGCGTCTGTATCTACCTCTTTGGGGCTTGTCAGTGGCTGGAAAGGACCAGTTTTTGAAGGCCAATTTCTGCTAAAACGTGGTGGTTGGACCTGTAAAAAAGCTTTGACAGTTTGCATAGATTTGGCTTTTTCTTCCATTTTCCATAGTATCTCCTCAGCATTAGAACCAAACAGCACATCCTTTTGTAAAGGAGCATCTAGAAGTTTAGCTTTCACATGATCAGGCAAGTTTTGTTCCCTAAGCCAGGCATGTCTGCGAATGACTGATCCTGTAGCAGCCGCTCTACTTGAGGCCTCTAGGGCATCATAACCACATTGTAAGGTGTGTTTACCCACTTGCTCTGCACTATGCATCATATCCTGTAACTCCTTCAAATCTGGTTGTTCAGGTTGAGACATTTTATTCCTTAATTGTGATAACAGGAACTGTTGATATTTAAGCATATGAAACTGACAATTTAAGGCCCTCATGGCTAGAGTGGCCGAGGTATATACCTTTTTTCCCCACCTTTCTAAAGATCTTGACTCTCTTTCTGCAGGAAGTGGATTCTTGGCAGTGGAGGCCTTCAATCCCTTGGGGCCTTGTGAAATGATTTCAGGGTCAGCATTATGGCTTTTGAAGAGAAACTGGTGAGAGTTAGGTACTCTGTAGTACCTATCAGGTTTGACTGATGCAGGAGGCAGAGAATCCGGGTTAAGGCAAGCCTCCGAATAAACATCATCAAGTATGTCCAAAACAGGAGGTATCGCCAGGGGTCTGTGTTGAGGCAACAAAAGAAATTCCCTAAGTCTTTTCTTGGAATCTGAAAAGTCTTGGCCTTCCCAATGGAAGTGTTCCCTCAAAGTGTGCAAGGTTTCCCCAAAGGAAAAATCCTCAGGAGGAGATACAGAAGGAATGGACTGCTCTGCATCCGAATCCTCAAAAGGGGAGTAAGAGTGTTCCTCTACATCAGAATGTTCTGATAAAATGGATCCCTGATCAGAAGAGGGAGAATCTTCCTCCACTCTGGGTCTCTTGTCAGGAGAGGGTTGAGAACCCCTGATAAGAGTAATTAAATCCTCAGCCATTTTAAGCATCTGTTTTTTAGGCATGGGACCTGGAGATGGGCCCTGTGCAACAGGCCTCTTGGGATGCCTGGCTGCTTTGGATTTAGTAAAGGCCTTAATAGAAAAAGAAGACGAGGGTCTAAAGACACCATGGGTGGAAGTGGACCTGTCCACATTAGTAGGCTCAACATTAGCAAAGGCTTCGGTTGTAGTCTGGGAAAGGGCCGAGGTACCAGCGGTCTCGGGTACAGAGGACACCGCCAAAGGAGTGTCGTCGGTAGTCAGGGACTGCAAAGGCGTCTCGCTGAGAACCGGACCACGTGTAGCCTGTTTTGGCGTGGTGTCGGCGGGGACCGCGGGCCTAGCGTGTTGGTCCGTGTCCTTGCGTTTTTTGGACAAAACGGTAGTCGGAGTATCCGACGACATTTTATAATCAAAGGCTTTACCAAAATAGTGTTGGGCGAAATAGTGCGTTTATTGAAGGTAGCGCAAAAGCGACAGCCCGAGACGTCGTGGTCTGGGCCTAAACAAGGTAAGCAGAGGGAATGGAAATCCTTATGCGGTATTTGCCTCCCACAAGAAATACAATTATTAACTTTTTCTGACATCGGTCTGAGGCAAGAAAAGGTTCCCCAACGGGGTACTTAGCTTTAATGAAGACTTCGGTTTCCAATATTTCCATAATTCAGGAGCTGGCCGACCGGCACTTGCGAACTGCTTCTGCTTCGGGCACCGCGCGGCAAAAAAAACTGAAGGACATGGCGTCGGCTGTGTCTTATATACTCCGGCCTCACTGACGTCAGGAGAGAAAGCGACAACAACCGACGCCGGACCTAGACTTTGGAATTCGGCCGACCGAGGGACCGCCTGACGGCAGAGAACCCATCTGTGATTACTGCAGCTTTATGCACGATGAACATCTGGAAAGGACCCCCCCCTTAATTACTGGTGTTTTCTGTTGAATGACCTTAAAGTGGAAGCAGTGGGATGGATGATTAAGACAATGTCTTGCCAGCGCATTCTCTGCTCTACTCCTACTAATACTGTAGGTATGCTCATACACTCTATCTTTAAGTTTCCTGTCAGTTTTACTGACATAGAATGCTGAACAATGTTTACACTGAGCAAGGTAAACCACTAACTTTGAATTACAGTTAAATCTTCCTTCCACTTTATATGTCCTATCTCTAATAGTAAAGGTAGACCCAGTAGCATTTATCTACAGAAGTTACAAGATTCACACTTAAACATGCCTGGGTTCCTATGGGCCCCGTGGTTACTCATCTCCATCACGGCCTTCATATTCTTATCTTTCTTAAAAGTGATGATAGGACGTTCCCTCACTCTGTTCACTACTTCTCTTTCAGTAAAAAAAAGCGTTCAAGATAACCAACAAAAGCCAACAGCAAGAAAGAATGCTTATAACCTCCGTGTCATGAAACGCCAGTCTCCACCAAAATAAATGAAATTACTTCAACGAAGATGAAAAATACAAAACAGATACAGATTTGCTGTATCCAGGACTGTTTGTAAGCTTCTGTGCCCCCCAAACCTTTCTGTGTTGGAGGGAAGCATTCTAGCTTATCAGTGGGAGTGGTAAGCATTAGGTAACCTGTCTACCACATAAGGAGTGGTTCTGGCACAGAATTTGTAGTTATTGGCCGTTTGGGCGGTCTTCAATCTCTCTCAACTTTCTGATTTTAAGGCCTGCATTTGCACTTGTTTCTGTCCTGTAACTCCTGGGCCCATCTCATTTGCTCACTCAAAAAAAAAATAAATAAATAAAAATAATTTTATCTGCTTTTACTGTATTTGTGTTTCTTCCTACTTTATTTTGCTTTTGCATCATCTTAATAGTACTCAATTGTATTTATTACTGCTTGGTGTAACTCATTCTAAGCCTTTTAGTTTAAGCACTTGGGCTTCAAACCAGTTGTTTTACATTAAGAGGGTTTCTGGTCTGCACTGTAGTGGCAGAACAGGTAGCTTACATCCTTCTACGTTGGGAACTGCTGATTGAGGGCTCAGAGTCTGTTATTCTAAAAGTGTATTAATTCTGGTTTAAGCACTTGGGCTTCAAGCCAGTTATTTTACATTAAGAGGGTTCGTGGTCTGCACTCTTGTGGGAGGAGAGGCTGGACTCTGCCCTTCTGAGCTGGGAATTTCTGGTTAAAGGCTTATATTGCCTGCATACCTGAACTGCTTCTTATGAAATTGGTACACCTTGTTTGCTGCAGCACAGACTAGATCCAGGCCTACTGAATCTAGCTTTGTTTGTATGTTTGTTGTTTGTTTGCTTGTTTCCCTGAAATGCTAATTCCACCTAAAATGCGGCTTTTCAGCGCTTCTGTGGATCCCTAGTGATATCTGCATTGCTTACTGTACTTATTTCCTTGTTTCACTTGAAAGAAAGTTACTGTTTGTCATTTTTGATTTAAGTTACCTGTAACACATTGCATTTAAGTTACCTGGCACTTGCTCACTAAAGCAATTATACAAGTCAGCACTAAAAAATTAAAAGCACTACACCCTCACAAACTCCCCTTGAGTACCTTGTTCCCCATTGGCCCTTTTTTTCAATTATAAAGGAATTCCCAGTACTATTCTCGCATGTCCAAAGGTCAGTTGTCAATCTCCTCTCCGGTCCAGCTGGTGAATCTGGGAATCTTGAGGTAATGTTATAACTGCCGCATGTACAGATGAACACAGACAACGCCCTCCTCCCAACATTCCAACGCGCATGTGAGAGATGCAACCATATAGCCAAACTGGAGGCTAAGCTCTCAACTCAGTACTGGCGTAACCAGTCAGGAGGAGAAGGAAACCACACTCACTACAATTCCAGTCTCACACAGACCTACCATGACAGCAAACCAAACACATAAACACACAAAACATACTAGGCTCTAAATAAAAAATCTGCCAAAATCTGCCTAAGCAGCAGAGAGACCTCCAAAGCAGACACCCAAGCAACCGCTACCCCAAAACATAACACGTGCAACACATAGCTCAAAGCAAAGCCAGTGTGTCGAAAGTTACAGCCTCTTAAGGCTAAAACAACACACCTGATACACTTGTAATAGGTGACTCTATCGTCAGGCACACTGACGTCTGACGCCCTGCTCACCAGGTCTGAACAAGGAGAAGGTCACGTGAGATGCCTGTCGGGCGCTAGGATCCGCCACATAACACAAGCACTCAGGTCGCCCAAGGCAGCGGTACAAATATGACTCGGTCATTATCCATGCTGGTCTGAATAACCTGAGACGCATTTCCCTGGACTACATGAAAAGAGACATGAGAGGAGCTCTCTGAGCATGTAGCCCAGGCCGGCATGACCTCGACCTTGAGTAGCATCTTACCTCACCAAGAAAAGATGCCAAAGTATGAAGACAAGATGATCAATTACAACAACTGGCTTATGTATTGGTGTCATTCAAAGGGGATCCAATGCTTGTCAGCCTGGGATGACATGCCCGACAAGCCACAATGCTCGCTAGGGATGGCTTCGCTAGGGATGGCTTGCACCTGTCACCCTGGGCTGGATATTGGCAAAGGCTCTTGCTTGCGCCCTAGTGCCTTTTTTAGGCAAGGCTCAAAAGACAAACCCACCTCCATAGGTATCACAAGGGATAAGAAACCAAGAGTAATGCTACTCAACACCAGAAGTCTAAACCTCAAGATGCACGCACTCAAACTCTCCTTAGCATGGAGAACATTGATATCTGTGCAGTAACAGAAACCTGGTTCAAGGCTCCCGAGAGCACCCCAGCACTACCAGGTTATACCTCATACCATGTTTTTTGGCCCCAAAACTTGCCACAAAAGGAGGGGGAGTATCAATATCCGTCAAAGATACCCACACCTCCAGGTTGGTGGCACAGCACGGCATCAGAGAGACTATCCATGTGCAACTAACAGTGGGTAAAACTGCCTTCCAGTTTATAGCCTGCTACAGACCACCCTCCCAAACCCAGGAACCCCCCCACTCGGCCTTCCTGACACTGGAAAATATGAAGGTCTCTCAAAAACACTATTATATTGGGTGATCAACTACCCTAACATAGACTGGGAGCATTACTCTAGCTCCAACACCCTAGCCCAAAGGTTCCTAGAATTTATAAACTCAAATGCTATGGAACAACTTGTTACCACTCCCACAAGAGGGGAAACATACTGGACCTGATCATCACCAACATGGGGACTCTACTAGAATAATGTTCCAATTGCTGACCATAATTTTCTTTATTTTTCCAATATGTGGACCATATTCCAGAAAACACATTCTACCATATGTGGTATTAACTTCTAAGAGATGTTCCTGGTTGATATCATTTACTGGCCATATGAATATGATTGGAACCTAATAGGGGCACATATCTACTTCCCCATTCCTTAATAACTGTATTACTTACTTTAGACATCATGTTAACATCGTACCCTCTGTCCTTAAATAACGATGTAATAAATGACACTTCATCTAGCATCTCAGAGGAGTCTGAGGTCATTCTTATGGCACGTATAAGTTGCCCTTTATAAATGTTAAGAAATTGCTTCCTGGGATGGTTGCTGGTAAATTCAAGATAGCTGTTGGAAAAGGGGTTTTTCCTATATATTCTGGATTTAAATCCATTGTCTCCTTTTGAAACATATGTGTCTAGGTAAGGAATACCTTGATGATTGCTAGATGATGTAAATTTAAGAAAAACACTACTCTGGTTCTCTTTTAGTAAGGAGTATATTCCAGTTCCTAAATAAAATGTTCCTAATGCTGTCTGCATCTATACTAAATGGTGTAATAAAGCTCACCGTAAAGTTTGTTAGCAAAGTCTGCCCTTCATGTTCCAACCGACAGGAACCAATAGTGTTATAAACCAACAAGTCCTTTTGGGCCTCATTCGTATTCACCCTTAATGCAGAGCCTAAAATAGGTCTAAAAAACCCAGTTCTTCTTTTATGCTGGACTTCTTCAGTTAATTCCATAATTAATGAACCTGGGCACCCTCTCCATAAAAACATATTTTTAAGACCTCACATTCTTCCAAAAACACCTCGTCATTAGTAAAATTTCTTGCCGCACGCACCAACTGACCTTTAATCCCAGATCTTTTTGGTGCATAGGGTGCGAACTTGTGTAGTGTAATAAGGAATTTGAGTAAGTTTCCTTACGATAGATCCTTGCAGAGTATTGTTTCCTAATACTATCCTTCCTAAGGTCCACGTCCAAATATGCAATTCTCTCATACTGAAAGCTACTAGTGAACCTCAAGAAGTTGGTAACGGTGTTTAAGTAAACAATCATCTTGCTAGCTGCATGCATGGCACCTCTAAAAAGGATAAACATGTCATCCAGGAATCTAGTGTAGAAACATATTTTAGAACCCATATAACTACTATTTAAGATGTGCTGGTACTCCCAATGGGCCATCACTAAGTTGTCGAAACTCGCCCCACAAGGTGAGCCAATTGCTACACCCACGTTTTGCCAGTATATGTCATTGTAAAACATCACAAACTTGCTCGATAAAATAATGTCCAAGAGTTCCTCAATACGTCGTACCTCCGATTCCTCTGCTTCATGCCATCTTAGTCTCTCCAATACCCATTCTATTCGTATTTCTTGTGGGATATAGAAGTACAAATCCATCACATCAATCGTGAGGAAATTCACATCCTCCCTCTACTCACATCTGTCAATGGCAGCAAGGAATGCCCACGATTCCCTGCATATCTGCTCCTCTCTAGCCACATATTTCTTTAAAAGAGCATCAACTAGCTTCGCACTAGGGTATGTTATGGAGGATCTGGCATCCACTAAAGCTCTCATAGGAGGGTTACTTGTACTCTTATGTATCTTAGGGATGCAGGACAACAAGGGTATTCTTGGTGTGAGGGTTGTTATATAGTTTAAAGTCTGTATGCCAATCATTCCATCAATGAACAAATCGTTCAAAAAAACTCTAATATGACTGTAAGCTACATTACGTTCATTCATACTATCTCTAATGTATGTGTCACGCTCCAGTATTCTTCTCATTCTCTTGTTATACTCGTCCACCTCCATAAGTACCAAACCACCCCCCTTATCAGGCTTGAGTACCCTAATCGGTAAAGATTTAAACAAGCGTAATGCTTCTAGTTCACTTTTACTTATTTTACCTTCTCCTGAATCCATTATATAGTTTGACAATCAAATTCACACATACTTTCAAATAGTGCTAATAACGGGTGTGTAGGAGGATTGAAAGTACTTGGGACCCTCAGCTCATTTGTTGCATAGGGTTATTACCCAATAACTAGGAACCAGAATGGTGGCAAAACTGGTGCAAAGACCAACACTTAAACCAAGAAAATCACCAGCAGGACAAATGGAAATCACACTGTTTATTACCAGTTGAGCACTTTCATCAATAAAATTTGACTTCATCAAAACAAGAGGTACAAGCAGTCAAGTTTTTAAATACACTAAAACATAGTCTATAGGTTAGTATATATACTAAGTTTTTTATTAAACATTTTGTAAGACATTTTAATAAGAAGACCTATAAAATCTACCAACAGAATAAAAATACCAACTTAAAAGTTGTAGGTATATCAAAATTCCTTTATATTTTCCCCGCTTTTTCTTTTAAGGCTGATACAATAGATATAAAATCTTTCAAACCAAGGGTGTAGGTTAGCAGCCAACCTCAGTTGCCCCATAAGCTCCCTCTTGTTCCAAGTATTCTTCCAGTCCCCACCCCTAGGGTATATACGAATAACATCCAGTATACCAAATTTAAAACCAGACAAATTATTGCACACGTTGCTATTCCTATACAAGGCGTTTGTTTCCTTTTCATTTTTTATGTCGTACAAGTGCTCATAAATCCTGGACTTAAAGGCCTTCTCAGTTTTTCCGACATAAAACCCCGCACAGGCATTACACTTAGCCAAATATACTATCTTATTAGCAAGGCAATTACCTTTCTTAAAAAAACAGTGTATCCCTGGTCCTGTTATCTAAAACCACACTACTTGCCTGTATAACAAACTGCATTGTGAGCAGCACCCACAGGCTTTGGTACATTCATTTTTGCTGTGGCTACTGCCAGGTAAACTACCTTCTAATATTAACTTCAAATTACGGCCCACTTTTGTAGAAAACAAAGGTTTCTCCCCCACTACTTGGAATATATCATTATCAGTTCTAAATATACTCCAATTCTTATTTAGAATATTTTTTATTTCACTATATAGGGGGCTGTATTGTATGACACAAGCTTGCGTAAAATTACCCAGTGGTTCAACCTTTTTCCCTGTATCACTATTCTGGATTTCAAATAGGCCCCTACCCAACAGTGGTTTGTACTTTAAACCAGATTCATTAAGAATTTCTTGCAAAATGTTTTCCACCAACTCACTGGGATAACCTCTCTCTACAAACTTGTTAATTAAAACTTTAAACTCTTGAATAATATCTTTGTGGGAAGTCATCCGAACAATTCTAATAGCCTGCCCTTTGACAATACTTCTTTTCTGAAAAAGGGATTGATGACTACTAAAATGAAGGTATGCATTACAAAATGTTTTCTTCCGGTATACCTTGCATTTAAAACCATCCTTACCTTTAACTATGGTAGTATCCAAGTAATGTATCTCACTATCGTGAAATTCATAAGTGAATTTCGAAAAGGTGGTAGTGCTGTTTAGTCATTCAATAAAACTCGGAATATTACCTTTATCTCCCTTCCATAAAATAAAAATACCATCCAAAAACCTACTACATAGTAAAATCTCCAGATAATACCTACTTCAGAAGATATATTCCATCTCCCACCCTAACAACACAATGTTGGCATATACGGGGCCACAAGCTGCCCCCCATAGCGACCCCTTTTATCTGTTGATAATACTGACCCTCAAAAAATATATAATTATTATCTAAAACCAGGGCCATAATCTCACAAACAAGATTAACCTGTTCAGGGGACAAATTGGAACAAGCAAACAACATCTCTTCAAAATATTCAAGCCCCTCTTTCCTGGGAATAGAGGAAAACAAGTCCTGAATATCAATAGTCAGGAAACTGACCCCTGTTGACCAGAGGTCCGGTTTAACATTGTAATGTTAAGGTAGGTGATGGAATATATCTTCCGAAGTAGGTAAACAGCACTACCAGCTTTTTGAAATTCACTTAAGAATTTCACGATAGTGAGACACATTACTTGGATACTACCATAGTTAAAGGTAAGGATGGTTTTAAATCCAAGATATATCAGAAGAAAACGTTTTGTAATGCATACCTTAATTTTGCATAGACTATGTTTTTAGTATATTTAAAAACTTGGCTACTTGTACCTCTTGTTCTGATTAAGTCAAATTTTATTGATGAAAGCGCTCAACTTGTTAATAAACAGTGTGATTTCCATTTGTCCTGCTGGTGATTTTCTTGGTTTATTTATTACCCAATAACACAGACAAATTCAATTTTCAGATAAATAATTTTAAATCTACAAGTGTCCTTGAGAAGTCGAAACGGTGTCAAGGTACAAAGGTGAGACCCTTGGAAAAAGGTTCAATTATCAATGTTACAACATCATAGCTAGTAAAGTTAAAAATTCTAAAATCCCCATTAAGATTGAACAGAATTTTGCAGTCATTATCAGCCACATTACATTTCTGTACGTCCATCACAGTCATCTTTTATCTTCTTTTTTGTTCTTGTGGTTCCTCTTGCAACTGTTACCAGGCGAACAGCATGAAAGCACTACTGAACCTTTGGTTTGAATCTCTTCACCTCCATAAGTAACAAGATGTGCACAACTGACCAAATTAAGTTGCTCACCAGCCCTCACTTTAGCAAATGTGTCTGCTGACATTACATTACACTTCGAACGCTGTGGGTTTACAACTGATCAGGACAGTACAAAATATTTCATTCTTTGCCAATAAATCTGGCCACTGATACACCATTTACACAGAAAGTAGGGTTGCAGTTCTCTACATGACCAACTTGCTTTTATGAGTGATCTTTCTTAATAACTGAATGAGGCTTACTTGATTTACAAAGCTTTTAAAAATGGTTCCATTTTGTACACTTGTGGCATTGTTGACTAAATGCTAAGCACTTCACTCTTTTATTTATTTACTTTTATTTTACATTTGTTAACCAGGGGTGTCTGAGCCGAAAAGGCCCTTTTTCAGCAGAGGCCCGGGGAGAAAAGCTCCATAAAGAAAAATTATAGACACATTTAGTTATTTAGATACGATCAGTATACACACAAATTACAAGAGACATGTTTTTACAGTGGTATGCGGCACATAAACAGTTAAAGTGGAGAGAACAAACAAAAAAATATTAATTTTAAAAATAAAGGTAATTAATATATTTGTGGTGTACAGCTGAAATTTAGAACATAACTTCAAGCACCTTCACATTTAGACTCATGACTGGCACCACAAATACGTCAGTTAACAATAAGACTTGACTTGGGTTTTGCTGACTCACCCTTATACTGTATTGAGCTTGTCCGTTTTGCTGAGCTAGTCTTGGAACTTGGTAGAAAGCTCTGGGTTCTCCGTGCCACATCTACAGGGGTTGAAGCTGCCATGTGCTTAGGCCTGTTTCTGCTTGCCACATGCTGTATACTGTCTACTATTGATCTAGAGGCTGTTGACACCATGCTCTTATCACTTGTAAGCATACTTGTGTGCCTTTTTGTGAGCTCATGGATTTGACAAATCTCTATGGCTTTACTTAATGTTAAATCACTGTTACGAAGCAAAATCTTTCTCACTGCAGCACTATTAACATCACACACAAGCTTGTCTTTTATTAAATCATCTTTTAAGTCACCAAATATGCACATTTTAGCTTTGTTTCTCAAGTCAGTGATATAAGCTGCAAAAGTTCATAGGTAGGTACTAGGCTATCGGCCCTGGGGCCTATACAACCCCAGCCAAAAAGGTACCCTGGCTTTTGCCACTCAAGAAAATTATTTTCCTGTGCCACTGTCGAGCAGAGCCACAGAGCTGATCCCCGGGGTGAATTTCCTATTTCCCATCCAATCATCAAGATTTTTCTTGAAGAGTGCTAATGAGGAGCTTTGTTTGATATAGATAGGTAGTTTATTCCAGAGTATGGGAAGTCTCTGGGACAGGAATCTATCCCTCCGGCATGTTCTGTTTATTGTGGTAACAAGGTTTAGGTCCCTAGAGCGTGTAGCTCGGAGGGATTGGGATTTCTTTAAGTGGAGCATGTTCAACAGCTCTGGGTTTGACATAGCTTTGTATGTTAGGCAGAGATCACCTCTGAGTAAGCGATATGCAATGGAGTAAAGCTGGAGTTTTTTGAGACGGTCTGCGTAGGGCATCTGTTTGAGGCCGGTAATCCTCTTTGTGAGGTATTTCTGCGGCCTTTCCAGTTGTTGTAGATGTCTTGTGAGGTACATACCAAAAGGGGTGCTGTACTCTATAATGGGTCTAATGAGTGATGTGTAGAGGGGAACAATGACCTCTTTTTTCTGGATGAGAAACCTTTTGTGATAAGGTGTGCCACGTAGAAAGATTTCCTGAATCTGCGAACTTCGTTAGCCAAAGACTTTCTGTGTTAGCCTGTACTTCAGAGAAGTAGATACCAAAACAGGAGAGGACCCAGGACTGAACCCTGTGGTACTCCACTTGTCACTGGCCTGAAGTCGGATTTGGAGTCTGCTACTTTCGCAGTGTGGGTTCTGTCAGTGAGCCAGTTGGCAGCCCATCTTGTGACAGGGATTTATACCTAGTTTAGTGAGTTTATCTATAATTCCAGAGTGGGGGATGGTGTTGAAAGCCTTGGCAAGATCTAGATAGGCTGTGTGAACAACCTTACCCTTGTCTACAGCTTTGGTGACTGCTTCAAAGAACTCTATCAGGTTTAGAAGACATGATCTGCCTTTTACAAACCCAAACTGGGTGGGATCCAGAGTTTGGAGATTACCAATGTCTTTGTTTATAAGTTCCATGATGATATGTTCCATGGCCTTGCAGACCAGGCTCGTCAGGCTAATGAGGCAGTAGTTACCAGGGTCCATGGTGGCTCCTCCCTTGTGGAGTGGGATAACTGTTGCTGTGCGCCATTCAGCAGGCACAAAGCCTGAGGTGAGGCTATGATTGAACATGGTACTTAGGTGCGGTGCCAGTTCGTTCTGTAGTTCATGTAGAATGCAGCCTGGGATGTTGTCTGGTCCCATGGATGCTGTGTTCTTGGCTTGGAGAGTGTGGTTTTTACCTGTGCAGCCGTGATTACAGGAACTTTGCATTCTTCCGGTACAGAGACAGGCTGTTTAGGGGGTGAGAGGGGGGTAAAGTTAGCACTGAACCTATCTGCCAGGATATTGGCAATATCAGCTGGGTCTGTATATTTAGTGCCATTGTGCTGTAACAGATCTGAGTGTTGCCATTGAGATTCTTGACATAGCTATAGAATGCTTTGTGGTTGTCTTTAGAATCAGTGGCGATTTTGTTTTCATAACTAGCTTTGGAAGATTTTATCAGGAATAGCAACTTCTTACTGAGGCTGACCAGGGAGCTCCTCCACTCATGGGATTTTACTCTCTTTTGCAAGAGTTTCTTCCTTCTGTTGTACAGTTTGTTTATGGCAGGGGACCACCAGATTGGCTTCCTTTTTTTGGAGGATAGCA
This sequence comes from Protopterus annectens, assembly GCF_019279795.1. Classification (NCBI taxonomy): domain Eukaryota; kingdom Metazoa; phylum Chordata; order Ceratodontiformes; family Protopteridae; genus Protopterus; species Protopterus annectens. Next base: position 1,666,984,766 of record NC_056729.1, read on the forward strand.
TCTTGGTTCTGTTTGGGATAACACGATCCATGCACTCATGTAAGTGCTTATAAAGTGCAACTGTGTAGGATTCAGTAGTCGTAACTGTATTGTCCATCTGCATGGGTGTCATGAAGTTCATCACTTCTGTCTTAAGAAGCATGAAGTTGGCTTTGGAGAAATTTTTTACCATGGTTTCCTTAATAGGGGGTGGAGGCAGGATGTGGATATCTAGGGTAATTAGCTTATGGTCGGGATGGACCAATGTGGCATTGACTTCAGGTGTGGAACACCGGTTACTCATATTGGTAATGACTAGATCTAGGATATTGTTGCCCCTGGTGGGGGTGTGGATAAGTTGATCCAGGGCATTGGAGTTTATGAATTCCAGAAAGCGTTGAGTGAAGGTGTTGGTACATGAGTAGTTTTCCCTGTTAATGATGGGGTAGTTGAAATCGCCCATAATTAGGGTGTTTGGTTGAACCCTAATATTCTCCAGTACATCAAGAAAAGAGGAGTGGGAATCCTGGGGCATGGTGGGCGATCTGTAGCAAGCTACAATTTGGATTGCAGTTCTGGTCTCTTTTATAAAATAAGTGCCTCTCTAATGTAACATTTGTTTGGGGGTTGCACATGTCTCTAAATTTACGTTTCAAGCACTCAGGGTCCTCTCTTGATTCAGCCATACCACAATATGGCGGTTTTCCCTTCTCCTGCATATACTGCTGGTGCATACACAAATTAACGCTCTCTTTCAATGGCTTCTGACCCAGCAAAATGAATGCCCTTGTACGTGCATCTTTGTCAGAAAAAGCTGCTCCTATGAAAATATCATATTGCTGGTCAAATACTCTCCAATTCTCCGCTATATTATGATCAAACACGACTAGACCTAGTCTGCAAAAAGCCTCTGCCATATCAACACACTGTAGTGAAGGTGCTTGAAATTATGTACGAACACACACAAATATATATATATGCCAGACCTTTATGCCAATACTTGTAATTATGCCCAGTAGCACAACAAACTCTTTGAAATAACTGCACTTTGCCAAATATGTCTCTGTAGCAGAAGAACACTTTGAAATCATTGTATTTTACTTTGAAATCACTGTACTTTATGAAACCACTCCTTATCAGTGTAAGATGTACTTTAAAATGTCTGTACTTTGTGAATAAATTGTATATGGCAGAAGAAGCTCAGAGTAAGAAACTCTGAAATGAATGCAATTTGTAAATAAACTGTACAGAGCAAAATAACCTTTTAAAATGGCTGTACTTTGTGAAATAACTGCACAGTGTAAGAAACACTCTGAAATGGCTTTCTGCGAATAAATGCACACAGCACAAGAAACTTTTTGAAATGACTATAGTTTGACTGCACTTTGCAGTATAACTGTACTTTGCAGACGGCAAACTCTGAAATAATTGCACCATAATAAAGCACACACAGTGCAAACACTTTACACACTTGAGATACTTGGAACAACTCTAGCTATGCTTTGAATGGCTTTGGTCAATGCAAAATAGTAGTTTATGTCCAAACATGGTCTTTTACTAAAAACATGCAGTCGCCGTGCTCTTTAAGCTTAATTTCCTCCTTTATTGTACTCGTTATGCCCTTTTAATGTCTTAACCTGCTCATTATACTTTCCTTGTGCCCGTTTACTTTAAACATGCTCGTTATGCAAACCAAAGGTAATTCTGAGCCCCATATGAATAGTTTTGCTACTTTTATCAAATATCATGGTTTTGAACATTTCACTTAATTAATAATGCAGTTTGTGCCTTTCAATTGCTTAATAATACATTATGTGCTACTTGTTTGATTAATAATCGACTAATAATGTGTTTTGTGCCTTACACATGCACCATTTCATTTTCTTTGCCAAATAAATCATTTGTGCAGTTTTCTTTACCTTTAGCTCATTTCTGGCCCTTTTTCATTTGTCTGTGCTCCATTTCACTCAGCCTGCTTAGTCTGCCTTCACCTTCAACTCTGCACCTCATGGCTTGTAGACATAGCTCTCCTAATCCTGGTTCTGAAACCATGTCACTCGTCTGGTCAGGATAAAACCGATGAACATTCATGAGTTCTGTTCAAGCAGCTTTATTACACACAAACACATCAGGAATGAGGCTTTGTAACTCAAACTTAAATAAACTCACAAACAGACTGACTACCACACTCATGCATGTCAACACTCTGGCTGTTCTGACAAAATGGCACTGCTGCCTGCATGTGCTCTGTATTTATATGCACATACTACATCTGGAAATACTTCTTAAAGGTACATACACACTCTGATCTAAAGGGCACTCTTGCTAGACCCTGCACTGGACACCTTTCATCGTCGTCATCATCATGAAACAACTGAAGAAGGCCTTGAGCTTTGTTTTTTCTTCTTCTTCTACAGGTTATGTATGTTGGAACTCATGACAATGCTTCACATCACAGTTATTTCCTAAGAATTTAAGGCAAAGCTGATAAACCCCACTTAGTATGGAGAGATGAATCCCTGATCCCTGATTACAGTCCAGATAAACAGTTTTCAGTTTACAGCATGAGTGTCTGAGTGACTGAGCATGAGAGGATCAGCCTGAGCAGCCAAAGCCACCTTGCTTGCCCTCAAGGGGTGAAAGACTTAGGCTCATAGAGTGGTGACATTTAGTAGTACCTAGATTGGTGACATTTAGTAGTACCTAAATGCACTATTTGTAATGTCCAGCTTGTCTCTCACTGTCAATGTGGAGCTCTCCTCCTACAGTCTGGTGAAAGAAGGAAGGGTGTATGGGACTATGTATGTGTCCTGCATCTGAATAGACAACGCCGGTGAGTCAGCACATTACAAACCATGCATGGGATCATGCAAGCCTCTTCATGACCAGTCAACGACTTAAGTCAGCAAATCACCTTTGGGAGGGTTGGTCAGGCTGCTCCTTGAGCCCGGAAGCAGTCCCTCTCTCTACTACCCAACTCTTGTCAGAGGAGGAACAAATGGGCTGATCAGACTTCCCAGGCAGGAGCAAATGACTGGTAGGGCTCTCACCTAACCTAGAGATACATGGCAGTCATCTCTGACAAAGGTAAAGGACTGACTGGGTAGAGGTAAAGGAGCCATCGGACAGCTCCTGGGGAGATATGGAAGGTGAAAAACAAAAAAACATGACAGAGATGGAGTGCAAATGTGTAGTGATATGTTGACTAAAGGAACTCTCAATATCTGAGCATTTTGGATATTAAGTGTGAGAACATTCGCCAAGATTCTCCAAGGTTGCCAACTGGCTTACTGACAGAACCCACACTGTGAAAGTAGCAGACTCCAAATCAGACTTCAGAGCAGTGACAAGTGGAGTACCACATAGTTCATTCCTGGGTCATCTCCTGTTTGGTACCTACTTCTCTGAAGTACAGGCTAACACAGAAGGTCTTTGGCTAACTAAATTCACAGATGACTGCAAACGAGGAGCCATAATCGAAACTCCTAACGACGTGGACATCCTACAAAAGGGCCTCACTGAGACAGAGGCCTGGTGTCAAAGCCATGGTCTCAAGCTCAATGCCAAAAAGTGCATTGCCGTCCCCTTTGGTAAAAACTCTGTACCCATGAACTACCACATAGACGGTAGTCTACTTAACACCGAAAGTGTGATAAGAGACCTTGGGACACAGATGGACAGTAGTCTCTTCTTTGATAATCACATTGCCACAGTGGTCAGGAAATCCTTCTATGTGGCGCACCTCATCAAAAAAGGTCTCTCATCCAGAAAAAAATAGGCAATTCTTCCCCTCTACTCATCACTCATTAGGCCTATTATAGAGTACAACACCCTTTTGGTACGTACCTCACAAGACATCTACAACAACTGGAAAGGCCACAGAAATACCTCACAAAGAGGATTACTGGCCTCAAACAGATGCCCTACACAGACCGACTCAAAAAACTCCAGCTTTACTCCATCCCATATCGCCTACTCAGAGGCAATCTCTGCCTAACATACAAAGCTATGTCAAACCCAGAGCTGTTGGACATGCTCCACTTAAAGAAATCCCAATCCCTCCGAGCTACTCGTTCTAGGGACCTAAACCTTCAGAACATGCTGGAGGGATAGATTCCTGTCCCAGAGACTTCCCATAGTCTGGAACAGACTACCTATCTATGTCAAACAGAGCTCCTCATTAGCACTCTTCAAGAAAAATCTTGATGATTGGATGGGTAATAGGAAATTCACCCCGGGGATCACTTCTGTGGTTCTGCTTGACGGGGGCACAGGAAAATAATTTTCTTGGGTGGCGAAAGCCAGGGTACCTTTTTGGCAAGGCTTGTATAGGCCCTAGGGCCAATAGTCTAGTACCTACCTATGAACCTACGAACAACATAAGGAATGAGACAAGAATTGTGAAAGTGGCAGAAAAGAAGCACACTGTGCATGGGGACACTAGGATTAATATGAACCTAAGTGTGAAAATGAGAGGTAATTCACAAATGTGCCCTGATGGTGTATCAAAGGGAAAAACCCAAAAGCGACCGAAGACAGAAGGCTTCAAAGTTTGATCCTGAAGCTCCAAATTTGCCTGTTGAAACTATGGAGATCCAGAATCAGATAGAACCCCCTCCCCTTAGCTTCTTCAGAAAAATATGGGATTATAAACCCCCTTCCACTTTCAAAGAGTAGCAAAACTCTATGCCCCCTTTTCCCTTGAGAAGTACAGTCTGGGAGCTATGAAGTGACCGACTTTTTTTTTTTTTAAAGTGCTCCTAATGGAGAAAACCTAACAGTTTCAATGAGGTGTCCATCTGACATCAAGTCTAGAACCCATCTGTCCTTGGCAATGATCTTCCAAGTTGGGGCAAAACATTTCAATGGAAGCTGCAGAGATGTCCAAAGATCAGGACTGCTTCAAAGACAATTATGAATTTGGTTTCCTGGGAAACATGGCAGGAACAGAAAGATCTAGCAGAAGCAAAACCTTATGATGCTTGGCATCCTTCTTTTCCTGTGAAAAGATAAGATTTCTCTTCCAGAGATGCCTGGTCACCTAAAGCTGGAGGGGGGGGGTGATCCCCTGACCAACCACTATGGTAAATATTTACTTCCACTTCAGCAGGTATTTGATTAAATCCTGCTCATACTGGACTTCCCCTCCCTCACTTCCCCATAGCCGGGTATAAAAATGGCCTTCTTCAACTCTTCTTTAGAGACAGAAAGCATGGACCTCACTACTCAACTTCACACATACGTCTGATACTGCTGCTGTCTTAGCTGCAACAGTAAACTGCAGCAGAAGATGTGAAAGCACCACAAAAAAGGGGTTCTCAGTAAGAAATTTATTCTCCCCAGAATCTCCATGATCTAAAAATCAAGACACTTCACTGACCTTCCAAGAATGACCTGCTAAACACGTGTTAATGGGAAGGGTGAGACAGTTAACTAAGGGCTCAAAGGCACAAACTGGCAAAAGCACAGCTTCCTGCCCCAAAACCACTCATGGTTCGAGACTTACCTACTAGCAAGGAAGTCAGGTAATATGACCCATGTGCCTTCAAGCAAGGTCAATGAGATCAAGTAAGAGTTGGCTCAAGAGTACTTGTGTAAGATGATGCTTCATGTACACCAATCCTTCGCAGAGATTAACAGGGGCCGACTACCTTCTTAGGATCTGAAGGAACAGGATATGGGTGATTTCCAAACAGCACAAACAGAATCCCTGAGAACAAACCTGACGGAGGGAACAAAATTACCATCTTCCCCAAATGCATGACTCAAGCCATTCTGAGAAGGTGGCTGATAAGTTACAGGTACATCCAAAGAGGACCTCGTCAGCTTCAAGATCTCTAATCAAAGACCTGCAGAAAAGGAAGCAGTTACTTATCAAAGTAGAAGGTTTCTCTGACTCCCCCCAACAATCCAGCTTACTCATTTAGCCAATCCAAGTACCAAGAGAACAGAAGGACTTTTCACGTGCACAGGAAGGCTCCCAAGAACCTCCAAGAAGAATCATTTATTCATGCAAGAGAAAGAATAGTTGTGTAAGAACTTACCATAACATTATATGTCCTTCTCTTCCATGTTGCAGTATTCATAGCAGTAGGGAGGTGGCTGGCTGTAGCACTGGACATCCGGTCAGTATACCAAAGTCTTAGGTTAGGGAGTACATGTGACGTTGCATGTCAGAGCCATAAACCTACATCGGCTATAAATGTGACGTCTGCACGTACTCAACTCAGAACTGACTGCCGCATGAAGTAGTACCCCTGGGATGCTAGAAGAAAGGGAAGCTTTTCAGACCCACATATACGACCAGCCAAGGAGGTAAGTACATTATAGAGGTATGTAGCAGCTGCTGTGTCCTATTTGGAAGGAAGCAAAGAAGTCCCACACAAGAAAAGATAAACAAAAGAAAGAGGGGGTAGGAGGGGGGAAAGAGGGGGTAGGAGGGGGGACTGAATACTGCAACATGGAAGAGAAGGACATCTAAGGTTATGGTAAGTTCATGCACAACTATTCTATGTCCTTCTATTGTCATGCTGCAGTATTCATAACAGTAGGGAGAGTACCAAAGTTTTAGGTATGAGCCTAGGACGCAGGTTGGAGGCAGGGTCAATAAGATCCTGTAAAACAGACCTTGCAAACCCAGCTCTGGCTCTAGAAATCAAGTCTAGTTTGCAATGCTTGGTGAAAGTATGTACAGAAGACCAAGTGGCCACCTACAGAATGGAAGTGTAGTCAACACCCCTAAAAAGGCTGCTGAAGATGCAGCTGCTCTAGTAGAATGAGCTCTTACATTGGAATTTAATTCTTTTCCATGAAAGGAATAGCAAAAAGAGATTACCTTAGAAATCTATGAGGAGATTGTCTGTTTTGACACAGCCTTCCCCAAGGCCCTAGAGTGGAAGGAGACAAAACACTGGTCAGACTTTTTAATGGATTTGGTCTTGTCCAGGAAATACCTTAGCTGTCTATGAACATCCAAGGAATATAAAGTTCTGTCTGAGGAGTTTTGAGGTTGAGGGAAGAAAACAGGTAGATTAATGGTCTGATTCAAAGAGAGCTCATTAACCACCTTAGGCATGAAAGAAGGATTGGTCTTGAGGGAGACACTGTCTCTATGGAAGATAGGGTAAGAAGGAGTGGCCATAACGGCTTGGATTTCCAAGACCCTCCTGGCGGATGTAAGGGCTACCAGCAGTACTGTTTTCCAAGTACATAGTTTAAGTGATGCTGAGTGGGCTGGTTCAAATGGAGGCAGTGTGAGTTTTTCTAGCACAAATTTAAGAACCCATGATGGTGGAATAGGGTGTACGAGGGGGTCTGACATGAAGAACACCTTTTAGGAGGAGCTTTACCTCTAACCTGGATGCCAAAGGAGGTACCAAAGGAAGGAAGGCAGGCGGAGATGGCTGACAAATGCACTTTTACAGAAGGGTACGTCAGTCCTGAATGTAGCAGCTCACACAAGTAAGAAAGGACTATGGGTACTGGAACAAGAACGGGGTCCTGTTTGCTCTTCAGACACCACCTGGAGAATCTTTTCCATTTTGATACATAATTTCTCCTGGCACTAGGTTTCCTGTCCTCCTGCAGGACATTGAGTACGTCCTCTGAATACAGGTGTCTAAAGGGGATCAAAATTATATCAACCATAGGGTCAGTTTGAGGTTGAGTACCTGAGGGTGGATGAGGGATCCCCTGTCTTGTGTGAGTAGGATGAATCGGTGAGCTAACCTGTGGTGATTGCCCTTGGCTAATAGGTATAACTGGGGAAACCAATGCTGTCTTGGTCAAAAGGGGGTCACCAGCAGGATTTTTGGTTTGTCTCTCTGGATCTTCAGAAGGATTTTTTGAATCAGTGTGAAGGGCAGGGAAGCATAAAGAAACATCCCTGCCCATGCAAAAGAGAAGGCATCCACTTTCCAAATTTCTGGATGTGGGTTTCTGGTGCAAAACAAAGGCATCTGTCTGTTCTGGGAGGAGGCAAACAGATCTGCCTATGGAATACTTCACCTGTGAATAAGATCCCAAAACACCTCCCTGTGAAGCATCCATTCGTAAGAAGGTGCTGAGGTTCTGCTGAAGGTGTCTGTCAACACATTCTCTGCTGAAAGAATGTATACAGCTTGCAGGTGAAATTGTAGTTTCACTACAAGAGACCAAGTCTGAATTGCCAAGGCGCAAAGTGGATAGGACCTTGTCCCCCCCTACTTGTTGATATACCACAGAACAATCATATTGTCTGTGACTACCTTCAACGTGCCTGGTAGGAGAATTTGTTGGAATGTTTGTAGTACCAAGAGAAGGGCCCTCAGTTCTTTGATACTGATGTGGTCCCTTTGTCTCTGGGGAGACCACTCTCCCTGAACTTTGTTCTGGTTGCTGATGCTTTCAAGAATGGCTCTCCAACCCAGATCTGACTACAGGTGTTGTGAAGGTGAAGAGATCTGTAAGGGTACCCCCTGATTGAGGTTGATGGATGAAATCCACCATGCCTGCTCCTTTTTCAAGCATGGGAGAAGAGGGAGCGTCTCATCCAGAGGATGGGAGTGTGGTTCCACAAATTCTTCTAGACCCATTGGAACTTTCGCATATGCAGCCTTGCAAAGGGGAGCATGGGAATCAGTGATGCCATGTGGCCTAGGACCCTCAGAAATTCCCTGGCTGAGTTGTATGGGAGAGAAAGGAGAGATTGGAAGTAATGGGTGAGGACATCCAGCCACTGGCAGGGGATGAAGGCTGCCATCTTGTCTGCTCTTATTCTGCACCCTAAGACGACAAGGTCTTAGTCAGGTGTCATTTGGGATTTTTGTTGGTTCACTGTGAACCCTAGGTCTTCCAAGGTCTTGCACACTATGTGCAGGTGATGGTAAAGGGACTGGCAGTCCTGGTGCAGGATTAACAGGCCATCTAGGTAGGGATATATTTGTATACCCTGCAATCTGCAATGGGCGATAACTGGAGCTAGACACTTTGTGAATACTCTTGGAGCTGTAGAGAGCCCAAATGGCAAGGTAGACAACTGAAAATGTAAGGAACTTACTGAAAAATGTAGGAATTTCCTGTATCTGGGGTGAATGGAGATATGAAGGTAGGCATCTGTCAGGATCCAGGGATACCATGAAGGCTTCCTTGGGAATAAGAGGTACAAGATGTTGCAAGGTGAGCATCTTGAAGGTAGGCACTTTGAGAAATAGACTGAGGATAGGCAAGTCCAGAATTGGTCTCCAAGGACCATCCTTTCTTGGGACCAAAAACATCCTGGAGTAAAATCCCTTGTTTGTCAGATCCAGATGGACTTTTTCTACTCTGCCTGAGATAGGAGCTATCCCAAAATTGGAGGAAAAAGGTGAAGCGGCTTGAAGGGAGTTGAAGTGTCCCCCGGAAGGGGGAACTGCCCACCAAGTCATAAAATAACCTTTTTGAATGATGGAAAGGACACGAGTCTCTATGGTGATTTTCTGCCAGGAGGGTAGGGAAAGGGTTGGACGGAGGGCCAGAGGGTTGGAAGTGGGTACAGGATTTGAGCACTGTCTGGGTCAGGCTGCCTCTGAAAGGAGGGATTGAGGTGGAGGAGGGTCTAGGAGTGGTTTACTTCCTAGGGTGTCTCCGTCCTTCAGATTGTGGTGCAGTAGAGTGAGAAGACTGCCTCCTTACAAAACTGGTCCTTTGTGGGTAGTTCCCGTGGTATCTAGGAATGGGCGAGATGAGCAAATGTTTTAAATTTTGCAACTCCTTGCCCTGTTCTTGGAGAGATTTAAGGAGCTCAGCTGAAGCAGTGACAAACAGGGCCTTATTAAAAAGTGGTGCATCCAGTAATTTGACATGTACATCCAAGGGTAGAGGGTGGAGTCTCAGCCAGGAGTACCTTCTCAGGACAGAGCCAGATGCTGCAGATTTGGATGATGCTTCTACAGCATCACAAATGCACTTGATGGAATGCCTGGTCACCTGAGAGGCAGTAGAGAGCAGGGCAGAAAGCTGAGACTTAGCAGGAGAATCTGGGACATCAGGCATTAGTGCAGAGGCCTTAGACAGGGTATCTAGAACAAAACCAGCCATGTGGGTTTGATAATTAACAGCTCTAATGGCTAGTGTGGAAGAAGTATAAATTTTCTTCCCCTTTGTCCATGAATTTGTTAGCCTTATCTGTAGAGAATACAGAAGTGGAAGGTAGCTGTCTGGAGGATTTGTTTGCTGGCACAGCAATGACTGCTGGGTATGCAAGTGGATTTATGAACAAGAACTGTGCCTCCCCGGGGGACCTTGTAAAATCTATCAGGTTGTTTAGAAGCTGGGGGTTGAGAATCTGGGACCTGAGATGCAGCCTGAAAAGCATCCAGAAAAGCTAGAAGCACAGGAGGAACTGCAGATGGTGAAGGCTGGTCCATCTGCAGGTGTTCAAAATACCTCTTTTTAGTCTCAGATGCATCAAAGACATCACATTTAAAATGCTCTCTCATAAATGTAATGGTGTCCCCAAAGGAGAATTCTTCCCCAGGAGAATCCGGACTAATGGTGTCCTCTGGAATAGCAAAGTCTTTGGGAGACTCAAGTTGGGAACAGTAAGTCAGGGATTCATCAGAAGAAGAGAGTTCTTCCACTGACTCCTCCAAGGCCTGCACAGGTGGTAGGACTGGTTGGGGCACCTGAGACTGAAGGGCCTGGAAGGCTGTGAACAAGTTTTGGGAAAGGACTGCCTATTCAGGCGCTGGTTCTATAGTTTTGTAGTTTTTGTGTGGTTCTGTAGTTCTGTGTTTTCTTCTTGTTTTCCATTAAGAGAAATAGGAGAAGTCATCTGTTTGGGAGCCAATGACAAGGTGGATGGTAAGGTGGTAGTAGGCCCCACTGACGCCATGAGCTGTGGTTCTCCCTCGCCTGATGGTTGATCAACCTCAGCAGATGTACACTTCTGCTGAACTGGCTTCCACCATGGTTCCCAGTTCCAGTGGTGGAAATGACGTCCAATGGGACCCCAGGCTAACATCCACCTCAAGAGTCTCCCAGGACTCCTGAGGTGCAGCATGTGTTTTGGGCCAAACTTTTTTGGCCCTCTTCCGAGGCTGCTCCTGAAAGGTACCTACCCCACCCTCCATACCTAATGCCAAACTTCACAGTCTTTGGTTATCTAAGTATAATGTTAAAGCAGCCAGGCAAGTACGCAAGGTTTTAGGTACAAAGGACTGGCAGATGCCGCAAGACTGACTCAGAGCTGCTAGATATGCTACACCTAAAGAAATCCCAATCCCTCCATTCCACACGCTCCAGGGACCTTAACCTCATTACCACAATAAAAGAACATGCTGGAGGGACAGGTTACTAACCCAGAGACTTCCCATACTCTGGAACAAACTTCCCATTCACGTCAAGCAGAGCACTTCACTGGCCCTCTTTAAGAGGAATCTTAACGAGTGGGTGGGGAATAGGAAGTTCACCCCAGGGATCATTTCAGTGGCCCTGCTTGACTGGGGTACTGGGAACTAACTTTGGGCGGCATGATGCCATGGAATCTTCTTGGGATAGGCTTATATAGGCTCCAGGGTCATTAGCCTAGTACACACCCATGAACCTATGAACTTGTAAGTCAAGGCCTTTCCCTACACAAAACAAACACTGATTGTGTGTGTCCTTATGTGAAATTTGTCTTCCACAAGCGCACTTTCTCTTTCTAGCTGACATGTACATCTGGAAAGAAAGAAGGAATAAATATACAAAAAAACCCCAAAAGGATACTTATCTGAAGTGGACAGCTGAAGTCAAATGAGCAAACAGATTCCACAAGCTGTTTATCAGAGGTCTGTAGATCACTGTTGCAGAAAAGTTCTCGGTTTGGTACGTGTAGACATCACATTTATAGCCGATGTTGGTTTATGGCTCTGACATGCAATGTCGTACCTAAGACTTTGGTATACTGTCCGGATGTCTGGTGCTGCAGGCAGCCACCTCCCTACTGTTATGAACACTGCAACATGAGAATAGAAGAACATCTAGGAGATGATAAAAAACAATCATTCCTATCTGTCTCAGAAGTGAGGCATGTTTGTTCCTCAGATTCCCATGCCAAGCAGTTTGAAGTGGGGGAGGAAGGCAATTTTCTCACATGACCACCAGTAAGGGCTAGCGTGTAACCCTCTCACATGAACGCCAGTAACGGATAGCATGCATCCTTCTTACATGACCTTAGGTAAGGGCTTGCATGCATCCTTCTTACATGACCTCTGGTAAGGGCTTGCATGCATCCTTCTCACACAACCTCCACTAAAGGCTACCATGCATCCTTCTCACATGACCTCCAGTAAGGGCTAGCAAGCATTCTTCTCACATAACCTCCAGTAAGGGCTAGCATGGATCCTTCTTACATGAACTCCAGTAAGGGTCAGAATGCATCCTTCTCACACACAGTAAGGGCTAGCATGCATCCTTCATACATGACCTCCAGTAAGGGCTAGCATGCATCCTTCTCACATGAACTCCTGTAAGGTCTAGCATGCATCTTTCTGACACTACCTCCAGTAAAGGCTAGCATACACTCATCTAGCACTTTAGGCACAAGGTGGCAGACATGTGCATATTGGTTTATGGGCTTAAAGTGTGAAAGGAGATGCACAAGATGCCAGCAGAGGGCCATGCTCTGGCATCAAGCTGCATTTCCTAAGACTGTAATACTCCTGCAGCAATTTGATGTTTACTAACAATGACCATACAGTACTCTTCTCCAATGCCACTTGCAATAAAAGGTGCAGTACAGGCTTCTTCAATTCCTGTCACAGTCAAGAACTGGGGCTATAAAGCACAATTTTAGCTAAGTCTCAACTTCAGCTTAACACATGTGCAAGTACAGATGGAGGCTCATCTTTGGCACAGAAATGAAAGAAATGGCTTAAAGAAATCTGGTTATTGTAAAGAATAATGCAATCGTGCCTGTTTTGAACACAAAAATATTATCTACCTGCTTAGACTACAAATTGTAAGCAACTACAGTTGTGCAAGTAAACTTACCATAACAGGAGAAGTTCGAATGATCACCGCTACAGTAGCCTTAGTAATGTGTGTTATATCCTGCCAAGTATACAACAGACAGCTTTCCAAGGCTTCAAGGCTCCTTCCACACTCCATAACCATTAGTCAATTTGATCTCAACTGACTAAAAAGACAGATATGGATGCAAAGCCCTTCAGAGCTTTTCAAACTAACACAGAGAGGGATGCTGAGCCATGAAAGGACAATGCTAGGAAAAACAAAAAGTAAGTGTCCACAACCTGGCATAAACAACACAGCAAAAAGAAGTGTAAAGAAGGTTGGGAGGGAGGGAGTGGCTACTACAGCATCTCTTCTATATGTATGTTCTTGCACCTGTCCTTGGTGTCCCACATACCTTGCACTTTAATCCCTTCTGAAACTGCACACCAAGTAAAGTCTGAGGCATCTGTGGTGACTGACTACTTTGGACAAGGGAGGGAGAAGGGGAGACCTGGATTTAAGGATATTTGTTGTCTCCACCAAAAGGTTTATCTTTTTACAAACCCCAGCACATCGATTTGAAAAGATCAAGGATGTTGTTTCCTGGAACCAAACAGACTTCAGTTACCATTATATCTTTCTCATGTGGAGTCAAGCCATGGATATCATGAGAATCATAGATGCCTTGAGACCAAAATTATTTATTTATTTTTTTTATTTAACATTTATTTATCGAGAAAGTCAGACTTGGAACAAGCCAATTTTCAGTGGAGGCCAGGGGAGAAATGCTCCAGGAGCATGTCTTTGTGAAGGAAACTGCAGCACGGAGGAAACCCACATGAACGCAGGGAGGACATGCAGACTCCGTACAGAAGGCATGCTAGCTGAGAATCAAACCAGAGTACCTCTTGCTGTGAGGTAACAATGCAAACTGCTGCACCACTGCGAGGGAATATGTCAATCATGACATATTCCCGCATAGTCACCAGATTCTAAGTGGAAAACCTTAAAAATAGATCTAGATATATACCTATGTTTTTTCATGTTAAAGAAAAGCCTTTGAATGGAGGTGACTAGCTGACGCACAGTCCTGTGTGAAGGAGTCTAAAAAGACTTTTGAATGTTCTCTCGGAATCCCAGCTTGTGTAAGAGTTCTCTCGCCTGAGAGGGAGAGAGTCTTGACACATTGAAAAACAAACTTTGCAAAGATAAGCAAGTCATCTAAATATGGAAAAATATGGATACCATGTAGCCTGTAATGAGCAATAACTGGAACTAGACACTTTGTGAACACTCTTATCAGTCGATAGTCTAAAGGGAAAGGCAGAGATGCTGTTTTTATTGCAGGATACATTTCATGCTCTAAACTAGGAAAAATAATACACTTTCATAACATTTTCCAATTGCTCTTAGTTTTTTGTTTTTTTTTTTTACTTTTTTTTTACATTTAACAGCGTATTCACCTTCATTGAAGGTTGTGCATCAGGGCTGGCAACTCGTCATGTAAAAATCTACTGCCAATCATTAGCAGACCGGAGTTCTGCTGTGGCGACCCCTAACTGGGAAAAGCCGAAAGACACAACAACAAGACTTGCATCTCTCCTCAGTATGAGCCTACAAAACAGTTTCAGAAAGATCTTTACCTGTTTAAGCATGATGCACCGTCATAGCCCCCAGAGGCATAAAGGAGACCATGAAGCACTGCAACACCTAAGCAGCTACGTCTAGTTCCCATGGAAACCTCTGACACCCAGGAATTTGTAACTGGGTCATATGACTCCACTGTGGCAAGATCGGATGTTCCATCATAACTACATTAAAACAAAAATAAAAACAATGAATAGTCAGTACAGTAAAAGATCTAAACACTGTATGCAACTGTACATAGCGATGTAATGCATGTTTTAGAAATCTGCTCAGATGTATGTTTTGTTACTGCATATAATTACTCCATAGTCTCAACAACTGTATAATTATATGTTACCTACTGCAATACATCTCGGGTCAATAGTACCAAATCGAAAGCACTAAAAAGCGAACAGCTTTAACATCGAAAATGCCATTCATCGAAGTCACTCTTATGGGAGGATGTGCCCCAACCCCCCCCCCCCCCGCTAATTATATATATCAGCTCCGAAATCGCACTAAAGTGAGGAAAGAGCAAATTGTCCGATCATCACTATACTGCAATCTCACAATAAACACCGTGATGAATAGCATTTCCTGAAAGGAAGACTGTAAAGTGCGTTTCTTGTACACACTTTACCCCTCAGTTGACTATGATGCCAAGTGGATATAAAATGCCTTCCTATGAACATAATTTCTTTGGAAGAACTCGCCCTACAGGAAAGACTTAACTACACGATCTGGGTGAGCATTTGTGGCAGGGAGAAAGTTATTACTGCAATTGGTTTGTGATAGAGGGTTGTCTGCATCTCCCCTGCATGCATGAAGATCCTAACATTTAGGAATTTCATTTTCTTATACTGCGTATTAGAAGTAAACAGTTCTTTAGATTCACAAAAATCCACAGAAACAAACCAAATACACCAACCCAAAGCTGGTGCCTGGTCCCAAAACAACTGTTCTCAAAGTCTCCAATAAAAACTGCCAAACTTTTAAAATTCAAACACTTCAATGGTGTAAAAACAGTAAAACAGGAGTGCTTTCATTTAAAACAGTGTTAAACTTCATCAGACATAGTACTGAACACATTTCCTCTAAGTACTTCCTACTTGCATTTGATTGGTTATGCTACTGCTTACTTCAACACCACAAGGTCCTGTTTTAAAGTTACAGTGTCATTATTACATACAGGTTCAGAGGCAGGTACTAGGCTATTGGCCCTAGGGCCTACATAAGCCTAGCCAAATGGTACCCTGGCTTTTGCCACCCAAAAAAATTATTTTCCTGTGCCTCTGTCGAGCAGAGCCACAGAAGTGATCCCCGGGTTG
Source organism: Protopterus annectens (assembly GCF_019279795.1). Taxonomy (NCBI): domain Eukaryota; kingdom Metazoa; phylum Chordata; order Ceratodontiformes; family Protopteridae; genus Protopterus; species Protopterus annectens. The sequence continues at coordinate 1,667,000,653 of NC_056729.1, forward strand.
AATTTAATATCTCCCATCCAATCATCGAGATTTTTCTTGAAGACTGCTAATGAGCTTTGTTTAATATAGATAGGTAGTTTGTTCCAGAGTATGGGAAGTCTCTGGGACAGTAATCTACCCCTCCAGCATGTTCTGTTTATTGTGGTTACAAGGTTTAGGTTTCTAGAGCGTGTAGCTCAGAGGGATTGGGATATCTTTAAGTGGAGCATGTCCAACAACTCTGGGTTTGACATAGCTATGTATGTTAGGCAGAGATCGCCTCTGAGTAGGCAATATGCGATGGAGTAAAGCTGGAGTTTTTTGAGATGGTCTGCATAGGGCATCTGTTTGAGGCCAGTAATCCTCTTTGTGAGGTATTTATGTGGCCTTTCCAGTTGTTGTAGATGTCTTGTGAGGTACATACCAAAGGTGGCGTTGTACTCTATAATGGGTCTAATAAGTGATGAGTAGAGGGGAACCATGGCCTCTTTTTTGCTGGATGAGAAACCTTTTGTGATGAGGTGTGCCACGTAGAAGGATTTCCTGACTACTGTGGCAATGTGATTATCAAAGGAGAGAGTACTATCCACCTGTGTCCCAAGGTCTCTTATCACACTTTCGGTGTTAAATAGACTACCGCCTATGTGGTAGTTCATGGGTACAGAGTTTTTACCAAAAGGGATGACAATGCACTTTTTGGCATTGAGCTTGAGGCCATGGCTTTGAAACCAGGCATCTGTCTCAGTGAGGCCTTTTTGTAGGATGTCCACATCGTTAAGAGCTTTGATTATGGCTCCTAGTTTGCAGTCATCTGTGAACTTTGTTAACCAAAGGCCTTCTGTGTTAGCCTGTACTACAGAGGAGTAGATACCAAACAGGAGAGGACCCAGGACTAAACCCTGTGGTACTCCACTTGTCACTGGTCTGAAGTTGGATTTGGAGTCTGCTACTGTCATAGTGTGAGTTCTGTCAGTGAGCCAGTTGACAACCCATCTTGTGACATAGGGATTTATACCTAGTTTAGTGAGTTTATCTATAATTCCAGAGTGGGGGATGGTGTTGAAAACCTTGGCGAGCTCTAGATAGGCTGTGGGAACCACCTTACCCTCATCTACGGCTTTGGTGACCACTTCAAAGAAGTCAATCAGGTTTAGGAGACATGATCTGACTTTTACAAATTCGAAGTGGGTAGGGACAAGAGTTTGGAGATTACCAATGTCATTGTTTATAAGTTCCATGATGATACGTTCCAAAGCCTTGCAGACCAAGCTCATCAGGCTAATGGGGCAGTAGTTCCCAGGGCCCATGGTGGCTCCCCCTTTGTGGAGTGGGATAACCGTTGCTGTGCGCCATTCAGTGGGCACAAAGCCTGAAATGATGCTATGACTGAACATGGTACTTAGGTGGGGTGCCAGTTTGTTCTGTAGTCTGTGTAGAACACAGCCTGGGATGTTGTCAGGTCCCATGGATGCTGTGTTCTTGGCTTTGGTGAGTGTGTTTTTTACCTGTGCAGCCGTGATTACAGGAACTTTGCATTCTTCCGGTACAGAGATTAGCACTGAACCTATCTGTCAGGATGTTGGCAATATCAGGAGGTTCTGTATATTTAGTGTCATTGTGCTGTAACTCGGAGCAGATCTGAGTGTTGCCATTGAGATTCTTGACATAGCTATAGAATGCTTTGTGGTTATCTTTAAAATCAGTGGCGATTTTGTTTCAATAACTAGCTTTGGAGGATTTTATGAGGGATCTCAGCTTCTTACTGAGGCTGACCAGGGAGTTCCCTCCAATCATGGGATTTTACTCTTTTTTGCAACAGTTTATTTCTTCTGTTGTAGAATTTGTTTATGGCAGGGGACCACCTGATTGGCTTCCTTTTTTTGGAAGACAGCATCTTGGTTCTGTTAGAGATTGCACAATCCATGCACTCGTGTAAGTGCTTATAAAGTGCATTTGTGTAAGATTCAGCAGTCGTACCTCTATTGTTTGTCAGCATGGAAGTTGTGAAGTTTGCCACTTCTGTCTAAAGAAGCGTGAAGTTGGCGTTGGAGAATTTTTTTACCATGGTTTCCCTAATGGGGGGTGGCAGTGGGATGTGGATGTCTAGGGTAATTAGCTTGTGGTCGGATCTGACCGAGGAACTGACCTCTGGTGTGGAACACCAGTTGCCGATGTTGGTAATGACCAGGTCTAGGATATTGCTGCCCCTGGTGGGGGTGTGGATAAGTTGATCCAAGGCGATGGAATTTATGAATTCCAGAAAACGTTGAGCACAAGAGTTGGTACATGAGTAGTTTCTCAGTTAATGGTGGGGTAGTTACTGTTTTTCAAAGACATGGTACTTTGTAGAGAATTGTGTTAAAAAACATAAGCCAAATTTATTGGCTTTAAACTATTTTCTTCCTTCCAATTATTTTAATTTTAGAACTGGGGTAACTTAACTACGATCACTGATACCTAGCCAGCTGTCAGCTTGCAAATGCATGTCATTTCAACTATTTTAACTATAAGTAAACATCCCATGCCTTCTTGATCAATGACCATGAACTTGAATTGATGTCCTACTTGTTCACTATTATGTTTAGCCAAGGCATTGTTTAAATTATTCTTTCTAATAGCATATTCATGCTTGTAAATTCTCTGGCAAAACCGCCTTTCCATTGGCAAGGAAGAAAATAGTTTAACGACAATAAATCTGGCTTATGTTTTTAACACAATTCTGTATAAAGTACTAGGTCTTTGAAAAACAGCAATAACAGTACTACATGCAATAATGACACTGTAACTTTAAAACAGGACCTTGTGGTGTTGAAGGAAGCAGAAGCATAACCAATCAAATGCAAGTAGGAAGTACTTAAAGAGGAAATGTGTTCAATACTACGTCTGATGAAGTTCAACACTGTTTTAAATGAAAGCGCTTATGTTTTATTGTTTTTACACCATTAAAGTGTCCGAATTTTAGTGTTTTTTATCGGATACTTTGTTTTGGGTCCAGGCACCAGCTTTCATTTGCTGTAGTTCTTTAGATTCACTACACTGTCTGTCATAGTTCTCTTACTCCCAAAGAAAACACCGTCGCACTTTATTTAATTTGTTAACTGGGGAGAACACTGGCCTCTTTGGACTGATTGTTTCCAGACTCCGCATGGCAGCTAAAATGACAAGGATCACAAACTTGATGTACATCAATTATAAATCTGAATAAAACAAGCAAATGTAATGCAGAACGATCAATTTGTCATAAAGTACAATGCAAAAGACGAGAGTTAGAAAATAATTTATGGAAAAAAATACAATCAGAAAGATCAATGAATGGGAGGGAAATAGAAAAGAAGAATGAAAGGCACTGCCGGCAGAGAGGTTAAGGGTGTACGAGGAGACCTCTTGTGTGTGCAGTATTTAGTGTTTTACACTAAAACTAGGAGTAGAGGGCATTCGCTTGGTGGGAGTAAGTCTTTAAAGCAGCAAGTTTTACTAGTGGCACTGAAGTAAAAGGGGGGGGGATTAGGAACAGGTATCTGTACAAGTTTTAAATCATGAGCATGTTGCTTATTTAAACATGTGTTTCAGTTCCTTACTGGATTCCTTAATGGTGGTGTACTCAGACACATGGGAAGGGATGCCCAGACCTGTGGCCCAGCAGGGAGAAACTATGGCTGTGTGCACTGCAGCTTTGTTGTTGGTTTTTGAAGGGAGTTTATATTCACAGGATCATAGGAGGTTACTAGGCTAATGGCCCTGGGACTCTGTAGAAGCCTAGCCAAGAGTTTATCCCCAAAAAAGAACCCTCAGTCAGCACCTGTCACCCCTGTCAGTGAGGGACAAAGGTGGAACCCCTGGGACAAATTTGTGGTTTCCCATCCACTCATCAAGACTGCACTTGAAGAGGGTCAGTAAGGTACTCTGTTTCACATGTATGGGAAGTGCATTTATATTACCCTATTGTACAATTTAAATAGCGAACACTATTTCATTGTACCTAAAATATCTAAGTCACAAAATATTGAACATACAGAACAGCAAATTTTTTCCCAGGGAAAAAAATTGCTGTTCCAAAACACAAACACACAACACAAGCACACCAAAATAAATAAACCACACACATACACTTAACAAAATCATAATTCTAACCCTACACTACTACCTATCCACTCACCTTAACCCAACCCTAAAGTCCCTAACTACCGCACACTCACCTTACCCGCTCCCTAACTACTGCACACTCACCTTACCCACTCCCTAACCCTAAAGCTCCTAACTACTGCACACTCACCTTACCCCGCTCCCTAACCCTAAAGTCCCTAAATATTGCACACTCACCTTACCCGCTCCCTAACCTAATGTCCCTAACTATCGCACACTCACCTTACCCTGATCCGTTCCCACACTTACCTTAACCCGGTCCGTAACCTCCGTTTGCATACTTACCTTACCCTGGGTCAATAACCTTCCCATTACAGTAGAGTAAATAGCGAAGCCATGGAACGGACAACCGAAATCTTACCCTAGGTAAGATTTTGAAGTTCCGTGGCTTCACTATTTTGAGTTTTTGACAAAAACGGGTCAATATTATAGCATTCAAAGTTTAAAAACTTCAATACTATAACAGAGACCCATGGGAAGCTTATTCAAGAGACGGGGCAGCCTCTGGGAGGAAAACCTGTTTCTCCAGCAGGTTTTGTTGATGTCACAAATTAGATTTAGGCCTATCGAGTGGGTAATGTGCAAGGAGCTATATTTAGGGATATGGAGCATCCCTAGTAGGGCAGGGTCCAATATTACCTTGTAGGTGAGACACGTATCACCTCTGAGCAATCTGTACGATACCGAGAAGAGTGATAGTGATTTGAGCCTGTCCGCATAGGACATATGTTGGAGGCCATGGATTCTCTTTGTGAGGTATTTCTGTGGCCTTTCCAGTTGGTGCAGGTGTTTGGAGAGGTACATACCAAACGGGGCATTATACTCAATTATAGGCCTAATAAGGGAGGAGTACAGAGAGGTAAGAACCTCCTTTTTTCTGGATGCAGTTCCTTTACTTATGCAATGAACCAAGTAAAAGGCTTTTCTAACCACTGCCACCATATGATGGTCGAATGTGAGATTGTTGACAACCTGAGTACCCAGGTCTCTCTCAGGGAACACCGCTAGTGACAAGTTTGCTGTCGGAGGTGGTGGTGCCTATTTTGACCTTGTAGGTCCTATCGGTGAGCCAGTTGGCCACCCACCTAATGAGACAGGGAATTACGCCAAGTTGTGTTAGCTTTTCGATGCCACCCGAGTGGGAGATTGTGTCAAAGGCCTTGGCCAAGTCAAGGTAAGCTGTATGTACTGACTTTCCCTCATCCAGGGCCTTGGTAACTGTCTCAAAGAAGTCAACCAGGTTCAATAGGCAAGATCAGCCCCTGACAAATCCAAATTGGGTGGGATCAAGTGCTTGGAGATTGAGTATGTCCTTGTTTATGAGATCCATAATAATACGCTCCATGGCTTTACAGATCAGAATTGTCAAGACAATGGGGTGATAGTTACCCGGTTCAGTTGTGGCACCACCTTTGTTCAAGGGGATGACAATGGCAGTTCTCCACTCTGCTGGAATGAAGCCTGTAATTAGGCTGTGATTGAATAGGGTGCTCAATGGCAAAGCTAGTTCTTGCTGGAGATGGTGAAGAATACAGCCTGGGATACTATCAGGTCCCATGGAAGGTGTGTTCTTTGGCTTGGATACGGCCTTTAACACTTGATCTACAGAGATGTGAGGTGTGGGACACATATTGGTGATGTCGAGTGGGCCTTTGGGGAGGGATAGGGGGCTGAAGTTTGCACTGAACCTATCAGCTAGCAGGCTGGCTAAATCAACAGGATCAGTGCAAGTGGTATCATTATGTACTAATTCAGAACAAACCTGAGCTATGCCATGGAGGCTCCTGTCATAACTGAAGAAGGACTTGTGGTTTCTCTTTGTTTCAAAGACTAGTTTCAACTCATAATTGGCTTTGGAGGTTTTCACTAGTGATCAAATTTGCTTGTTGAGGCTGAGGAGGGAGTTTTTCCAATTAGGAATTTGTTAATTTTTACCCCTAGACAACAGTTTCTTCCTTTTATTGTAAAGCCTGTTGATAGAGGATGTCCACCAGACATGTTTGTGTTTCCTTGAGGAGCAGGTTTTAGTTTTGTTTGGTATGGCTGAGTCCATGAAATTGAACTGGTGCTTGTATACTGCATTGGCGTACTGTTCAGCATAGTTGTCTGCATTCTCTGAGGGGGACAGGGGTGTGAAGCTACTGATACCCTCCCCTTAGGAGGTTGTAGTCAGCTTTTGAGAAATTTTTTAGCCTGGTTATGGTTGAGGAGGGCTTGGGTGTGATAGAAACTTCGAATGAGACAGACAGATGATCAGATCTCACCAGGAAAGAACTTACTATGGGAGTGGTGCAGTCACTCATGTTGGTTAGAACCAAGTCCAGAATGTTAAATCCCCTTGTGGGGGATCAGACAAGCTGGTCTAGTACATTAGAACTGATGAAGTCAAGGAATCATTGGGTGAGTGCATTAGTGCAGGAATAGTTCACCCAGTCTATGGTGGGGTAGTTGACGTCACCAAGGATCAGGGTGTTAGGGGGTACACCTTGATGGAGTCAAGTAGGTCCAGGCAGGAGGAGTGGGTGTCCTAAGTCATGGAGGGTGGTCTATAGTTGGCTAAAACTTGGATGGGTGCCTTGCCAACTGTCAGCTGCACCTGGAGTAACTTAAGTGCGCCACACTGGCATACCAGTCTAGAGGTGTGCCTGTCCTTCATGAAGATACAGACTTCACCACCATTAGTCTTTCAGACCTCATTTTGGGGTCATAGCCTGGTAAGGCAAGGGTGCTGTCCGTAACCCTGAACCAAGTTTCCGTGCCTACACAGACATCGGCATCTTCCAGTGTGAGGAGAGCCTCACACTGGAAGATACCATAAATTACGCAGTCGAGTTTCCCACATTTGGAGAAATCACAGGTGTCAACCCAACCGAAGTGTGTAATGGAACAGCCTGAACCTGGAGAAACCACCTTCATGATCATGGTATTCTCCCTGCCAGGTAAATATTCAGAGGAAAAGATCCAACGTTGTAGTTAAGGTCCTTGGAAACAGGAGTCTGTCAAAGAAAGGTAATGACTGTTTGTGTCTTTCGGCTTTTCCTGGTTAGGGGTCGCCACAGCGGAACTCAGGTCCGCTAATGATTGGTAGTTGATTTTTATGTGCCGAGTTACCAGCCCTGACGCACAACCTTCAAGGAAGGTACGCCCATTCGCGCATATCTCCACGCAGAAGACGCTTTAGCTGAGAATCGAACCGAACAGCATCTTACTATGAGGCGACAACGCTACCGCAGCACCACCACCGCGGGTAAAGAAAGGTAATGACTGAAGATTAATAAGTTTGAAAAGGAAGGCTCATAGTAAGAGTTGTATTCCATATATGAATTTTAACCTGTTTGATTTTGTAAGAACTTGGCTATGGTGTTGTGCGCCTTGGGTAACAGCACAATAAAGTTGCAGGCAGAAGTTGGAGAGGATTTTGTTTTAGGCACATGCAACCACAGCTGCCCATTGTGAAAAACGTCATTACTTTTGCTATCTTTCCTATGGGGCAGGGTAAAGTGGAAGATTCTGGCTTCCCAGAATAGTTGTGCATTGATTTTTCCTTTGGTTAGCTGTGCATTGCTGAAAATTAAGTTGCTGACTGAGACATACCCCTAGATAATGGGGGGGGGGTGATTTCAAGGAGTGTATGGTTATTAAATGACAAAAGCAGTTCTTGGGACCCTTGGAGAGCCTAGGTTTGGTTCTGAATATCACAGTTTTAGTTTTTTGTATTTTTTTGAAATTGTTTTCCGAGTTAGCCAGCTAGATAATTGGGACATGCTGTCTTGTAATTGTTTTTTGACTGCAAAGTGGATGAGGCGAGACTTATAGGTAACCATTACAGTAAAGTAGGGAAGGTCACCTGGACATTTTCTGATAAGGAGACAAATGGGTAAGAGCAGAGAGGACTGGCAAATCCCTGATTAACAAGAGCAGCATAACCAGGCAAGGAATTGCCAGTTTTGACCATGAAGTGCCTGTAGGAAAGGAAGCTTTTCAGACACAGCAGAACTTGGGTGGCAACACCTTCAGTGGAGCATATGATAAACAGTAGTTTAAGAGAATGGCAAAATTTAAGAAGATGCCATCAGTTACCATACACATAGAAGTCTGGGTACACTACACATTCCAGAAGTCATACCGTTTAGGATAGTGCATTCTGCAGGTTTGAATATAGTCGCATAGCTGGGGGTAGATTATTGTCTTCCCACATTTTACCAAGGCTGGAAAGAATGAAAATGGGACAAAGGTGGATGGAAAGAATGAAAATGGGACAAAAGTGGGTGGAAAGAATGAAAATGGTGGGTGGAAAGAATGAAAATGGGACAAAGGTGGGTGGAAAGAATGAAAATGGGACAAAGGTGGGTGGAAAGAATGAAAATGGGACGAAGGTGGGTGGAAAGAATGAAAATGGAAAGAATGAAAATGGGACGAAGGTGGGTGGAAAGAATGAAAATGGGACAAAGGTGGGTGGAAAGAATGGCAATGGGACGAAAGTCTACAGCAGATGTGCTTGTTAGGGGAGGGATTTGAGAAAGGCTTGGTTCCACAGAGTATGCATGATGGTTTGGGTAAATATTTTATAATATTTTGACTGGCTGCATGAGGAAATCTTTGCAAAGGGAGATGAAGCATAGGTGGATGCCACCAGATGCTGATGGGACACCAGAGGGGAGAGTTTGGACATGGAAGTAGAAAGGGAGAGGTGTATGTGTCTTAGGGGGGGTGCAAGGCAGACAGACTGGGTTAATGGGAGGGGAATGAGAGAATTCTTTGAGGAAGTCACTGCTGGAAAGTGGATGGGAGGAGGAGGATATGATGTCACCACTTGAGAAAGATGTGTCAGGGGCCCACCCAATGATTTGGTTAACAATTTTCCAAAAATGTTGAGGCTTACTGCATGTGGATTTCTGGGAGCAGACTAGCTGCTGGGTTCTGTGCCTTCTAGTTGCTTGTTTGGCAAGGTTTCCCAAGAGAACAAAGCCTTCTCTGTTACTGGGGGATGGATTAATTTTCCAAATTTTCCAGACTTCATCTCTAAGTCTGAATAAGTTAAGTAGTTCTTTGGTAATCCAGTGGTTATGTTTAGTTTTGTAGAGTTGGGCAATTTTTGTGAAATGCATGTAGTTGGCAGTTTCATGGCCACAGGTATACTTAGTAGATTTATGTTCATGTGCCGAAAGTAGGAACATCACCAAACTGCATCATGATCACGATCCGATCTGTACGATTGAAAAAAATAACTAGTGGGCTCAGGAGGCCAGGTCTGCTTAAGTCATGTCACGCAATGCACTGGGTATGTGATAATACAAGAACAAGAGTTTTGAGAAAAAGTGATGGACTTTAGTTGGTAAAGAAGATGCGAATGTAATCTCTGACCTATCAAGAATGGCCCTTAATATTATCAAGCAGCATCTAAACAATACCAAAAAACAATCATGACGATGGACGATACCTCTGCATATTTACAAAAAGTGATTCATTCATTTATTTAAGTAAACCTTTGTTGACTGGATTAGACCCACTAGGCTAGTGGCCTCTTTTCAGGGGAGATGCAAGGCAGTATTTCTATTATAAGGGAAAAGTTGGCCTTGACATCAGAGAACTTCCACTGTTCTTTCTGATAGGTGCCGTGGGATCTTTTACATCTACATGAGCTACTACCAACTCGGGTAGATGGGACCTCTATTTAATGTCTCATCCGAAAGTTGACAAACCTAGGAGTGCAGCACCTTCTAATACTTCACTGCTCTGTCTGCAATCCAGTCACATGAAGTGGGAACAAGACCCCCAGCTTCTGGTCTTCTCAAAGTGTGACATCTCTGTTTTGACACTGACACAGCTAAAGTAATAGTGTCACAGATAAAACTGTAGGTGGCATGTAAAAACAGCAGCAGGTACTGAAATGTACAAGATGATATATGCAAAGCTGCTATGACACTAGTATCCAAAGTCAGTGGATGTCAGTAAAGATGACAGTGTACTAGACAGTCTAAATTTATCTTCCAGAGTTATTCTGAACTGGGGAGATAGTAAAAGAAAGTCACCAGAACCAAACAAAATGGTCAGTATGCTATAAACAAATACCCTAGGCAAAGCCATACAGAGTACAATGAAAAAAGAATAGCTTGGCAGTTAATTATATGCTTCCAGTAATAATCATTCTGGCAAGATTAGCCTGTGGTATTAAAGACCAAGCATAAGTATGCTATCCAGGAAAAGGCAACAGCTGAGGAAACTCACAGCAATAGCACAATCATTAGGACACCAAGATCCAGACAACTGACAAAAATGAATACATACGTACGAAAGACAGCTAGAAAGAGAAATATGTAGTTAAGCAACATAGATAATTTAAGTAAAGACAAGCCAAGAGGAATATACTATGTAGTTAAGCAACATAGATAATTTAAGTAAAGACAAGCCAAGAGGAATATACTAATGTTATAAGGCATCTGACTGGAATTTGCAGCCAAAATTCATTGCACCCAAAGGGCTCACAACATAAGCTAAACAATATAATATTTGGTCTGATATGGCCCAAAATATTACACAGAAATAAGCAATTAATGATCCACTTGACTTCCAAGGTCAGTACACCAAATTATCCAGAGAAAGTACCAAACTAATGACTACAAAGAACATAAAGATAGCAAAGGCCATTAACAGTGCATGATAAAAAATAAGCCAAAAACACAATGGCTGAACAGACAGTAGATCCAAGATGTAATACAGCTGCACTAGCATACAGTGTGTCAATGGTTCAAAAAGAAGTACCACTTGCTTGCTTTGATGCTGGAAGATCAGAAGTCTAGTGGATCTATTCCTACATCAGGAACTTGAATTCATTTTCCAATACTGACACTACAGTGAAGAAGGGTGGGAGGGTGCTGCACTCATCTGATTCAGTTGAAGGAACTCAGGTGTATGTTGGATTCCATGACTCTCACAGAAAACAGAGTAGGGGGTTGCTTTACGTAGGTACATAGCTGCATTAAATGACACATCATTCAACATTTACATATTTTTGTAATCCAATATCCACCCTACTTACATCAGTAATACAACATGATTAACGTTCATCTATCCTCCTCCCAATGCTTTTCCAAAAACCACTTTCATACTTCTGCTAATACAGTTTTGTCTCTTCTGTTTCTGTTATACAATAGTCTTTCACACATTCTTTTCCACAATACCCAGACTGTAACAAACATTTTACTCCATTTATCAAATTTCATCTTTCCACCCTTTTTCATATTTAATTGGCAATATCATTTCCATATTTGTTTCCTTTAAACCTTCCCAACTATATACATTTTTAAAGTAAAGTAAAATCCACTGCTCAGCAAGCAAACGCTGTAATTCCGTGAGGTAGATATAATGTAAGTCACAAAGGAAGCGGAGTACAGCAGAAGTAAGAACAAAACTCCAGTTTTGTTCTTACTTCTGCTGTACTCCACTTCCTTTGTGACTTACATTATATACATTTTTAAACTTTTCCCTAAAATACTTAATTTTACATTCCAAAAAACAATGTTTTGCACTTTCCTCTAATTGCAGTCATAATGTATTCTTCTGCTGCTTTATATGTCATATTTCCCTTAACAGGTAACCTTAACAAAATTATTCACAAAAAGTTCCCAAGTTCATAGAAATCTTCAAACCTTTTTCCATCTTTACTTTACTGCATGCCCATCAATATCTAATAAAGCATACCATAGGTTCATCTGTAAGCATCAGGCGATCTGCACTTGGGGGACACTTTAAGCCTAGCCAGATTCCCTTTTGGTGCTCAAAACAACCTACCTCATTTGGTGATAAACTGGCCTTACCTATCCTATGGTCGATAATTATATATTACCCCTAATGAGAATAACTGGGATAGTACCATAGATAATTTGAGGGGACCCATGCATGTGCTAAACATTTAGGAGCTTCCTCTGTCCATAACTAGTACAGGTGGCAGTCCAGGGGTAAATTATTTGTTTCCCATCCATAGATTTTAAGTGGTGCTTGAAAATGGACAGGATAAACTGTTTTATGTGGATGGGCAGTATGTTCCACAGCATTAGCATCCTCTATGAGGTATACCTGTCTCTCTAAACCATTCTGTTGATTTTGGCAGAAGAGATTTAGATCCATTTCTGATGCCATCTGACTTGCTGATGTGCAATAAATCCATCAGTAATGGGTCGGAGGATGCTTTGTATGCCAGACACATCACCTCTTAGCAGTCTGCATGTAAAGGAAAAAAAAAATCCTGCATAATGTTTCAGTATTGTTTCTATGTCCCATCTACGCAAATTCGAGTCTTGGTGACTTGACAGACTAAGGAATTAAAAAGGATTTGGTTCTGTGCTAATCTGATGAGATCCTCCAACGTTCGACCTGTCATCGTCGTGATCATATCGATCCATCTCATTGGCGGTCTTTCTCTGCCTCTTGTGCCCTCAATCTTTACAATCATAACATCATTTTTCTATTGATCTTTCCCTTCGAAAGGTGTGACCAATGTTCAACAAATGCAGTTTTGTGTTTCAAGTGGCATTTCTGGTTTAATTTCCTCTATGATCGACTTATTGGTCTGTCTCACTATCCATGGCACATGCAGGATTCTTCTCCAGCAGCACATTTCAAAAGCATTAATCTTCCTTTGATCTTGCTTCTGGATCATCCAGGCGTTCTCAGCCATAGTTGACAATCAAGAATATGAGAGTCTGAACTAGTCTTATCTTCGTCTGCAGTCTGATGTCCTTACTTTTGAATATTTTTTCTAGAGACTTCATAGCCATCTTGCCCAGTGCCAAACATAATATTTCTTGAGTGCTAGTCGAATAAGTGGTTACAAGACGACTGAAAGGGTTCATACTCAAAAACCTTCTCAATTTCTTCTTTATCAAGCTCAAATTCATCGATGTTATCAGTTGACACAATCTTCCTTGGCACTGTAAAAATCTACTGCCAATCATTAGCAGACCGGAGTTCCGCTGTGGCGACCCCTAACCGAGAAAAGCCGAAAGAAGCACATCAGTTGACACAATCTTGGTCTTCCTGCTCAGTTCTAGTCCCATCCAATGACTTTCTTCTCTGACTTTCCTCAGCAAATGCTCCACATCTTCCTTTGTTTCATTCAGCAGTGTTGTGTCTTCAGCACACCTTAGATTATCAGTCTTCCACCTACATGTATTGCAATGTTATCTTCATCTAGAAAAGCCTTTCAGAATATGGCTTCGGCCATATTGATCGAGTTTTAGTATTACTCATTCCTTTTCTCACTACCTTCATCAGTTTTTAATTTCCATAACTTTACCTTATTTACATATTCTCGTCTTCACCTAACCTCTTTTTCATTCCTTCTTTTCCTGTTTAAGTGGTTCCATATCTCCTTATACATCTCTTAAATTGTCACACCATTTTATTCTCCTTGTTTTTCATACTATTAATAACCCAAAATAAGTGCACTGATGCTAGAAAAAAATAGGATTTTTCAAACCTAACCCCTTTACTTTTATTGTATATTTTAGCAATAATCCACAATGGTGGGTGGAGGTTAATACAGGATTTACCCGACGTTGGAGTGGTTTGATTATGAGGGCAAATACATTAGTGGATTACTGCCGTTCTACAATTAAGTTATTTAAGGGAAAAAGTGTTAACTTTTACAAATACTGTCACTGTATAATAGGACTGTCCTGTTCTTCCACTGGTTGCTGGTAGTCTGGGACATCCTAGATATGCATTGTGTATGCTCTGTGGCCACACAGTACATTGATTACTCCACCCTTTTCTCATTGCTGGTAATACAAGTCTGATATGGTATGTGTTGTACAGAGTCCTGCACAGATCTTGTTTGTCTCAGTTTTCAAAAAATGCATGTGTGGTTTTCTGGCATATCCTGGAAGAATGAAGTCAAGCAACGAGAGAAGAGTATCTCAGGAGGCAAGAGGTACACAGTGGGGCTTGTGTAGAAATGTTTCAGAAATAATTTTGTATTATTCAGCTACATAGGTTCATAGGTTCATACTAGGCTATCTGCCCTACGGCATTTATAAGCCTAGCCAGAGTGTGTTTGGCTTTCGCCACCCATTTTAAATGAATTTTGCTATGCCCTTTTTGAGGTTAGTATACTGTGCCTCTGTCTAACAGTGACACAGAAGTGATACCCGGGGTAAACCTACGATCTCCCATCCACTCATCAAGATTCCTCTTGAAGAGAGTCAATGACGGACTCTGCCTAACCTGGCCTGGGATTTTATTCCAGAGTGAAGGGAGTCTCTAGGTTATGAATCTGTCCCCTCCAGCATGTCCTATTTATTTCAGTGCTGAGGTTCAAGTCTCTCGAGTGTGTAGCTCGATGGGATTTGGATTTTCTGAGGTGCAGCATGTCCATTAATTCTGGGTTGGACATGGCTTTCTATGTCAGGCACAGATCGCCTCTGAGCAGGCGGTATGCCACTGAGTAGAGCTGGAGTTTCTTTAACCGGGCAGCATATGGCATCTGTTTGAGCCCTTTGATCCTCATGGAAGAGTTTACTAACAAAAAAAAGTTGTGCTTGCTTTTATTTATTTTTTCTTTCACTGTATACAGTGGAGCTACTTCTAAAAACAATCCCCACATCAAAATTGTGAGGTTTTTATATATTTTTATTCTGCTCCACAGTGAGTGTGGTTTATTTAATATTTTGAATTCTCCGTTATCAATGATGAGAAAGTTAACTTCTTCCTGTGTGTCACACTGGATCTACAAGGAACACCCTCACTGGTTTGACCAATCCGTGTGTACGTATTTGAATGTTAATGTCCATTTATTGTATAATATTCATCTTTTAACACGATTCAACCTCAAACTCCACACAGAACTGAAAAATATTTATTTTCCATTTTTCCTGGAAACATATAAATTCTCCCAACATAAGCAAGTGCACTGAAAATGTAATTGTTTAACATATAAATAAGAAAAATTAAAACTTTTCAACAATGCAAGTATTTTTTTTACTACTTCGTTTCACTTTCTACTGATTCAGTATATTTTCATACTCTCCAGTCTTAATCCCCAATATATTCATCCTTCCTATTATAATAAATTCCATTTATCTTCTTTAATTCTCTAACTACCCCTAACTTTTTCTTTTATCCAGTCTTAAACCCCACCTTTTTATTAACTTTTAAGTTCTTATAGCACTTAAATTCATCCATCCTCTATGTTTTACAGGATCATGGGAAATTACTAGGCTACTGTCCCCGAGGCCCTTACAAGCCTAGCCAAGAATTTAGCCCATGTTTCAACAAGTCAGCCCCCGATGCCCCTGTCCAGCTGGGACAGAGGTGAAATCCCAGGGGTGTAATTTCTGTTCCCTATCCAGTTATCCAAGCTGCACTTAAAAATGGTTAGTGAAGTACTCTGCTTGACGTGGAGCAGGAATCTATTCCACAGAAGGGGGAGTCTCTGGAACACAAATCTGTCCCGCCAACAAGTCCTATTGATGTCACAGAACAAGATGAGGTAATGCGTGCAGGTTAGTTGAATAGAGCTTGACTTTGCTACAATAACCAAATCATCTACATATGACACGCATATTGGTATCTCAATTTCCTTTCCCCATCTTTCAAAATATTTCATCCATTTCTGACAGAAAAGCTTGACTGCATTAATTACTATAACAAAATACACAAACTTAAGGGACACCCCTGCTTAACACACCCCTGTTCACCTTAATCTTTTCCCATCCATTTACCATTAGTCTCACCTATGAATTTTCTTACATTTTTATAGTTTCCACTATTTTTTACTTACTCCATATGCTTCCAAAATTTCCTACACTGACCCATAGCCTCTTATAAAATGCCTTTTCTATGTCACATGTAACCAATCTTAAGTCATTTTTTCAGTCAAAATCATATTTACTTTACTTCTCTCCATTTTACACTAAAAACACTCTCTTCTTACTAATCCAACACTTTCCACATTCTTTTTAGTATTATTCTCAAATATTTTATAATCAGCAGTCCCTAAAATTACAAGTCGCCAGTTTCTTAAATCTTTCCTTTCATCTTCCTGCATTATCCTTTTATCTAACCATTCATATAATGATCAACAGAAAACTACCTTTTCTTTCCTCTCCAATCACTTGTAAAACTCATAACTTAGGTAATCTAATCCTAGTGTGAACTCTTTTCTCCCTTCTTTTATTACTTCATGCATTTCTTCCATAATCTTTTTCACTTCTTAGCATCGTCATGTATTTTTCACACCATTCCTATTCTCAACAATTTTTTCATACATTTTATCTAGAAATATTTCTACTACTTACTTTATTTATTATATCTTATACCACCCTTTTCATTGATTAGCATTATCTATTCTTCCCTGTTTTCTTCTCACTTGTTTTCCTAAATAAAGTGATACCGCCTCTTTCTTTCCTATTAAGAAAAATCCTTGCCCAAATAACAGACTTTTAACGTTCACCCTGTTTTTGTCATACAATTCTCTCTCTCTCTCGTTTTGGTTCCTTTTTTCTTCGTTTCTATCTGAAGCTCTATCATTAATTCTTTATATTCTTTTTTTGTTTTGTCATTCCATTTTCTACCATTAAAATACTTTTTCTTCAAATGCTACACACCATACAGACCAATTTTATAAAATTCCCCTCACTGTCATTGTCTTCCCATAATTTCTTGCTCTCCAGCTTCACTTCCTCTGTGCTATTACCATCACCAATTAACCTTATTAACTTTTCTTCCATCATCTGTTTATTCTCACCTACTCTTATCTTAGATTCCATTACAACAAATTACATAATCTATTCCTTTTAGACAAATATCCCTCTTTTGTAAGTCCGTTCTCATTTTTCCCTACCTGTACTCCTCCACATTTTATAACTTCCTTCAGTGCGTTCACATCTTGTGTTACTTTCTTATTCTCCTTCCATAAATTACAGTTAAATTCTCCTCATCACCATATTAACCAAAACATATTTTTAAGACCTCAAAGATATTTCTTCTTTTATAGTTGTATATGCTTAAATTACAAATAATCCCGCACCTTGTTCTCTTTTTCTTATACTACATCACCATCATACCTGCTGTTAGCGCTGTTAACACCTGATATTTTAACTTCATTTATTATCAAAATCCCCCCTATACCTGAACATTCTTCATTTCCTACAGACCATATAGTCTTGTCTTCACAAGGCCTCAGTTATATCCCATTTCTCTTTTTTAACACCTCTTGTAATCAAATAAACAT
Organism: Protopterus annectens; assembly: GCF_019279795.1. Lineage (NCBI taxonomy): Eukaryota > Metazoa > Chordata > Ceratodontiformes > Protopteridae > Protopterus > Protopterus annectens. The sequence goes on from NC_056729.1 coordinate 1,667,018,006, forward strand.
ACAATTTTTGCTTTCACCTTCTTACACCATTCAGTTACCATTAGCCACCTGATAATATTTCTAATACATTACCACAGTTACACTAAGGGCCGGATTCCAAAAGACTTACTCCCAGTATAAGTCACCACTAAGACTGATAGCAGGTCTTCTGCAATCTGGTCCCCGTAGTAAGCCAGTTTACAGAAAGGCCTTACACTGAAGTAAGTCATTTACACTGTGTGCAGGTCTTTTGGAATCAGGACAGACGTGCACCGAGAGCAACACTTTTGGAATCTGGCCCTATGTATCGTTATGATCTCCCTATGTATCGTTATGATCTCCCTTTCCAGTTTTTGCTTCTTTTTTACAACTTTTATTTTTCTTTTACTTTGTATCTTTCTTCCTACTGACTTTTCATTATTTTGTTCTTGCTCTTTTCATACCAAAATCCCCCCTCCTTCCTCCCTCTCTTCCCAGCAGTTCATACCTGCTCTCTTCCTGAATAACATTTTCCCCTAATATTTACCTGCATTTCTTCTGAATTTACTATACCTTCTATATTTCTTCCACAAAATTATCTCATCTCCTTTTCTATATTCAGTTATTCTTCAACTATTCATTTGTCCTGTATCCTAGGACAATCAAACCACAAATGCTCTCGGGCATTATTTTTACTACACTTAGATTAACAATTTTTAGCTGTATGCCCCCCTCTCCACATTGCCAGCATCTTCTTTTTTCAAAGTCCTTTACTAAATGCCAACCATCGCCACATACAAAATACAAGCTTTAGGCTGGCTGCCCTCACACTCCCTCTCTTTCAGTTAACATTTTTGCATTTTTAACATGCTCATCCTTCTTTCAGTCACATTCAGTGTTACTAACACTGCCCAGCCCCTAGGCTACACATTTCTGCCATCAAATACCTTTTTTATCTTGTGCATATTTTACAAACAGGTAAGAAAAGCAGTTCTGAGTAGCACATGCATTTTCTATTTAATTTGCAGTACAAAGCTTTAAAAATATACTGTCCATGATGCAGTCTTTCATTTCCTTCTTACTTTACAAATGAATGTTTTCTAAAAACCCAAATGATTCAAACGTCACTTCACGGAATCTTCAGTTCCCAAATGAATCGATGCCAAGTCTTTTAAACTAAACCCTAAAGGTAAAATTAATTTGCCCACAATGTCATATCTATTTAAACAAAAGCTGTTCTCTCTCAATTCTTACCACAGGCATCTTGAATCTGAGTTACTCACTTAAAGTTTGTTGCTATTTGTTGTTCTATACTTCTTTCTGTTACCACAGTTGCTTATTTTCTGAGTTGCTCACTTACAGTTTGTTGCTATTTGTTGTTATATACTTATTTCTGTTACCACAGTTGCTTATTTTCTGAGTTGCTCACTTACAGTTTGTTGCTCTTTGTTGTTATATACTTCTTTCTGTTACCACAGTTGCTTATTTTCTGAGTTGCTCACTTACAGTTTGTTGCTCTTTGTTGTTATATACTTCTTTCTGTTACCACAGTTGCTTATTTTCTGAGTTGCTCACTTACAGTTTGTTGCTATTTGCTGTTATATACTTCTTTCTGTTACCACAGTTGCTTATTTTCTGAGTTGCTCACTTACAGTTTGTTGCTCTTTGTTGTTATATACTCTTTCTGTTACCACAGTTGCTTATTTTCTGAGTTGCTCACTTACAGTTTGTTGCTCTTTGTTGTTATATACTTCTTTCTGTTACCACAGTTGCTTATTTTCTGAGTTGCTCACTTACAGTTTGTTGCTATTTGCTGTTATATACTTCTTTCTGTTACCACAGTTGCTTATTTTCTGAGTTGCTCACTTACAGTTTGTTGCTATTTGCTGTTATATACTTCTTTCTGTTACCACAGTTGCTTATTTTCTGAGTTGCTCACTTACAGTTTGTTGCTATTTGCTGTTATATACTTCTTTCTGTTACCACAGTTGCTTATTTTCTGAGTTGCTCACTTACAGTTTGTTGCTATTTGTTGTTATATACTTATTTCTGTTACCACAGTTGCTTATTTTCTGAGTTGCTCACTTACAGTTTGTTGCTCTTTGTTGTTATATACTTCTTTCTGTTACCACAGTTGCTTATTTTCTGAGTTGCTCACTTACAGTTTGTTGCTATTTGCTGTTATATACTTCTTTCTGTTACCACAGTTGCTTATTTTCTGAGTTGCTCACTTACAGTTTGTTGCTATTTGTTGTTATATACTTCTTTCTGTTACCACAGTTGCTTACTTTCTGAGTTGCTCACTTACAGTTTGTTGCTCTTTGTTGTTATATACTTCTTTCTGTTACCACAGTTGCTTATTTTCTGAGTTGCTCACTTACAGTTTGTTGCTATTTGTTGTTATATACTTATTTCTGTTACCACAGTTGCTTATTTTCTGAGTTGCTCACTTACAGTTTGTTGTTATTTGTTGTTATATACTTATTTCTGTTACCACAGTTGCTTATTTTCTGAGTTGCTCACTTACAGTTTGTTGCTCTTTGTTGTTATATACTTCTTTTTGTTACCACAGTTGCTTATTTTCTGAGTTGCTCACTTATGGTTTGTTGCTATTTGTTGTTATATACTTCTTTCTGTTACCACAGTTGCTTATTTTCTGAGTTGCTCACTTACAGTTTGTTGCTATTTGCTGTTATATACTTCTTTCTGTTACCACAGTTGCTTATTTTCTGAGGTGCTCACTTACAGTTTGTTGCTATTTGCTGTTATATACTTCTTTCTGTTACCACAGTTGCTTATTTTCTGAGGTGCTCACTTACAGTTTGTTGCTATTTGCTGTTATATACTTCTTTCTGTTACCACAGTTGCTTATTTTCTGAGTTGCTCACTTACAATTTGTTGCTATTTGTTGTTATATACTTCTTTCTGTTACCACAGTTGCTTATTTTCTTAGTTGCTCACTTACAGTTTGTTGCTATTTGTTGTTATATACTTCTTACTGTTACCACAGTTGCTTATTTTCTGAGTTGCTCACTTACAGTTTGTTACTATTTGTTGTTATATGCTTTTCTGTTACCACAGTTAATTACTTTCTGAGTTGCTCACTTACAGTTTGTTGCTATTTGTTGTTATATACTTCTTTCTGTTACCACAGTTGCTTATTTTCTGAGTTGCTCACTTACAGTTTGTTGCTATTTGTTGTTATATACTTCTTTCTGTTACCACAGTTGTTCACTTACAGTTTGTTGCCATTTGTTGTTATATACTTCTTTCTGTTACCACAGTTGCTTATTTTCTGAGTTGCTCACTTACAGTTTGTTGCTATTTGTTGTTATATATTTCTTTCTGTTACAACAGTTGCTTATTTTCTGAGTTGCTCACTTACAGTTTGTTGCTATTTGTTGTTATATACTTTTTTCTGTTACCACAGTTGCTTATTTTCTGAGTTGCTCACTTACAGTTTGTTGCTATTTGTTGTTATATACTTCTTTCTGTTACCACAGTTGCTTATTTTCCCATTCTTACACCAACATAAGATTTTATAAAACTTGTTGCTGTATGCTTTTAAAATCAGTTCCTCCACTAGCCAAACATACATCAGTTTTTCTGCTCCTTTATGTCCAAAATCCACCACTCTTCCTGTTGAAACTGTAATTACTTCTGTTTCCATAACACAATCACTCCTGGCAGGAATATGACGCTGACTTGAGGTCCTTGATCTCTTCAATCAGCCCAGAACACGGGTTTTATACAGCTTGGGGAGGCTATGTCAGATCAAGCAGGCCCAATGAACAACAAGAACTCACACCAGACAAAAATAGGGTGTAAGAAAAAAAAACAGATGCACAGTATGAGCTGAACAAGTTGTGACAAAAACATATTATATGAGAAAGAGAGAGAATGTTAATAGCACAGTTTAAGTGGAGTCTAGAAAAGTATGCTTTTAAAAACAGATGCTTAGTAGGGTGTATAAAACATTACAAGAGAACTGTAACAATAAATCACAGGAGGTTAAAAACATTGGTAAAAAAAAAATAGAAAGCAAATTATAAGGGAATAATGGAATAAAATCTCTATGGCTTCCAAGTATAGAACAAATGATTTTTGATGGAAGTGTTTGTACAGGTATTTTTTATATACCAAGTAGAATTCAAAGGATGTTAGTCCTCAGGTAGATAGTAAAAGTTGATGTGATGGGGAAGAGATGGGAAGCAGGAAATATTTTGAGAATGTAGCAAATTACTTCAGATAACACGGTAAACCAAATGATGGATTTAAAAGATCCCATGGCACCTATCAAAAAGACAAGGGGATCCTTTATTTTACATAACATGAAAAAGCACACTGTTATCATATTTAAAAATGTACATATTTACAGGCACATTTATACACATTTCTATTTTTTCACTATCATTTTTTATAACATTCTCATTGTCATTTTTCCATAAGTTATCTCCACTACTTCTTCCACAACCATAATCTAAATTTTCTCATTGTATCTGCGAAAATACATTTCTCATTAAACAATTACATTCAACAATTAATTGTAAAGAATTCATATTACACAAAATAAATTCTTATCTACCCTTTTCACATATTCTCTTGTTCTTATAATATCCATATCTATATTCACGTCATTAATATTCTCAAAAAACATTTTTTTCATACAATGTTTTCCAGCAGTTGACCACTCTTTTACATTTACAAAAAAACATGCTCTGTTGTCTCTTCTTCCCATAAAACAAATGCAATCTTTCAACTTTGTTTTTATACAACATATTCCCGCTAACTTATTCATTACTACTCTCCATTAGGAAATCGTGACACTACTATCTGACTATAACCCTTTTTCCTGACTGTGGCTTTAATCACTTCTACTGGTAAATTTTCCAATGGATTTACATAACAACATTGTTTCATCACATGATTATATCGCATCCTTTTTTTTTTAATCCATCCCATTTTTCCCCATTTTCTACATGGGTCAGGGTGTCATGTTAACTGTCGCCATCTTTCTCTGTCCAATGCCACTCTCCTATCCTTTTCAACACTCATGCCTGACTGTTTCAGGTCTTCTCTCACAATATCCATGCACCTATTTGCTGAACAACCTAGTTTCCTCTCGCCATCTTTCGGTCTGAACCGAATATTCTTTACCAGATTGTCTACTGCTATTCTGCACATGTGCCCAAACCTCCATCATCTGTTGCCTTTGACCTTTTCTGCAATTGGAGGTGCTTTGGCTTCTGCTCTTATCCTGTAACCCATGTCAGGTGCTACATCTCCATCACCTCGAATCTCAGGCACTACATCTCCACCACCTCTAATCTCAGGCAGTACATCTCCACCACCTCTAATCTCAGGCAGTATATCTCCACCACCTCTAATCTCAGGCACTACATCACGACCACCTCTAATCTCAGGCACTACATCTCAACCACCTCTAATCTCAGGCACTACTTCTCCATCACCTCTAATCTCAGACACTACATCTCTATCACCTCTGGGTTTCTCAACTGCTCTGGCTTTACTGTCCAAGTTTCTGTAACCATACAGTAGTACTGGTCTCATCACTGCTTTGTACACCTTACTTTTCAGCTTCTTTGGCATTCACTACATCTGACCCTCTAGGACAGCTGGCTGTAGCTCCTCCGATTCTAGATTTGAACTCTTCATTCAGAATTTCCTTCTCCTGAACCATCCCTTACAGATACCTGAAAATGTTAACGCATTCCACTGTCTTCCTTTTCTATCCCAATTCTCAGCTTCTTCTGATTCATCCATTTGCTGCCATTACAACTGTCTAATCTGTACTCAGTTTCATCCTATGTGCCTTTACTTTTGCATTCCATTCCCCTATCCTTTGCTATTTTGCTCAGAGTCTGCCTGTAATGTCACAATCTGCATTCAGCAACTTTGTTGACATGCCCCCTCTGACCTGTTTGCTAATGTAGTCTATAGCAGTGAGCTCAGAGCTGTACCCTGATGTTCACCCACTCCCACTAGAAACCCCTCTGCGATACCGAATACTGTTTGGACTTGAGTCATCTGGTCCTCTCACATAGCCTGTACTATCTCAATGTTTCTGGGATTTGAAAACACAGCAGAACTGCCCTTATCAGCTTTACTGAAGTCCCCTGCAATTATGATTTTCATGTTACCTACTATATAGTCTAGAGTTTGAAGAACCCGATTCACTTTCTTTCCTTTCTAGTTACATATGAACATAATGCTATAATTCTATGAACATCTCTCCACCTCACATCCACGACAGTTAACCTTCCATTCCTCACCAATATTACATCGTGTTTTCACTTTTTAATTACTCAACATAGCCACTCCAGAACAATGTTCACCTCCTGAGTTCCATATTACATTTCCACCCCACAGTTTTTCTATTTGCAATTTTTCTTCAATTGTTAGGAAACTTACATCCTGTAACAGAATAACACCCACATCCCATTTAGCACATCCCTCCAGTAATGCTATCCTTCTGACAGAGTTAATATTGTTCCAGTAATGCTATCCTTCTTACACAGTTAATAATATTATTCCAGTAAAGCTATCCTTCTTACAGAGTTAATAATATTGTTCCAGTAATGCTATCCTTCTTACAGAGTTAATATTATTCCAGTAATGCTATCCTTCTTACAGAGTTAATAATATTATTCCAGTAATGTTATCCTTCTTACAGAGTTAATATTATTCCAGTAATGCTATCCTTCTTACAGAGTTAATAATATTATTCCAGTAATGCTATCCTTCTTACAGAGTTAATAATATTATTCCAGTAATGCTATCCTTCTTACAGAGTTAATAATATTGTTCCAGTAATGCTATCCTTCTGACAGAGTTAATAATATTATTCCAGTAATGCTATCCTTCTGACAGAGTTAATAATATTGTTCCAGTAATGCTATCCTTCTTACAGAGTTAATAATATTATTCCAGTAATGCTATCCTTCTTACAGAGTTAATAATATTATTCCAGTAATGCTATCCTTCTGACAAAATTAATAATATTGTTCCAGTAATGCTATCCTTCTTACAGAGTTGACATTATTCCAGTAATGCTATCCTTCTTACAGAGTTAATAATATTATTCCAGTAATGCTATCCTTCTTACAGAGTTAATAATATTGTTCCAGTAATGCTATCCTTCTTACAGAGTTAATAATATTATTCCAGTAATGCTATCCTTCTTACAGAGTTAATAATATTATTCCAGTAATGCTATCCTTCTGACAGAGTTAATAATATTATTCCAGTAATGCTATCCTTCTTACAGAGTTAATAATATTGTTCCAGTAATGCTATCCTTCTTACAGAGTTAATAATATTATTCCAGTAATGCTATCCTTCTTACAGAGTTAATAATATTGTTCCAGTAATGCTATCCTTCTTACAGAGTTAATAATATTATTCCAGTAATGCTATCCTTCTTACAGAGTTAATAATATTGTTCCAGTAATGCTATCCTTCTTACAGAGTTAATAATATTATTCCAGTAATGCTATCCTTCTTACAGAGTTAATAATATTATTCCAGTAATGCTATCCTTCTTACAGAGTTAATAATATTGTTCCAGTAATGCTATCCTTCTTACAGAGTTAATAATATTATTCCAGTAATGCTATCCTTCTTACAGAGTTAATAATATTGTTCCAGTAATGCTATCCTTCTTACAGAGTTAATAATATTATTCCAGTAATGCTATCCTTCTTACAGAGTTAATATTATTCCAGTAATGCTATCCTTCTTACAGAGTTAATAATATTATTCCAGTAATGCTATCCTTCTTACAGAGTTAATAATATTATTCCAGTAATGCTATCCTTCTTACAGAGTTAATAATATTATTCCAGTAATGCTATCCTTCTTACAGAGTTAATAATATTATTCCAGTAATGCTATCCTTCTTACAGAGTTAATAATATTATTCCAGTAATGCTATCCTTCTTACAGAGTTAATATTATTCCAGTAATGCTATCCTTCTTACAGAGTTAATAATATTATTCCAGTAATGCTATCCTTCTTACAGAGTTAATAATATTATTCCAGTAATGCTATCCTTCTTACAGAGTTAATAATATTATTCCAGTAATGCTATCCTTCTTACAGAGTTAATAATATTATTCCAGTAATGCTATCCTTCTTACAGAGTTAATAATATTGTTCCAGTAATGCTATCCTTCTTACAGAGTTAATAATATTGTTCCAGTAATGCTATCCTTCTTACAGAGTTAATAATATTATTCCAGTAATGCTATCCTTCTTACAGAGTTAATAATATTGTTCCAGTAATGCTATCCTTCTTACAGAGTTAATAATATTATTCCAGTAATGCTATCCTTCTTACAGAGTTAATAATATTATTCCAGTAATGCTATCCTTCTTACAGAGTTAATAATATTGTTCCAGTAATGCTATCCTTCTTACAGAGTTAATAATATTGTTCCAGTAATGCTATCCTTCTTACAGAGTTAATAATATTATTCCAGTAATGCTATCCTTCTTACAGAGTTAATAATATTATTCCAGTAATGCTATCCTTCTTACAGAGTTAATATTATTCCAGTAATGCTATCCTTCTTACAGAGTTAATAATATTATTCCAGTAATGCTATCCTTCTTACAGAGTTAATAATATTATTCCAGTAATGCTATCCTTCTTACAGAGTTAATAATATTGTTCCAGTAATGCTATCCTTCTTACAGAGTTAATAATATTATTCCAGTAATGCTATCCTTCTTACAGAGTTAATAATATTATTCCAGTAATGCTATCCTTCTGACAGAGTTAATAATATTATTCCAGTAATGCTATCCTTCTTACAGAGTTAATATTGTTCCAGTAATGCTATCCTTCTTACAGAGTTAATAATATTGTTCCAGTAATGCTATCCTTCTTACAGAGTTAATAATATTGTTCCAGTAATGCTATCCTTCTTACAGAGTTAATAATATTGTTCCAGTAATGCTATCCTTCTTACAGAGTTAATAATATTATTCCAGTAATGCTATCCTTCTTACAGAGTTAATAATATTATTCCAGTAATGCTATCCTTCTGACAGAGTTAATAATATTATTCCAGTAATGCTATCCTTCTTACAGAGTTGACATTATTCCAGTAATGCTATCCTTCTTACAGAGTTAATAATATTATTCCAGTAATGCTATCCTTCTTACAGAGTTAATATTATTCCAGTAATGCTATCCTTCTTACAGAGTTAATAATATTATTCCAGTAATGCTATCCTTCTTACAGAGTTAATAATATTATTCCAGTAATGCTATCCTTCTTACAGAGTTAATAATATTATTCCAGTAATGCTATCCTTCTTACAGAGTTAATAATATTATTCCAGTAATGCTATCCTTCTTACAGAGTTAATAATATTATTCCAGTAATGCTATCCTTCTTACAGAGTTAATAATATTATTCCAGTAATGCTATCCTTCTGACAGAGTTAATATTATTATTCCAGTAATGCTATCCTTCTTACAGAGTTAATAATATTATTCCAGTAATGCTATCCTTCTTACAGAGTTAATAATATTATTCCAGTAATGCTATCCTTCATACAGAGTTAATAATATTATTCCAGTAATGCTATCCTTCTTACAGAGTTAATAATATTGTTCCAGTAATGCTATCCTTCTTACAGAGTTAATAATATTGTTCCAGTAATGCTATCCTTCTTACAGAGTTAATAATATTATTCCAGTAATGCTATCCTTCTTACAGAGTTAATAATATTGTTCCAGTAATGCTATCCTTCTTACAGAGTTAATAATATTATTCCAGTAATGCTATCCTTCTTACAGAGTTAATAATATTATTCCAGTAATGCTATCCTTCTTACAGAGTTAATAATATTGTTCCAGTAATGCTATCCTTCTTACAGAGTTAATAATATTGTTCCAGTAATGCTATCCTTCTTACAGAGTTAATAATATTATTCCAGTAATGCTATCCTTCTTACAGAGTTAATAATATTATTCCAGTAATGCTATCCTTCTTACAGAGTTAATATTATTCCAGTAATGCTATCCTTCTTACAGAGTTAATAATATTATTCCAGTAATGCTATCCTTCTTTCAGAATTAATAATATTATTCCAGTAATGCTATCCTTCTTACAGAGTTAATATTGTTCCAGTAATGCTATCCTTCTTACAGAGTTGACATTATTCCATAATGCTATCCTTCTTATAGAGTTAATAATATTATTCCAGTAATGCTATCCTTCTTACAGAGTTAATATTATTGTTCACATTTACTAAAAGTACTATCATGTTGCTGATTTTCATTCATTTTAAGTTTAGAGCAAATATGTTTACAGTTTTGTTTTCTTATTTCCCAAATGAATACATCTTTCCTGGGTTTATGTACAAATAATCCTAGATTCTCAGAATCAGATTTTTCAATGGTTAGTAGAATTTCAAAAAAATATATATAAGCATCAATCCCTTCTCCTGACCTCTCAGAATCAGATTTTTCAATGGTTAGAATTTAAAAAAAAAAAAATATATATATATATATATATATATATATATATATATATATATATATATAAGCATCAATCCATTTTCCTGACCTCTCTTCCTGCAAGCACTCCTTCCCCACTACATTTTTCTTCTTATAGAGTTTCTTCACTCAGATCATCCACTCTACAGTCTCTTGTTGTCCTTCCTCATGTATGTTTTTCACCCTCTCCCATTCCACATGTATGTTTTCTTCCCTTTTCCCTTCTTTTGCATTATCTACTATCTACTCTTGACAAGCCATCCGAAAGTATCATAGGTAGGTATTTCTTCGCGTGGGTTTTCTCCGGGTACTCCGGTTTCCTCCCACATTCCAAACACTTGCATCTGGAGCATTTCTCCCCGGGCCTCCGCTGAAAACAGGCTCTGTGGAACCTAGTCGGACATTCCCGGTCAACAAATGTTAAATAAATAAATAAAATAAAATAAAAGGTACTAGGCTATTGGCCCTAGGGCCTATATAAGCTTAGTCAAAGGTACCCTGGCTTTTGCCACCTAAGAAAATGATTTTCCTGTGCCCCTGCCGAGAAGAGCCACAGAAGTGATCCCCGGGGTGAATTTCCTATCTCCCATCCAATCATCAAGATTTTTCTTGAAGAGTGCTAATGAGAAGCTTTGTTTGTTATAGATAGGTAGTTTGATCCAGAGTATGGGAAGTCTCTGGGACAATAATCTATCCCTCCAGCATGGTCTGATTATTGTGGTGACAAGGTTTAGGTCCCTAGAACGTGTAGCTCGTAGGGATTGGGATTTCTTTAAGTGGAGCATTTCTAAAAGTTCTGAGTTTGACATATCCTTTATTTATTTATTTTATACACCCTACATTCAGAGACATACCTTCTTGCTATATGTCTTTTCTTCCCACAATGGTTACACTGTACCTTGTCACAATCAATTAAATGAGAAAAGTCTCCACAACAGAAACATGATGTACGCTAGCCAGCATGTCTTAATGTCCATCTGTGACCAGCCACAAAAATAACACCTGGCACGTGTTTCACCATGTTTTTTTTTTCAAATTTCACAACAGCTTCCAACCTCCACCCTCCATTCTATAAGTTTCTATAATGTTCACAATATTGTCAACAGTTTCACACAAATCCTGCATGCATTTTTTAACACCATCTTCTTCCAGTTCATCAGTTCTAACTGCAAAGTGACATTTTGTTCTAACTTTTGAATTACTACCGGAAAACAATTGTTCCATGGATAAATGTCCTTTTTTTTGCTATACAGCTGCAGAAATCTCATCATCAGTCCAAAAGTTTCAAATGTTAAGTCACAAAAAGCCTCTGTCCCGATATGTATAAAGGACCAAATTTCTTGAGCTTTAAAATCCAGAAGATTTACCAAATTGTATCACACAAATCTGCTATTACAGTGTCATTTTTGCTCTTATTCTCAGAGTTTCTCTTCTCTCCTTAAAAAGAGGCTACTAGTCTTGTGTGACTAACCCAGACATCAAAAGATATAAACATGAATAACAAAATTTAAAACATTTCCTGCAATGTACATTGATAGGTTGGGGGACAAGCCATAGTAGCTAAGGAAATAGGTTCATAGGATAGTACTAGGCTAACTGCCCTTGTGAGCCATTTTAAGCCTAGCCATTTATCCCTTGTGAGAATCAAACCCTGCACCTTGTGCTTGTAAGGCAAACACCTTACCCATTAGGCCACAAACCACTCTTTTGATTAGGGATACAGGATATGAATTGCTAGGAATAGTACACCCTTACTAAGTTTAATGCTACTGATGGTCAAAAAAAGCAATTATTAGAAAATGGAAAATAAAAATGTAAACCGACTGTAATGGAAGTGTTGAACACTAAAAAGGAGATAAAGGAAGAGGAAGCCAGATCTTTAGAAAAGGGAAGGAGCAAATTCCATAAAAACAAATGGAGTTTGCTCCAACAAGAGATACAGAATAATCTCCAAGAGACTGTTAAAAACATGTGTATACAGCATAACAATAATAACAAAAATTGACATTAAGGTTTGTTCTCCTTTCTATTAATTAAAATGTGATGCTTTAATAAAGATGTCATTAGAAAAGTTACCACAAATGGAGCTTTGCTGACAGTTAAGCCTTACATGACTTAGTGTAAGGATTCAAATCAGTAACAAGTGTCTGCAACTCAACCCACTAAGTTATGCAATGCCAACATTCTGAAAGTACACAAAAGTTTAGAGCTACACAAATCAATACAGCAGAAGTTACAACAGGCAAGCCATCTGCAAACAAAATAAGATATATTTCCTCATGTGTGAGGTTATTCACATAAACAGGTGTTAGGATAACAGCAACATTCTGCCAAACTCAGGTCGAACTCCAAAATCTCAACCTGTGGAGCTGCAGTAGAATAACATAACTTAAAAGTCGCATTGTGGAGTAACAAATCTATTGAGATGACAACACCCACTCTTGACTGACAGAAGCAGAAAATAAAGATGCTTTTACTGGGACAGTGCAACCCCCCCTCCACTGCCATAATCCAGCCTTTCTAAATACACTGACTTTAAGATTGTGTGCCATCTTGGTGGTAAGGGGGACCCTCCTTACTCCTACAGTTTCATGATCTTACTGATTTCAAACACAAAGCCGGAATGAAAACTGGGGGTTGATTTAAAATGATAATCTCTTCCCATTTCAAGACTGCTCACTGTAATAATACTTGCATATCTCTTTCCTTGCTTACTGTGCAATTTGAACAAGCCAGTCAAATTAAAGTTAACTAGTTCACGTTGTAAAAAGACATTTGTATGTACTGCCTTTCACGTAGTTAAAAGCAGATATTTAACAAACCTTTTAAATCAGAATTAAGAAAACAAATACCCGGAATAGAACTTATGGGAGACTTCCTAACAAATAAAGCCTTTTCTTCTATGCTGGCACCAGCATAAAAAGTGCAAAATATTGCAGCGTGAATACTACATACTTTGAACTAAGTATAAGAAACCTTCTTCCTATGAAAGGGTGATGTGGAAAATCAACAGAAATGCAGCACAGTAAGACTGTTATGTCAACACATGGAGTTTGTGAGCACTTTACAGATTACAGTTTTAAAGGTAAAAGAAACACAAGAAAACTAAGACTCTTAAACTGAAAATTTACAAGATTAATAATTTCACCAGGAAAAAAAAAACATAGTTCTAACCAATGCAGAAATGTTTTAAAATGGAGCGTTTTTCTGTCCTTACCCTCCAACAGCATACAGCTTATTTCCAATTGCAGCAACACCAACTCGGGCACGCCTCGTTGACATCGATGCAACCATATGCCAGCGATCCGTTCGTGTATCATATGCTTCACAGTCTCCATGAATAGCAAACAAGCTACCCCCACCTACAGAGAAGTAATTAGTAAATAAAATGTAATAAACTTCACTCCGGCAAAGTATCAAGGCCTAAGGGAGTTAACACATAAAACAAAAAGAAATATGACCACTGGAAATATACACCCATTATCACCTGTTCCTACCTTCACTTCTTAAACTATCAGTCTTCAAGCTAATAAGTAATAATGTGCGAAAACTGTCAATCAAGGCATTCCTCATACAGACAATACTGTGGCTAGCCTGTCAGACAAACATGCTGCATCACAAAAGCTAAATGACAAGTGCAGAGCACACACAAACACACACACACACACACACACACACACATGCACACACGGACACACTTTTGAAACTCTCCTCCTCGATTTCCAGAGCAATAAACTCAGTGTTGTGGGTCCCTCTCTCTCTCTCTCGCTCTCTCATGAGAATTTGTGTTTTTAGAACTGTTGTCTCCACTGGACATACAAGGGTATTTGGAACTTTGTCCTATCACAACACCCTTTCACTCAATAACTCAGGGTTCATTAATTGAAACTTACTAAGATCCTACTTACTATCATCCTTTTCTTCCACAACTTACATACACATATATATATATATATATATATATATATATATATATATATATATATATAAAATAGTAAAAACAAGACCCAAAGCCAAAGGATTATGAAGAAAACCAACAGAGGTAACTGCAGCTTACAAAAAGCCTTTAAATCGTTGTATAAAATCTTCAATGATGAAACCAACGTAAAACGAATCACTTTTAATGATGAAACACAAAACATAGAGGCGTGGCGGCTTTCAGGCACACTCCCTGCTTCATCAGACGTTAACATTGAAATGGTACTACTCAAATATATAGTCATTTCACAAACCAATTAAGCTGGGTCACTCCCTAATCCTGATTAAACAGTTTTATGCCTAATTGATGCAGCACAGAAGCAAAAAAGTATGAGCACACACTCCATATAAGCACAAAGCAGTTCTGCTTACGTAAATATATATATACAATTAAAAATAACGTTAAAAATAGTAGTAACAACAAATTAACACATGAAATATTAGCCATCAGTCCTATGCTAAAAATACTACATTAACAAAAACACCTATGCAGTACAAACTGACTAAAAAGTCAGCGAAGAGGTCTGGCATTTAAAACAGGTTTGAGTGAAACAGCTTCATTGAGGCCATTCCCTCGGTGTGCTCCCAACCTTAAAATCCATCTAAGCTCAGCACTCTCTGTTTCATTGACTATATCACCTAAACGTTGGCTCATGGGTACTGTATGCAAAATCTGAAACACAAAACTATGAGATATACCTAAATCTAAAACATGCCTAGCTATGGCACTATATGTTTCACCTCTCCTTATATTATATAGATGGTCACAAATACGCTCACGTAAAGATCTATTAGTCTTGCCTATGTAGTATTTGAAACAAGTTGTACAGTGAGCGACATACACAAGGTTTCTAGTATTACAATTACCCCCTGTCCTCAACTGCCACAGTACCCCCGTATCTGGGTGTCTAAAGTACCTGGATTCATCCACATAAGGACATTGTGGGCAATTCCCACATTTCATAGTACCCCAAGCCAATTCTTGATTAACTGTATTGGGCTGGCCTGATGTATTGGTGTAACATAGATGCTGCTTTAAATTCTTACAGTTTTTATACACAAATATTGGAACATCACCAATTAAGTCCCTAGTGTGTCCATCAACCAGTAAAATATGCCAATGGTCACGGATAATCTGTTTAACCCTATTAATGTTATTACCATAAGGTATCACAAATGCCGATAACTGGCCATCCCTCATCCTGCTGTTACTAGGCTGTGGGCCAGAACAACGTGGCCCAAAATAGGGGGTGGCCCTTGTATGTCTCAAGGTTCCCATCTGTCTGTCAATATTCGCAAATTCTCTAACAGAATATCCCCTCTTCAGAAACCCTTGTTCCAAGGAGCTCATTTCTTCATGGAATGTTGTATAATCACAGCAAATCCAGGAAGCCCGCATGGCTTGTCCCTTGATAATATTAGAAAAAATCAAGGGATTATGCATGCTAGTGCGGTGTAGATAGGCTGCACGATAACAGGACTTTTTATATAGTTTGGTTTTTATGGTATCATTATCCACATAGACTGTGACATCTAAATAATCTATACTTGTGGTAGAATAATTAACAGAAAACTTCAAAAAATCACTAGTTGAGTTAACTTGTGCAATCAAATCATTGCCACATGTATCACTGTTTCGACAAATAAGGAACAAATCATCAACAAAACGCCTATAAAATAGGACGTTAGTATTGTTAAGAAGATGACTATGTTCCCAAGATACCATTATAAGGTTGGCATAACTATTTGCACAGCTCGTGCCCATAGCTATGCCTTTGACCTGTTTATAATATTTAGAGTCAAACAAAAAAATGTTGTTATCAAGGACAATTTCTAATAAAAAACATAGTAGATCTGCCTTGCTACCATCCATCGCGTTGTCATGAACTAGTAAATTGTGTAACAACTCTAGTCCTATCTGGTTGGGGATACACGTAAAAAGGGACTCAACGTCCATAGTAATGAACATTAAATCAGATACATCACAACAGTCCTGCACAAATACATACAATTCTCTCAGAAACTGTTCAGTATCTTTAAGAATGTAAGTATAGTTGGACAAAACTGTTTTAAGTTCAGAATCCAAATAAATTGAAAGAGCCTCTGTGGCCCAGCCCGCTCCAGCAACTATTGGTCTAAATTTTGGTAATAGAGGGTTCTTGTGAATCTTAGGCAGGCCATGTAACCTGGGTATCAATGGTTGCTCAATATGGAAGTAGTTATATAAATCTCTATTAATGATTTCAGAACGTAGACAATCTACTAATGCAGCATGTATATTAGCAAGTAGGATACCTACTTCAGCCATAGAAATCTCAGTATAAGCATCAGTACTCAACATATCATTCATAGTTTCAATTAAAGTGTCCAATACAACGACAGGACCACCCTTATCAGATGGTCTGACTATTATGTCCTTATTACTTTGTATAGATCTAATAGCTGCAGATTCTTCATCACTTAAATTATTCAAATACTC